>NC_133754.1:10681666-11290000 GCF_036562045.2 Rhinolophus sinicus | reverse complement strand
TCAACAACCATTCCACTCTGACATCTTCCCTGGGTTAAAAGCTTTTATGCTCAAAGTCACAGCTTGTTGCAACTGTTGCATCCTACAAAAAGGAGTCACATGAGGCAGAAGTTGGTTCTTCCTAAAAAAGAGAAAATACTCATTGTGTGTCTCCCTCCTTTCAGGAAAGAAAAAACGTTCACAAACCCCTCCTACAGCTGACTTCTCAGAGGACTGGATCAAGACTCATACTCCCACTGAGGTGAGTAACTGAATAAAGTGCAAAGCAAAATCTCATGACCACAATTAGTTATGTAAATCAAGATTGATCTGGTGGGTGTGGGAAGACTGTTCCCTGAACTCAACTGAAGTTACACAACAAGGATCAAGTGAGAAGGGCTACTGACAAGGAAACTAAAAGCCTGATGCAAAAGAGAGAGTTTTGTCTGTGACGGGTGTTCCATAAGCAAAACAGCTTGCCTCTGTGCTAAAAGTCCACTAGCACAAATCGTCACTCTCTCTTCTCTCTTAGTTTAATTTTGTTCTGGGTTGATGCTCTCCTCTTTGGTTGGATTTCTTTGTAACTTTTTGTGGAACAAATGATTTTCATACGTTTTGGCACGCAAGTGAAAATATAAGTATACCCTTCCTGCCATGATTAAAGCAATACCAGGTAGGGAAAAGCACTCTAGTTTTCAACAATAATCAAGTCACTTTAAGTAACATTTTGCTGAAGCCACCATGGTACTTTTTGAAACAGACTTTTAGAAACTATTTATGTTCAAGAATGTTTGCATTGAAAAAGAAATCTCAGTCTTTTCGATCTATTGCAGCCAGTTTCCTCATCTCAGGATAAAATGAAGTCTAGGCAACATTTTCATGCTGATACTGTAATTAGCACCTAATAAGATTCCTAACAACCAATCAAATTTAGTTATATAAGGTGTACAATATTGAAGCAAATGTATGTAAAATATATGAGTAAAATGAAACTTAAATGTAAGAAAAATTACAAAGATAGTAGCCTCCATGAATTTAATGGTATCC
This sequence comes from Rhinolophus sinicus, assembly GCF_036562045.2. Classification (NCBI taxonomy): domain Eukaryota; kingdom Metazoa; phylum Chordata; class Mammalia; order Chiroptera; family Rhinolophidae; genus Rhinolophus; species Rhinolophus sinicus. The sequence goes on along the minus strand of NC_133754.1, from coordinate 11,288,974 downwards.
TTGATTTGTGATTAGAGCTAAATTTAATAACAAGTTTAATAACTATGATTTTTTTTTAAATGGGAAGAAATCATGTTCAGTAAAATTCTTATTCATCGATTATACCCATTACATGTAAATTTGGGGGGTAAAAGTAGACAAAGTACAAAAGTTTCTGTCCTGTAAAAGACTATATGGAAATTATACATAAAAAAAAAACACAGGTTTCTCTTCCTTTCTATGAATCCTGACTATGAGAAAAAATTAAGGAATGTGAATAAAAGTGACGAATCAATAGTGATGATGATATCTAACATTTCTTAAGCATTTGCTGTGTCAAATATTTTAAGAATTCATTTACCTTAGGACCTAAATATAATATCTGAAACCTAAATATAGTATCTTAGGACCTAAATATAGTATCAAAAAAATTCCAAGAAGAATGAGTTCTTTGGCTATGACACTAAAAGCACAGGCAAAAATAAACAAATGGGACTACATCAAACTAAAAAGCTTCTGCAAAGCAAAAGAAACTATCAACAAAATGAAAAAGCATTCTATAGAATGGGAGAAAATATTTGCAAACCATATATCTGATAAGGGGAAATATTGAAAATCTATAAGGAACTCCTACAACTCAACAGCAAAAGAAAACCAAAACCAAATGATCCAATTAAAAAAAAAATGGGTTAAATACTTGAATAGACATTATTCCAAAGAATCATACAACTAGCCCTCGGGTACAAGAAAAGATGCTCAACATCATTAATAATCAGGGAAATGCAAATTAAAACCGCAATGAGATACCACCTCACACTTGTAGGACGGATGCTGTCAAAAAGACGAGATAAGTCTTGGCGAGGATTTGGAAAAAAAGGAAGCCTTGTGTACTGTTAGTGGGAATCTAAACTGGTACAGTCACTATAGAAAACATTATAGAGATTCCACAAAAAATTAAAAATAAAACAGCCATATCATCCAGTATTTCCACGTCTGGGTAAATATCCAAAGGAAATGAAATCACTATCTCAAAGAGGTATGTGTACCCACATGTTCATTGCAACATTATTCTCAATGACCAAGACATAGAAATAGTAAGGGTCCAGTAGCAGATGAATTGATAAAGAAAATATGTGTGTGTAGATATAGACTATTAGCCATGAGGAAGAAAGAAATCCTGCCATTTGCAAAAACATGTATGAATCTTGAGGGAATTGTGCTAAGTGAAACAAGTCAGACAGAGAAAGACAAATACTATCTGATCTCACTTATATGTGAAATCTAAAAAAAGTCTAACTCATAAAATAAGTAGAATAGTGGTTGTAAGGGTCCGGGGGACAGTTGAAATGTTGGTCAAAGTGTATAAACATCTGTTTCTAAGATGAATAGTTTCTGAGTATCTAATGCACAGCATCATGTGACCACAGTTAATGGTAATATATTATATACTTGAAAGAGCTAAGAAGGTAGGTCTTAAATAAATATTCTCTCTCTCTCTCTCTCTCTCTCTCTCTCTGTCTCTCTCTCTCTCTCACTCACACACACACACACACACACACACACAAATTGTAATTCTGTGAAGTGATGGATGTGTTAACTAACCTGACTGTGGTAAATATATAATAAACAATATAAACATATATAAACACAAATAATTATATACAATACACATATATGCATATTTATATACAAATATATATATACATATATATATATATATATATATATATATATATATATATATATATATATGTATATGTATATGTGTATCTGTGTATATGTATATATACATATCTACCTTGTTCCCCCAAAAATGAGACCTAGCCAGACATTCATCTCTAATGCATCTTTTGGAGCAAAAATTAATATAAGACCTAGTATTATATTTATTATATTATATTATATTATATTATATTATATTACATTATATTATAATATAGACTGGGTCTTATATTATTGTAAAATAAGTCCTGGTCTTATATTAATGTTTGATCCAAAAGACACATTAAAGTTGATTGTCTGACTAGGTCTTACTTTTGGGGAAACATGGTGTATCAAATCATTGCATTTTACACTTTAAATTTACAAATGTATGTCAATTTTATCTCAAAGCTGGGGAAAAAAGATTTTAGAAAAATAATTTCTTGTCAAAACATCTTTAAAATCATATACATTATTATACCCTTAAAAATAAAATGAGTTAATTGATACTAGAATTTGGATAACTTGTTTCAGAGTATCTAAAGCCAACCTACCAAATGACCAAATAAACAAAAACTATATATTTTTTGAAGTTTGAGACAAAATGAACCATTCTCACTCAAGAGGCAACCCTCTAAATAAATAATATATTTTAAAGTGCTGAGTGTCTGAGAATTTGTGTTTCCTCAAACTTAGTTGTTTCCCTTCCTCTAATATGTGATTCACCCTAGCTTTACAGTTAATAGTACTCTTTAAGGTAGACCAACACTTTAAAACACAATGTTCTCAGGCAAAATTTCTATGCCTTAATTATTTTATTTGAAGAAGAAGAAAGAAAGAAAAAAAGAGTGCTAACTTGTTAGGTTACGGTAAGAATTCATTACATGCATATCTCTTCAAACATTGCCTGGTACATAATAAGCTCTCAGTAATATGATATGCAATAGTTGAAGACTGCTAAAGTTTACTCATTTTCCAGGTTCTATCAACAGACTTGATTCAAACATGTATTAGCTCATATACTATTATACACACACACTCATATACATTTGAAATCTTTAAAATTATGCAATTATTTGTAAAAAATATTAATCAACTGCAAAACTTTTATCTAAATTAACATGCATTTTTGTCTCATTGTCAGAAAGGACTTATATAAGACATTTTGAAACACCCAGACTATAATCTAATGCATCTAGATTAAGTATTTCACTGGGCATATTGATGAATACATGTTTTTGAAAAATACTATAATGTTAAAATGTTTCAATAATATTATTCATTAGGCATAAAACACATGTCTTATTCTAACACCTACAATATCAAAGAGAATTTTAAGAGGTAGTAATATTGTGTTCTGGTAAAAGAGATTATAGGTATTACTATAAAGAATATATAAAGAATTATATATTCCTTCTTGATATAAATTATTTTTTGAAGTAATGCCTAAATGAAATACCTTTAAAATGTATTTATCACACACAAAGATGATTAAGACATAAATAGTGATACTGATACTACTACCATTACTATTAATAAAATATCTTGAGGTTTAGTTGGTAAAAATGTATTTCCACATGATAAAATAACTGTGGTAAGTCATTACAACATATTCTGATATATTTTATTTACATATTATAGAAGGAAGAAATTTGTATAAATTAGAAATATTGCTTTAAAAGAATGGATTGTTTGGTGTTTTAATCTCTAAAATGCAGACTATTGCTTCTGGGAATTCATAATGTTTTATGTATAATGTTGATATACATCAATTATTTTTAGCAGAAAATGCATTTTATGCTAAGCTAATTGCAAAGTGTTATTTACCTTACCATAACATTTTTAAAAAAATATTCAGAAGAAGCTTTAAAAAAAATGCACCTAGAAGTGCTAAAAATCATTCAAGGTATGGTAATCATTTCAGCATACTGAGCAAAGTTAAATATCATTTAAAAATGAATTCAGTACTGAAAATAGCTGGAAATTATGATGTGTGAATATAGAATCATTCACACATGAAAAACTGCTCATCAGAAAGAAAACAACACTAAATTATAAGCAAAATTTCATTAAAGAAAAACCCTAATACCTGCATATTTCTTTTCTTTTTTCCAGTTTGGAAATCAATTCTGCCCTTACTTCAAAATAAATAGTATAAATTTTGATGACAAACTAATAATGGTCCAGAAACAATAGATTGCAAAAGATAATTAAGTTTTGTTTTTAACCAGCTACCAAAGTTGAAATACTGTGCTAGCTATGTTAAATAAAATCTCACCAAGTTAAAAAAAATATTTCAACAAGTCGGGAGGGAGGGAGAGAGGAAGGGAGGGAGGGAGGGAGGGAGGGAGGAAGGAAGGAAGGAAGGAAGGAAGGAAGGAAGGAAGGAAGGAAGGAAGGAAGGAAGGAAGGAAGGAAGGAAGGAAAATCACAAAAATACTAAGTTACTCGCCTAATGTTCATGACCAAAACAGAACCTAGTTCACGAATTCAGTTTTTTGTAGTGTTATCATTCTGAATAGCTTTCAAAAATTCATCATCTCAGGTAGAATCAGCTTTTACATCCTACTTTATATCCATATCTCAATACATGCTGCCTCAATTTATTTGAATAACGTTTTAAAAATGAAAAAATAAAGCTATTCAAAATACACTTTCGTGCATTAACAATTGTTTTAAAATTTTTCACTTTGTTGGAATTTATTAATATGCAGTGAAGATAATTTAAACATTTCTAAGTGTTATGAATATTGTAAGATGTCAAAGCCATCATTCTACACAATTCAAAAAGAATTTTTTTGTAAAAGTACATTGTATGTAAAATATATATGGCATTGGCATATTTACAATACTGTCAAGAATCTGTATTTAGTTTACAATTCACCTACAGCTGATTTTCTTAGGGTTTGTTTTGTATATTCATGTATATGCATTCAAACACACACACACACACACACACACACACACACATACACACACACAGCCACTTAAATAAATTTCTCCTTTGGTTACTTAAGGATTCCGGATATTTTGCCATTTTTTTCTTAACATTTAATGTATATTATTTATATTATATTAATATAGTAAATTATATTAATATCAGCAAAACACAATATTTCTGAACTAGCAACAGAAAAAACATTAATAATCGGATACTTTCAGAATTGTTCAAAGGGATTGAGTACAAGATTTAAAATTATCAGCAGTATCCACATAAAGTATGTTGCATTGTCTTTTAATCCTCAAAAAAAATCCCTCTAGGCTGCAGTTTAATTACAAATCACATGTAATTCAATAAAAATAACATGTTGAATATTTCCCAAACCTTTATCAATGGAAAGATATATAGGCAGAAACCAAGCCATGAACAATCTCACTATTCGTTGTAGTAAATAAATATACGAACAACAACAAAATGATGAAGTCCAGTAAAGTGTGACATAAAATCATGGGCATACAAGAGAGAAGAATTATATTCTTCATGATTTGGGGAACTTTTTTTCCCCAAAAACCAGCACACTTTGCACAAGATGACACCAGTTTCAGATTGCTTGAGGTCACTGAGAATGCTGCTGTCCATTGATGCTGCTCAATTAGCCTCAGGTATTCCAGAGATTTAGAAAGGAAGTTCCAGGAAATCAGTATTTTGTTTGGTTGGTTGTTACCTCATTAGGGATTATAATCTAAGATATAATACTGTGGGTTATCCTCCATTTCTAAATAATGTATTAGTGATTTCACCAATATTGTTCTCAGAGGCAGAAAAATTATGTGCCAAGAAACCCCCATTTTCTTCACTTTCGCTTCTGGATGAGATGGAGTAATACAAACTAGATTTACTTTTCTACCTGAAACAATCACTAAAGAAAATATATGAAACAACAGTTTGCCAGTCACTGGACACGAGGGAATGAAAGAGAGTGACCTCTGGGGGAAAACAGATGAGATGAGCTCTACTGGGATCCTCACTTACTGTTTTGAGTTGCTAGGAGGCAGTGCAGGGAGTCAGGACCCTGAGGTGAGGGCTAAAGGTGTTCATCAGGAGGGGCCAAGGCAGCTGGAGCTGGCAGAACAGAGAACAAGAGAACAGAGGCAGCTCAGAATCAATGCTGCTACACCAAACCTGATGGAAATGTAACAATCTACATGACCTGGACCAAAAAATCTGCTGTTGCAAAGTAAAACAACTATTAGATATCTTTAGCTCCAAAACTATGCTAAGAACCCGTTATACTTTTTCCTATGACCAAATTTTCCTTATAATAAGTAGTAGAGTTAAATGCACTTTTATGCTGAAGTAACTCTATAAAACAGCTAATTTTAAGTTGTGAGAAAATTGTTTAGATAAATAAATGTTTGTTTCAAATTCCTTGATTATTTAATTTGAAAGATCGTGTTTAATATGACAAAAGAGAAAAAGGTATTAAAGCAAAGTAAGAAAATGTATATATTCAAATGAGAATTTTGTATTTGTTTCTGAATTGCTTAAGAACATTAAATCCCATGTAAGAAATTCAATTATATTACTTATATTTTTTCTAAAAAAATATATCCATTAACTAAACTTCCTTCAACATATCTTTAGTGCCCTAAATAGAAAACTGATAGTTAGTTTTGGAAATATTCTAATTCTATACAATAATTTGACCAAGTAATAAATGTAAGCATTTAGAAGCCCTACTCTATGGTGACAATCCAGGTAATCATTACGAAGATTTTTGTGAATATTTTCAGGTATTTCCATATGTCTTAATGTATGATTACTAAGAAATAATGAGAAAGAAAATCTTGATTTTAAGAAATGTATTTAAGTGAAAAATAATTCTACACAATTTTATTTTTCTCTTAACAGTTTATCATATATAATTTTTCAGGTAAGTGCCTATAGATGTAAATGGTTTTAAAAGTTGAATATTTTATACCAGGAGTACAAAAAAAGTGTACACGCTTTAAGAGATATTATCTATGCATTGCTTTCCGAAGTTGAATTGAATTACGGCAGTAATGTGTAGTATGATGTTCGCTCAAAAGATGATATGATAACATCATTCATTTTATTACATTTTAATGCAGTTTTTCTTTTTTCCTTTTTAAAAAATGTATATACATTGTTTTTGAATTTGTTTGAACTCATGGACTCATTTGGGGAAGAAAAGGCATCTTTATAATATTGATTACTTTTATCTGTAAAAATAAAATATCTCTCATTTTGATACTTCATATTTTGGGTTGTTTTCATCAAAAGCATTTAAAAAAGAATTCCACTTGCTAAATTTTGTTACTTGTAGGTAAAAATATGACAATTTATTTTATAATGTCTTTGTACCCTACAGCAACTTTCCAGACTCTCTTTCTAATTCTGGTAACCTTTTCTGGCTAAGTTTTGGAATTTTTATTAAGTGTAAAATGACATCATATGTGAATACAATTTTGTTTTCTAAATCTTTATAATTCATATATTTTATTTTTCCTGTCCTCAATGGCTGGGATGATCATAAAACTTATAAAGTTGAAAAGAAGTGATAATCATTGATGTCCTTGCCTAGATCCCACTGTTAAAGAGATAACTTTTCATGTTTTATTAAGTGGATTATATCTGCTGTAGGATTACGTGCGAAAAAAAATCATCCAAGTTTTCAAATAGATTACAACAATAGTGTTTCATTTTCCTGAAGAACTTTTAAAAATAATTAATCTTAGTTAATTCCAAAATCCACAGTTTTGGAGGTCATTTTCTGCTATCTAACATGTTTCTTTATGTGTGGGGTTTTATTTGACTGAGTTCTGTTTATTGCCCTGAAATTTCTTCTCCAGGTTGGATTTTTATTTTCTCATACCAAATGTATGGGGTACCATAATAAACTAATCAATAAATTAAAGCATCTTTTGACATACGGGTGATTATTAAATCACAAATATATTAAATATGTAGCTTAATTTTGTATCACAATTGAACATATCAGAAAAAAATAATACTGCCAAATGTTTCAACCCTCCTTAATTTTCTATTAAATATTTGAATATTCAGAAATTGTTACACATAGCTAACTTGGTGAATAAAAGAAGTAAACATTAGTTTCACTGATAACTCAATGAATACGAGAAACCATTATTTCTTTTACTCGCCACACTTTATGCAGAATATTTTTGTAAATAAGGCTAATATGAATACTCAGACTCATTTATTCATATCTTGTAATCTCTACTGCTGATTTTTAGTTCATATTAAAGGTTATGTAACTGAACAGACTTTATTATCGCATAAGAATGACTAAAAATGGCAGGATAAAAATAGAAACAAATATCTACTTTGTTATATATAACATATATAATACTTCCTATACCTAAAGTCACATAATTAGTTGTTTATAGAAAAAAAAAACCCTGGCAGTAAAATTTTAACCTTTTATAAAGATCATCTGAGAAATGAACAATGTATGAAGCAGAACAAATAAAGCCATTTTGGTCATGGGTATTTCAGAATGTTCAAAACTGTAATAGAAATTATTTGCAATGTTCAGTATGTCAATCAGTGTAAAATTTGTGAAGCTCAGGGTGAAATTAATTTTAGTAGTCATTTAAACACTTAGCAAGTACATTTTTTTACTGATATATTACACCAGGGGTGCCAAAAAAATGTATACACACATGACTTGTCTTCATCTTTTGTTATCAGTATATATTGAGTATTACAATTTTAATATAGTTTTTTCCTTTCTTAAAATGTGTATACATTTTTTGGCACCCTCTGTATATACATCACATAAAAAGAAAAAAGAAATGAAAGAACTAATTTATTTTCTGAGAATTTCAGTTCCATCAGTATAACTAATTAACTGAGAAAGGGGAATTTAAAGGCTGGGGTTGTACAGGGAAGCGTCACACAACTGAAACAAGTAAACCAGGTATTTTAAAGCTTTTTTAGAAATATCCTTAATATGAACACACTTGAAAGCATTATTTTAATGTATATTGCAATGTTTATTATCTATTGGTGCTATCTATCAATGTTCATGAAAACCAACAAAAAATATCAATTCAATAGGTACCATTAGTCATAGATATAGGAATTCCATGGCTTCAGACATTTACTATATGCTTAAATTATTTTTATGTTCATCTATATTGTTAAATATATTAATCCAATGTTTGATGTGATGTGCTTAAAAATCTCCAACTTAGATAAGTTCAGTGTAAAAACAATAGCGTTGCATTTTTTGTTTTGGCTACCATGCCCAACTGTAATTTTAAAAGGCTTTCCCTTCTAATCATAGAATTTTTAATGCAAGTATCCTTCTGTCATAAAATCTGGAAATTCATCTCAGGAAGACATGAATGCAAATATAATTTTGATGTGGTAGTTATTAGTAGTGTTCACCACTATTTAATTTTCCTTCCCTTCCAGTCAGAAAACACTGAGATTTTAGCCCTGTTACATTCATTCAGGTTATTTACACTTAATTTATCCCAAAGGCATTGGTACAAGTGATGTGTGTGAATTCAAGGCCACATCAATTAAGTCTGTGTACAAGACCTTCCAGTTGCCTTCCTTTGTACCACAGTAAAACTGGAAGAGTTCTTGGTAGGAAGATGGTACTCCCCAAAATAGCAGTTACTGCCTCGATAGATGAAAAGACCCACTTGTGAGAACCTTCGGTGCAAATATAGGCAAGTGACCCAAGAGACAAGCAAGTTCTGTACTCTAAAATTATAAACATTTGGAAAGTACTGAAAATAACAGAAATGTATTGATAAAAAAAATAGCAAAAATAGTTAACTCCTAAAACTAATGATGTAGTTTGTAGTGTTGTGTATAATTTTGGGTATAACCAATTAGAATGGGGTTGATAAAACTGTGACAGAAAAACTGAAGTTCACTCAAAACACACGCTTCCTTGTAGTATAAGAGATAATTCTGAATCCTTCCCAGTGCGATGTACTCACTTGACAGCTGTCACCTGCTAACCATAGGCAGCTCCAACCCTTTGTGTAGATGGGGAAACTGTTGAACTGAAGAAATGTATCACCACAACTGTGTTTCCCCAAAAATAAGACCTGACTGGAAAATAAGCCCTAGAATGATTTTTCAGGATGGCATCCCCTGAACATTAGCCCTAATGCATCTTTTGGAGAAAAATTAATTTAACACCTGGTCTTATTTCAGGGAAACACGGTAGATTCACCACCTGGTGAATGGTGGCCTACGCAGGAAAGAAGAAACTTCTACCCTCTTTCCTCTCTTGATTGCTCACAGTTTCCTCTTAGCTTGCTGAGAGGAATAAATAATTGGTAGCTGTTACCACCGAGCTGCGTTGTGCCTTGCTATTGCCTATTCTTCAACAACATGAACCCAGGTCTTTGTTTTTAACCTTTAGGGATAATGTCTCAGAATAAAACATTTATTTAAGTAAACTATCCTACATTTGAAAACATAACTAAAGGTGTCTACTTCAGTTTATAATTTAACATGCTATAAATATGGTTAAAACCATATCATGTCCATCCAGCACCATTCTAGAAATTCTGGAAATCAAACAACATTCTGGAATTTTGAATGACAAAATATAAAATTATATATACTGTCATTGGTAAATGAGGAAAAAATCAACCTTTTGCCTTTGGAAAAGACGAATATGATAAAACACAATGATACATTGAGAATTTTTGAAATCACGTAAATACTCCCTCTGTCCCCTCTTTTTTTGCATCTATATACATTTTTTTAAATTAAAGTTTATTGGGGTGACAATTGTTAGTAAAGCAACATATATTTCAAATGTACAATTCTGTAATGCTACATCATCTATATCTCACATTATATGTTCAATACCTAGAGTCAGTTTTCTTTCCATCACCCTCTATTTGATCCCCATCTATATACATTTAGCATCATAAACTAATCAATTGCACAGCAAATATCCATCTTCCTCTGTAAGGCAGTTAACTGAGCAAAATGTTACTTCATTCAAGTTTTGACAATCATTCTATAATTAGTTCCGATGTATGTTCAAATGAGCGTGTCTCAATTTTATTTTAACCTATGATCCATTGTGGTAAACATCAAACTCAATGTTCTCCATTAATGTCATTTGCGTTTCAAAGTAAATTAGGTATTGTCACCAAGAGAATGTCAAATCAATGATAATATTAGTTTTAAAAAATTATAATTTGAAAGATAAGATTATTCTGTGCTTAAGGTCTTTGTGTTTGTCACAAGGTTCACTGTCCTAGGAAGTGAAGAAATTTAAAGACAATATAGGTCATTATCAATGTCAAGTCTATTTTACTCTTTAGTTTCCAAGTTAAATTGTTATTGTAAAATCTGTTTGACTTTTTACTTCTAAACTGTTTGGCAAAAGATATTAGTCCTTGAGCATTAAGTAGAAACATTTCACTGTTGTCATTTGATCCTTGCAAGTTCCTACTCTTTCTCAGATGTCAAGAATAAAGTCAAACTACTCAGCTATGGTTCCCTCCAGTGTTTCAAGAAAATATTAGCACTCTGTCGTATTTCATAATGTCTTACACTGGTATACCATCTCTATGTTAATATACAAATGATGCATCACTATCTTAAATAGACTAAAGAGAGATTCTATTTAATTATAGCACAGAAGGTATATTAAGACAACTATAATTAGAAGGTATACTCAAACAAAATAAAGTTGTGTGTCTAGAAACAACGTACTTTGCATGATATACTAAGTAAGCAGAAGTAGCTGATAATAATTAACTTTGAGGAGGGATTATAAAATTAAAAAAAGGAAACTGAACAAAAGAATGAAAATGGGAAGAGAGGGAAGAAAGAAGGAAGGAAGGGAGCTCATCTTTTCTTCAAAACAACCATTGGCTTCTTGGAATCTTTAAAATTTAATATTTACTATCCTAGGTTTGCATTGTTTTAGAAAGTTTACATATTTATGATACTATTGAATGCTGATACATAAAGTCATATTTATGGAATGAGAAATTTCTTAAAATCATGAATTTTTCCTGCAATAACTTGTCTGAGATAATTAGAAAGAACAGTAGAAGTGGAAATGAATATATCCTGAGCAAAATGATAAGTCCCTTTTTAGGTTTGAAGTTACTGTTTACTGATATCTATGTTCATACATACATAGTTTAATAGCAATACTTATAACAGGTATGTATTGATATAAAAACTGCAACTTAACTAAAATATCAATCAATCAATGACAAAGATTTTAGCAGTTTCCTGGTATGTTGCTGTTATTTACAAAAGAAGATAAATTAGCTAAATAACCTGAGTGGAAATTAATTCACAGTTACTACACTCCATCTTAAGTACTATGTTGCTTTGTTTAAATGTCACTTAGTGTGAACTTCATTGTATTGGATAATTTCATCTCTTAAATTAACTTTTCTTCAAATACTATCTTATTACTTTCTTATTTCCCCAGGCACCAAACATGAGAACAGAAATCTATTCCTCAAATTTATAAGTGCAGAATTAAAACATATTTAATGAGTTGATAAACACATTCAACATGGATCTCTTATATAATTAAACTCCAATAAACGTTTATAATTGTCTTTTGATGTTTAGGCTTTCAATTTTCTATTGCCCAATTTAAATGTACATTACATCCCTATTCACAATAATTTAAATTGTGATTTTGGAAATATTTTATTTTCCATCTAAACTTTATTTGGAAATGGCAGCCCAAAAAGAAGCTACCGTGTTTCCGCAAAAATAAGACTGGGTCTTATATTAATTTTTGCTCCAAAAGACTCATTAGGGTTTATATGCAGGGGATGTCATCCTGAAAAATCATTCTAGGGCTTATTTTCCAGTTAGGTCTGATTTTGGGGGAAACATGGTATGTCTCTTTAGATGCATATGCTCTATTTAATACCTTATAATAGTTATTATTTTCATACTGATCTTGAATAATTTTTAGAAGAATGATAAAGTACACATTAATGTATGACTGATTATCTCATTTTTATTTCTACTAGCAAAATTTATTTTCTTCTGCTGAGAAATTTTAAGATCTACTCTCTTAGCCACTTTCACACACATGATACAATATTATTAAATATAGTCACCACACTGTATGTTACCGTGATTCCCAGAAAATAAGACTGGGTCTTTCATTAACTTTTGCTGCAAAAGATGCATTAGGGCTTATGTTCAGGGATGTCATCCTGAAAAGTCATGATAGGGCTTATTTTCCAGTTAGGTCTTATTTTCGGGGAAACACAGTATATCCCCATGGCTTATTAATTTTATAACTGGAAGTTTGCAAAAAATATATGTTCTTACGCATTGTTATTATGATGTGTAACTGAGAGGGTTATCATGGTACAGTGACACCTTTAAGTTAATAACATTATAAGGCTACAGTATGGATATATTTATAAGGAAATATAAGTCTAAGGCTATATGTGGGCTAAGCAACAAATATATTGTTTCAAACTAATATTGATGAATTAATAGGCAATGCAGATTATTATGTGTATTTTAATGGTTCTACTCATTGACATAAGTCAAAGTACTAAGGTAAGGGGGAAGTGTATCTTTCATCAGAATCAGGGAACAAATGAAGAAAATATTGCTGGATGATACAGGACTAGCAACAGTACTAGCAGCTGGTTGCTTTGCCTTCCTTTGAAAGATCTGCAAGTTTCTTTCAAAGACATCGTATTGCTCCTAATCAAACACTTCCTCAAATATCTCTCTGATGACATGGTTTACTCTAAATAAATGTAAAATTCTCAGTATATCTTATGAAGTAGTAGATGAAGTATATTTTAAAAACAGATCACAAGTAATTTACACTAGTTTTACCTATGTTAATTTCTCACGTCATCGTAATCAATAGTGTCAGTCACAATATACGAAGACGTTAACTATCATCATATGAGAAGAATGATAACTTTTCCCAAAATAATATTCATAGATATCACTCCCAGTTTATGTCCTATTTACAGTGCTATGTGTGTTTACATGTGTATAAGTAACCTTTTAGAAAGCATACACAGACACACACACACACAACACACACACACACACACACACACACACACACACACAGTGCCAAAAAAATGTATACACATTTTAGAAAGGAAAAAACTGTATTAAATGTGTAATGCTAAATATATACTGACAACAAAAGATGAAAATGTATACAAAGGTGTATACATTTTTGGCACCCTAGGTATATATTTAAAGATATATGTTTACCTTTTAAAGTGAACTAAAAGAATTAAGAGATGTATTTTGCTTCTTCAAGAGAACTCTACTGTTCAACATCTCTTTCTTCCTCTATTTTTTCTTCAAATAGGAAAACGTGTTTAAATTTCAATGAAAAGGAAGTTTCTACTTGCATGATGGTTTCTTTCTATTTAAAGATACTTAGTTATTTTCACCCAGAATTTTCATGCCATTTCACACTATCTCATCAGCTAGTCAATGAAGAATTATGTGTAGAGCTACGATTCCTTTTTTTTTTGAACTGCTGCATGTTATCTTTTTCTAAATTAAGCCATGACTCATACTTTTGAAAAATTGCTCTTAACTTATCAAACTTAAATCCAGATGCTTGATATTTTTCCATTCAAATTCTTTAACATTGAGTCTGTTTTAAATTTCAGATCACAGTATTGTATCCATCGACACTTGGATTATGTCATATCTGGGTGATCTTTCAACATTTCTCATATGAAATGAGAAATGTGTTCAGTTCTTGTTTGCTTGAATAAGATGTGAAAAACTTTAATAATTTTGTAAAGTATTTCTTGTAGTGGCTATGCTAATCAAAATTTGTAGAAGTTTTGTGATGTAATATAGATACTTCTTATGAATTAACTATCCTGTAATGAACTGGAAAGTTGGACTTATTATGGTTTTGAACACATGTACAGTCTTTAAGCTTCCATCTGAAAAAGCTCCAAAAAGAACATCAAACAAACAAAAGAACATAAAGAAAAAAAAAATGAAGATAAAAGAGGAACTCAATGAAGTAGACGATAAAATGCCATGACAATGCTAACAGATTAATCAAATTGATAAAATACTATAAAATTGATCAAAAGAGAAAAATAACCAAAATGAACATCCTCAAAGATCCTAGACATAGAAATAATAACTTATATTTTACCAATAAATTTGACATTAGACAAATTACTCAAAAATCCTAAAACACTCAAAAAGAATAGAAATACTGAATTGTTATATATCTTATAGAAATAAATCCATTATATTTTTTAAAAATTAAAAAGAAAGTCTCATGTTAAGATGGTTTCCCACATATTTCTTCTATATCTTAAAGAAAAAAAAAATAGTGCCCATGTAAAATTTTTGAATTTTAACAAATAACTAATTTTATATAGCCAACATAACCTTCATACCAAAAGTTGACAGGCACTCTACAAAACTCAGAAAGCAAATATCTGATCAATATCTCTCATGGAAGCAAAATATTAAAAAATAAAATTCAATAAAATACAACAGGAATAGCCTATGATTATAAAGAGAAACCTAGTCTATAGGTAAAATAATAATTTATCATTTTAAATTATGTTATATGATTTGAAACATTAACAGGAAAATGAAGAAAAGTCATACCATCAACAAGACAGAAAAACTTCATAATAAACCAGCACCCATTATTGATGGGAGAAAAAACTTATCAGAGAAGTGAACATCTGTTATCTGATAAAGTATAAAAGTACAGAAAAGCATAGGTAACCTTGAAGTATTGTCAGCTTTCTCCCTGAGACCAAGAATAGTCCCTATCAACACTTCTATTGTATGATAACAAAGAAAGCAATAAAGCAAGACAATAAGAAGTGAAAGAAATAAGGATGAAAGAAATAAGGATAAAACAATCTTGTGTTTAATTTTTCTAGACATATTTGTTTAGTATTTGAAATAGTACATAAACATTCACCTGCACTTTTCTGAAGTTATTCTTTGTTTTGGGCACATTCCATAGTGGTGATTTTATCATGATATTCAGATATATTATACTTTTAAAACTCATTTCATTATTTAAAGATATCCACAAGTCAGAGGAACCTTTACTGAACTACTTGAATTATTTTTTTGGCAGCTTTCTATTTTTTTCAAGAACGAACTAAAAATTATGAGTTGATTAGTAGATGCACTCAGTGACAGGGTTTAACTTCAAATGTATACTTCTGTTACGAGACATAACAATGCTTAAACATTTTTCAGAATACATTTATGGCATTTCTTTTTTTTTTTTTTTGGTTGACCATACTGCAGGCAGTTTTAATTTAAACGTGCTTACAAAGGAGATATTTATTTATTTTATTTAGGTTTGTTTTGTAAAGAAGGTTAAGGGTTAGACTATTCCAAATATTTCATTGAAAGTATCCTGCCATATTTGTACGATGGACATGTATAAGAGACTTCTTCAACATTGTTGTCTGCAAGCTTCTATACAAGCAAAATGATGGGAGTGATTGAGAATGCTTTAGTGTTAAAGATAATTAAGAAGATCCCTGAATTTGCAAACTATGAAGAACATAGATAATGTTTCTAATTTTGTGAAATTGGTTTCACTAGGACTTGGGATTTCTTTTAAATCATGCCTGCATATGCATAAGTCAATGCCAATAAAATATCTATGAGGAAATTTAACAATAGAAAATTTGGACAAAATAGTTACTAAGATCCTTTTCTATTGTAAGGTTCCTTTATTCTGAAATGGAGTAAACTGCTCTGTGATTCATCTCGCTTTCTTTACAGTAGTAATGACTCCCACTCAATCAACTGAATCCCTGTAAGGTTGATCTGATGCAATTGAAAAATAATATATCAGTCATGTCCTGGCCCAGTGATTTCTGCTGTCCAAATGATAAGATAGGTTTGGCAATGAACCAATGTGTTCTTTTTGCCTGTTTGTTCGCTCTCAAATCAATTGGGCATTACTATGGTCAGAAATAATTAAATATCCAATAATTTGGAAAATTTTATCTTGACATTTGAAAATAGCCTACTAGAGAAGTGCCGTGACTTCAAATGATATGATCAAGCATCATAAAACACAATGTTTCAAATTACAACTAACATTTGTCGAGAATGGCTGACCTTTGGAGAAAATGAAAATTTATATGCTTAGATCTCACCAGGCTATCATTAACATGCATTATTGTATTATGTACCCGGTGAAGAAACAGAGTCACTCTTTTAGCTATTTATCTGCTAATAAAATGAAGAGTACCTGAATTTGAATACCCTCCTGTGAATGGAATTTAAATAATTAAAATTTATATTAGAAGCAAACAAGGAATGAACACAGTTGTGCTCTACCAAGAATGTGTTTGTCCTCCAGCAGATACTAGCAAGTCTGGAGAGAGTTTTGGTTTCCCACCAATGTGGGAAGATGCTGCGCTGGAAACTGGTGGGTAGAGGCTGGGACGCTGCTGAGCAACCAAGCATGCACTGGAGCATCACAGCACAGTGAGGAATAGTCCTGCCCCAAGTGGCAGTGATTCTGAGGGTGGGAATTCCTGAATTAACACATGAAACAAATCTGATTGTACCGTTTGCTAGCATGCTGTGTGTATTATCCTTTTTAAAAAAGAATTTTCAGGTAATCTTTAGGTAATGAACAGTAAGCATGGAACACAGCTTAAGTCTATGGAATGCAGGAATTGAATACAGCTTAAGGATAGACCATCTTAAAATTTTGGGAGCGCTACTTTTGTAATACACATGAACAGATAACGTAGAGAGGAAAGTCAGTCAAAATGAGTTTTGCACAGAGAGGAGAGCATGGCAGAATGTAATTTATATGGGAAAGCATAAGGTTCCACAGATATAGATAGGTTAGAAAATTGTTACTGAGCATTTGCTCTTAGACTAAGATTCAGCTGATTACCTTCCTCTTCTTCCTTTCCTTCTAACAGTGTATCAGTAAAGCCAGTAGGCAAATATACAACCATCACTAGAACATCCTAGTCCTCAGATAGGTCTCTTTAGGTTTGGCGGGTGGGGGTTGGACTTTTTGTTATTTATTTATTTATTTATTTATTTATTTATTTATTTATTTATTAAGTTGTTAGCATTTACTTATTCACAGAAGTACTAGAATAATTCGTTGGAAAGCAAGTCTCATTTCCTCAAGTCAACATTCCCTCAGATTTTCCGATGCAATGCCCAGAAAAGAAGAGCTGCTTTCCGATATCTGTGTTCTTTCTTTTCCATAAAAATGAGAAATCAGTTGTTTATAAAACTGAGTACCTTTTAAAACATTTAAAATCCATACCTTCTCCATGTAGTTTCTTTACTAGCCAGCTAATTCCAGAACAAATATAATATGATACAAATTATCCACAGTGCTTCCATAAATGATTTTTAGGTGCCATCACACATGAAATAAAGTGATTAGAAACTCCACAAGTTTAAATTAGCTTTAAATGTCCTAAGGAAATTATAATAGCTTTTTGATAAAAAATTTTAAAAAGCTATTATATCATAGTCTGTTCACTCTGCCAAAACAAAATACCGTTGGCTGGGTAGCTTAAAAACACAGCAACTTATTTTCTCACAGTTCTGGAGGTGGACAGTTTAAGATCAAGATCCCAGCAATGCTAGTGTCTAATGAGACCTCTCTTCCTGGCTACCTGATGGCCCCGCTCTGGCTGTGACCCCACATGGCCTTTACCCTGTATATTCCTGGGGATATTGTCTCCCTCTTCTTACAGGACACCAGTGCTATTACTAGCGCGCTGCCCTTATGACTTCATTTCACTTAAAATATCTCCTTAAAACCCTGCCTCTAAATAGTATATTGGGAATTAGAGCTTCAACATATGAATTTTGGAAGGACACAATTCAGCCCATAAGAGCTATGCAAGATTTTTCTGTTTAACAATGAGATAAATAAAAGTTCCATGTATTTATTTAAACTATGATAATACTATTGGCTAACAGACACTGTGCTAGTCTGTCAGGGGAGAGTAGAGGGCAAGACAGAAACATTACTGACACCTTGCCATTAATGATCCAGTAGCAGAGATTTTTGAACAAGTCTGGTGATATCAACAAATGCATATTTATCGCTATAAGTTTGGAGATTTCAGAGTGAGAGGAAAAGATGTCCTCACATATTGGCTTATATTTGTCTTTATAAATACACATGGTAAGGTTATGAGAATGAAGAGGAGCCGAGTTATTGGTAGGTAAGGGCTTGGAGGACAATAGAGACAACTGAAAAATTAATTTCCTTGAGAGAGCAAGGATAAGAAAAAGAAACAAAGTAATATTGTGAGTCATTGTTGAATATCCAGTTAACATTGGTAACCATAATTTTAAAATGATCATACATTTAAACTCCACCTCTTTTCTCAAGTGCAAAAGAAAATAGACAAATGTTGAAACTTGACAACAATGATGCTGATGCCCGAACTATTAAATACTTACTTCGTAGACACTGTGATAAATGCATTTACTATGTATGTCATTATTTTTACAGTAATTCTATGGAATATCTACTATTATTATTCTCATTTGATGGTTAAGCAAACTGAGGCTTACAAATATTTAGACAATTTTCCAAATAATGATTACTCTAAGGTGGGAATGCCAGCAGTCTGACTTCTCAGAATTCTGGCAAGTTCATGTGATATGACATCAGAGATACAATGAAGTCAAATCATCTACAGGAGGAACTGAAAAGATAAACCATGCAATGTTTGCAAAAAATGAAAAACGGGGTTGGGAGTAAACACTGAAGAAAGATTTAGACGGGGGTAAGTTAATGGTTTTAAATGTAATAAGGAAGGAAAAAAATGGCATTTGGAGTAAGCCAATGGAAAAAAGGGAGAGAAAAAAGGTGTGGCTGCAGCGTACAATGTTTAAATTATTCACTATGTTTGGTGACACTTTTTCTAAAGAAAATATAAATATTGACTGCTGAAATCAGTTAGTGAGGGCAAGTGAGGAGAAACTCATTGAAAAATATGATGTTAAAAATCTCAGGTGCCAAAAAACCCAGAGGACAGGGTATTTAAGGATTATCAATGGGCATCAAATGAAACAGCAATGTTTCAGGATCTGGTGTGTCATCCATACCCAAGTCATCAATGAATGAAAGAATGAGAAGTTGCCTAGTCCAACATTGATTGACAATAAGGTACTAAAAAAATACTTTCTTTTTTTTTTCTTCTTTATGTTGTGGGTTGAGGAGAAATGATATGAAAGCAGTCGTGAGTACCAAAGACAAGATTTTCACTCTTGCTCTGAAATACGAAGCATTTGAATAAACGAATATTTTTAATTGGTGATTACAGAAGGACGAGTGTCTTCTGGGAATGGTCAGATAGCATTTAAAGAAATAAGGTGAAGGAAGTGTTCAGAGAATGGGTTGAGGATATAGTGTTGACTGATTATAGAACAGGCATTTCAAGAAATTATTTGAAAGATGGAGAAGAAAAGTAGTCGTGAAATGTAAAGTAAAAGGAGAGAAGTTGAAATGGGCAAGAGTGGGATAATTTAGTACATCATAGATTAAAGAAACAACTTGCATGTTAACTAGAAAACAATAGGAAATAGTGACCTTAGGCATGATGAGATTAAATTTACAAGTCATGAAGGTGCTGTCTGGGCACTTTACAGACCGTAGCTGTGACTTTGAAATGAGATCTAATAGATATGGTATAGGCTTTGGGGTTGACATTAATTTTCTTCATGGTCTGCTAGTGTTGGCATATGTACTAAGATTGCGTTGCCAGAAAGGTAAGAAAACAACGATGAATCACATCATCCTTCATGGTGAGTTTGGGGGCTGAGGCAGGTGTGGGTGGAGGCCAAAAAGACACATATCTGCTTCATTCTTTCAAAAATAACAAGATGTTTCTCTCAATGTCCTTTTTGGTTGTAGGAAATCCTCCATTTAATAACTTCATAGTCATTGCAGGACAGACGCAGGTCCTGAGTCCTTTCTCCTCTGTATTGCAGTGGTACTGCCTTGGTATGTATATAATACATATTTTATGGAATTAACCAGATATGTTTATAAAATGCTACACTGAAAAATATCCCAATAGTTATCTTCCTTCCTATGTAGAAATCTCCCAGGTTTTTCATTCCTGGAACTTTATTCAAAGAAACATTTATCTACAGCGATACCTGTTTTGATTTTCATGCACTCATTCATCAGAAAGAACCCTACATTATTCAATTTCCCTAAAATTATGTTTCCAGATGCAATCTATAAGGAAATATATACAGGTAAATCATAATAGTGGCTGAAATTGCGCCAATATGTCTGTATAAGTGTATTACCAGATAAAGATATAAATTACATTTAATTTTTCAACTATTTTCATATATTTATTCCATTCGATCATCATATTGACTTTAATGATGTATTCGTCCATTCCACACATATTTATTAAATGTTATATGTTTGGAGCTCTGCTGGTTGCTGTGGATAGAAAGATAAAAAATAGACGATCAGTACTATAAATGTGCAATGTAACCAGTATAATAAGATTATGTACAAAGGACACGATACTAACACAGAAGAGTGATAATCTGTATACATAGTAGAGTACCTCAGTAATATTTTCATGAAAGAATTGATGTAAAGTGAGTTCATGAAACACCAATAAGCTTTTGCCACATGTGCCGAAGGAGGCCATAGTCAAAACGTAGCACTTGCTAAGGCACAGATCCACAAAGTTGAAAGGAATTGCAGTCAGCGCTGGCCTGCCGGGGGCTGGTCATGTTATTTCCCAAGAATGTGTAGTTGTTTCTTGGACAACAGGGGTTTGAACTGCACTGGAAAGGAACACTTACTTATACGTGGATTTTCTTTTTTTTTTTTTAAGAAAGTACTGTAAATGTATTTTCCTGACGATTTTATGATTTTCTTAATAGCATTTTCTTTTTTTGAGCTTACTTTATTATAATAATAGAGAATATATTACATATACAAAATATGTGCTATTTGACTGTTTATAGCACATAAGGTCAACAATAGGCGATTAGTATTATAGTTAAGTTTTGGGGGGAGTCAAAAGTTACATGTGGATTTTCAATTATGTGGCATGTCAGCATCCCATTGTTCAGCAACCTCTGTATCGTGCAAGGGACAACTGTATATATCATGCAAATAAGCTGAAGTTTGGGAGTTTCTTATATCTAGAAATCAGTTCTGAAGTGTGGAGCTTTAAGGGTGGGAAAATAGTCAGATTGATGAAAACTTGTACTTTGCTAACCTTCTTTCTGTAATCTTTGGAGAAAAGATATTTTTTCCAAATGAATGAAAAAGATGCTACCAGAGGATAATTAATTCAGACATCCATTATACTCTATGTGCTTTTTATAAATTCTTGGTTTGAGTTTTTCTCAAGTTGTATCCTTTCATTCCTATAAGTAGGAAGCCAGTTGATAGATTAATAGCTAGATACATAATAGATAAATGTACAGATAAAATTAATATCAACAATCCAACATTAATATTATATATGACAGAGAAGCCTCCATGAGCCATTAACCAAGAAAGCTTTAATGATCCATCAAGTTTACTAAACTTTAAACAGGTTTCTTCCCAACATAGGCTCCTCACCCCTCTTTTCTTACAGCATGAACATTAGAGCACTTACAATTTTAAATTCTTTCTCTGCTCCTTTAATATATAAATTGTCTACAACGCAGGACAGTCATTCTCAAGAACCTAGGAACTCTTCCTTTGAAACGTAATCACCAAGGAATTTAGGCTCCCTATTTTCATTTCTCTATAGGTGGATAGGAGCATTTCTTCTATAAGCACCAAGTAGCAAACACAGATTGCCTTATTACATGAACCAACCTTTCCACTAAGTCCTCCACACTCTCTCATTAGCTTACCCCGGTGCTTATAAACTCCCCTGCCTTTCAGGGAAGTTGAGTTCAGTATCTCTTCCCATTGCAATCATCTTGAATAACGTTTTCCTTGTCCATTTAACTTCACCCAATGCAATTTTTTTTTCTTTGACATCATGATTAGGCTAAGCCTAAAAGGCCATGAATTAAAAGCCTACGTAGATTTCATTCAGTCCTGCTGAAACTCCTTTAGTATACAGTAGGTATAGATTGCAGAGAATGGAACAAACTTTTTTTGCTTTTTTCCCTGATACTTAATGATTGATCATGGTATAATTTTTCATGATTTTTATGTCTCCATACCAATTTTATGGATTAAATAGTAGTGGCTGCCTCAAGAGTACTCTGCAGATTACATTTATTATACTTAACCATTACCTATTACACATAAAGTTCCTTGATAACACAGAGCGTGACTTCGATTTCTTCCTATCCACCATCACACCTTCAAAAGAATGTTGAAACAAGCAAACATTTAATAAATGTTTTGCATGGTAGGGAAATGCTGATAACAGTTGACTTATGGATGGGAAAATCATTGAAATAGAAAACAGGTGCAGGACCACACTAAATACAATTATGGAGATTATTTCATCTGATTATAATCATGATGGCTAATGTTTAGTTATATCCATATAATTTCAGTAAATGGAGTTGATCACCATATGGCAGAATTTGACTTACTGGCTATGAAAAGAACACACACACACACACACACACACACACACACACACATACAAATATTCCTGCGACCATGACGCCTTGCAGAACATACAGATGTGTCCTTCTAAAAGATGTGTTTTTATATTTTTAGCTGTGTAAATATAGCTCAATATACATAAAAATTTGAAATTGTGAAGTAGTTTTAAGTGATTAGTTCTACAGCATTTAAAAGATAGTCTTATCTTTACACATTATAAAATGATTTACCACTGAGTATATTTAAATAGAGGCATATGCTATTACATTTAATTGTTTTATGGATCATTAACTACTTGTCCAATGGGAGTAGGGTTAATCGTCATTGGCAATCCGGGATTTAAGTGAACAAAGATAAAACTTACCCTATGTATATACGTATGTGTGTCACTTACAGGGATTTTATTTACAGAAATCGTACTTCCAAGAATTTCATATGCAGATACCTATTTTAACAACACAAAATATGTGTAGTGTTTCCCATTGGAACAGTTTATAAGGACTTATATTGGGATTACTGAAAACTAAAAAAGAAGAAAATAATTTGCACAAAATGCCTTTCACCTATTCAGTGCTCTGGAGCAGTATCTTGCTATGTGGCATCCTAACGTGTGAAAAATTTGAGGTCTTGTCCAAAGACATAGTTTAGTTTGGTAAGAATATAAACATTTTCTGTAGTACTCATAATTATAACACAGGAAAAACAGAATAAATTATTTCCATTCTTAAGATTATATTCACTGGATACCCATTATAAGAGGTCAACTTTATCTGTGTATTGTCAAATTGATATTTATACAGCCAGATACAAATTTAATGAATTATTTCGAAGTAATGAAATTTTATTTGTAAAACATTATTTAATGAATATTTTGAAGACTCCAATATTATATTCATTTATAAATTACCTCCTTGGATTAAAGTGTTTTGACAAATTGCTTCTTTTAATCATATATTTAAATAAAATACTGTTTAAAATTAACTACTATTTTTAAAAAGGCAAATTTTGGGGGGCATTTGGTATGCATAGTAATAAGCAATGCAAAAGTTTATATGAAGACCGTATTTAATGTTACACAAAGAAAAGTTTAAATGAAGAAGGAAACATTCAACCACAGAACACCAGCTATGTTCAGGTACTCTCTTCATCTTTAATCCTTAATCTAGGTCAGTTATCCCTTACATCTTCTGCTTTATATGACAGACACATTTGGAACTTAAGACAAATAAGGCAAACATGGAAATTACCCATATCAGTTGAGAGTAGTTTCTTTTGCAAGGGAGTTAATTTCTACAATGTACTCCACAGCCAGTCTCACCCTTGAATGTTCTATTCAAAAGCCAGAGAATCAGGTTTTAAGAAAGCCTCAAAAAGAAAGAAAGAAAGAAAGAAAAAGAAAGAAAGAAAGAAAGAAAGAAAGAAAGAAAGAAAGAAAGAAAGAAAGAAAGAAAGAAAGAAAGAAAGAAAGAAAGAAGGAAAGGAAAGAAAGAAGAAAGAAAGAAAGAAAGCCTCAAACATATTTGTTTGCTATTATTTAACCATAAACTGCCATTAAGAGACAAACTCAATGGGACAGCTGATAGAATTCATATGCTTGTAAGATCCAGGGTCGTTTAGTCTGGTCCTCCATCCCAAAGGTCTGGAATGCCCTGTTTTGTGATATTAAGTCCTGGCTGGAAAGGTCTGGATCCAAGAATCATATCTAGGCAATGGACCAATCTGGTTAGTCCTTGCTGACACATCTAAATAAGATGGCCTCCTGGCCAGAGAAAAAGCAATGTACACATTTTCTTATTTCTTATTAGGAAACAGTAGCCAACAGGAATATAAGGACATTCAACCTTTTAGTGAACTTGGAGTTTAGCATCCGCCCAATTTGGAGCCTCAATAGTGTAAACATGAGGAAATAGTAAAGAAGTTCCAAGGGAAAGAAAGCAGCCATTATACTGACTTATATCCAACGCATATGATAGTTTCCATAAGACATTACTTGGAAGAGATTAAGTTTGGGGTCACCTCTGTCCATTATCTACCCACAAAGAATCAACCATATCAAATATTATCCCATTCTCCCCAGGTGAAGAACAGGCTTGGAACTGAATGATCTTAGGCATTTTATTGTGGTACCAGGGACCTTGACAATGAGAGGTCAAAGGGTGTTTTGAGGCTCACTGGTCAGTGTCCCTGATGCCTTGTTAACTCTGACTGCACTGCAGTTTGTAAGCACATGGGTAGTTACTTCAAGTGGTCTTCTAAGAGACTACCAACCAACTCACATAGTCCGAAATTCCACTCGCTATGTCAAAGTGGTTCTGAGAAAGAGACAGAGCCAAGGTGTATTTATAATAAAAGTGGAAACTTTAATGTTTAAGTTGACAACCATTAGCATGGTATTTTCTTGGTAGCTCCTCTGGTTAAGGATTATTTTTCTTATTTTACAGATATGAAAATGGGTTCAGAATGTTTAAAGGCATGTTTCAGGTCCCATAACTAGTCCATGGTGGACCATGAAAGCAAGTAGGCCTCTAACGTGTGTACAACACCTTTATTCACTCTCTGAAGTACAAAATCAGATAACATGAAGACACAAGGCAGCTGTCAAACAAGTCATTTATGCAGAGCATGGGTATAGATTATAGAATGAACCATTAGTTTTAACAAAGGGAGTTACTGTGTTAAATTTTGGATTCTTACAGTCTTAGAGCAACAAGACAAGAAAGATGAGGGCACAAAAATACATCTATTTCTCCAATTTCAAATCACGACAATTTGTTCCTTGTTTCTTATCCTCAGCCTTTATTCTCATGCCTTATCGCAAACACCCTGGTTTTTATCTGGGGGATTTGAAAAGCTAAATAGTCTTGCTATCAAACTTGCATTTGAATTTGGTCGTGATTTTGTTCTTATGGCGTTTCACTTTAGGTAAGACATGATTGTAGCGAGTCACTTACATTTGGTAAAAATATATTTATTATATTTAATTCTCACTAACTATGTAAAGATTAAAAAAAAATCTTCAAAGAGATCCATTGAAATAATCCTCATCATTATTACGTGGTAAATTGGAACTTGCACTTTTATTAACCTAAAACCAGTTTGCTTTCCACTACAGGTCATTGTCTCAAAGTTCTCTTACAGTGGAGATGAGGATACATGCATAAAGCTCAGAGGAGGTTTCTAGATAGAGACATAAAAAGAGTTGATAAAACTAATTCCTAATGACCCTTCCTGCATCTGCTATTTTTCAAATGCCTTTAGCTCAAAATCACCCTTATGCCAAAATGGCGTATTCTGCTACCCTTCTAGTATATTTCTTCTCATTAAATAGTAATTCATTTGGAAATTCATTGGCAGCTTTCAAATTAATAAGTTATTTACCTAATGTTCTGCAACTTTGTACAATGAATTGTTGTCATTATTGTTTTTATTATCCTTTTGAACTTATGATGTTAAACATATTTGAAATGTTTTAATACTTTACAATTTTTATTCTTACCAGGCTCAGATTGTTGTTTGTTTGTTTGTTTCCTCTGGCCAGTGGCAGCTTCTTCAAGTTAGTCCCTGAATCTTTTTTGAATACCCTTTGTTATTTTTTGAAACTCCCTTAGTTTGTACCATGACAGGTCTTGCTTCTGTCCTGCTTAGCTCTGCAATCAGCATTTTATTGAGACATCCCTGGGTCCGTTCTTTGGGAAATGTTTCTCAGGGATCGCAATCCATGTACCAGTGAAACTCAGGCTTACTAGATTGACCCCGGTGTCTAGTTCTTTTCATAAGAAAGGGACATTAATAAACAATGTTCCATGTAAGGTAAAGTCATCATGAATGTATACTGAAACTCCCAATTCAAATTCAAAACAAACAAAGCTTTTACTTAAGCATTTTTAGCTATTTTTCATTTTTCCTATTCTGACAGTGTGGTCCAGAACACCACTAACATAATTATTTATTTGTTTATCATACAATACAAATATGATTTACTACAATTATAATATCGACGATACCTGCAAACTTGCAAGTCTTAAAATAACAATACTGACTCTACTTCCAACTTCATGACTATAAGCAAGATTTTCCTTTTGCTTTTTTATGTTTGTTTGTGTTGTCCTTTGAGTAACTGAAAGTGTTTGAAGACATATGAAATAATTGTTCTATTAATTATCCCAACCATTAGATATATAGTTAGGTCATTTCTCTAATTTTGATGTCAGATTTTATAGTTATTTTTAAAGAAAATTTTCTTATATTGGTATGTAAAATAGATTATGGTTACAATGATAAATACCCATAGTGGTCCAAGACACAGGAAATATATGCATACACACAAATATATATAATACATATGACATACATACCCATGATATATGTATCATGTATATCATATATATATTTTAACTGTATGTGTGTATATGTATGTCCACCCATGAAAAGGAAATGTCTATAAATTATATGGTAATTGTGTGTTTAAACATGATTTAATATTAAATTTGTTCAAGTGACTCTTCTGCCTCTTTAGGTATACTTATATGTAGTTTTTCCTTAGACCTATTAATATAATGGAATATATCAATGTGTTCCTTAATACTAGACAATCTTTGTTATCTGGAATAAACACTGCATGGCCATTATATACCAGTTTTAATTTGTTATGATTATTTTTGTTAATATTTTACTTAGGATTTTACTACAATTTTCTTAAGTACAATTGTCGTGTTTTTCAGCACAGTATTTTTTATGGCTCAGGATTAATGCTATAGTTATTTATTTCAAATAATTTTAAAATTTAGAATTTTGTGTCTATGCTCTGGAGAAGTTACACTAGCATATAATTATGTATTTTTTAAAGCTGTGATAAAATACCTTTTTGAAAACACCTGGGCCTGGTGTCTTTTATCAGTGACCTCATTAGTTAATCTTTTATTTCTCCTATGTTTATTGATCCTAGTTAAAATTATAATATCTAATTAGAATTATAAGAAACTCTTAACAATTATAGAAATTAGGTAACCCTAAATAAACTTTAATTTCATTAACTAGTGTAGCTTTGTTTTCCTAAAATTGCATTGTAAGTGTTATATTCCCAATATATGAAGTCCAGATTTCCACAGGGTATGCTTGCATGTTTGAATGTGGTGTGTGTGTGTGTGTGTGTGTGTGTGTGTGTGCATGTGTGTGAGCAAGGGAGTTTTAGGAAATTTCAATATATTAACAGATTATCCTTCTGCTACAATCTACAAAACAGTTATCTGTTTAGCAATCCCTGCTGAAGTGTAAATTTCCTTTCAGGAGTGGGTAAAATAACTGCTAGTTTATATTATTCATTCAACAACTGTTTTTTAGTTACTATTATGTGCCTGCAGAATATTAAGTTTACACCATTTAAAATTAAAATGATAATACATTATGGAAAACACACAAGTGAATCTATAATTAAAATAAAATAAATACTGCAATGTTCTAAGTTTGAATATCTTGAAGCTTTTTCTAATAACTTATTGTCACATACCATATATGCACATGTATATGTATACCTTTACCAAAAATTTATAATTCTAAAACTTAGCTTGCTACCCTTCCATGCTTTAAAAAACTACTTAAAAAAAAAAATGAAAACTACATTCAAATCACAGTAACCATGTCCTGATTACAGTAAACCATCCCAAATGTCTTCCACAAATGTTCATGTTACACGAGTTCTGACTGTGGTGAAATGACAACGTTTTTCTTTTACAGATTGTTCTCCAGTTTTGTGTCTATTTATGATGGAATCTAGCAGGTCCCTGAGGCCTAGGGCACACGATCTGGGGTATGTGGTATCATTTGTGAGAAGGAAAAGTGAGCATGGCAAGGTAGGAGGAAAGGGACCGACTACACACAGGGTATAACTTTGACTTTGAGACTCAAACACTTTGTGTAATTTATTTTACCCGATTTCTCCTTCCCCTTTTCCCATTCCAATTATCTCTCTTATTCAACTGCTATTACAGATCGTAGCCGCTGGCAAAAGTTGCACACAGGAATGATTCCTCTGAGGCTGAAGCTCATGCTCATCCCTGGATTGCCCAATAGTCTCTCTAAATTTTGTGGCTTGAATTCCCAGAGCACATCACCCTTACAGTAGCAGCTGGTGACCCCAAAATGATAAGTAGAAGCAAAATGTCCCAGTTGCTTATGGTAACTTTACTTGCCCAAGGTCAGAACAGGCCAGTTATCTGTTTAGCAATCCCTGCTGAGGAATTGTACTGATGTTACCGTTTTTCTGAATGATTCTGAAACTCCAAAATGCCTTGTAAAAACAGAAATGTGAATTGGAAAATACAAATCATCTTTATGACAGCGTTGTCGTTAATCTTAAGTACTAGACTGAGCATTCTTTGGACTATAATGTAAACAATGATTTGCTTGAGTAAAAGTAGCTAAAAAGAACATGCATTATAGGCCCTCTGGGATTTGCTGACAGTTCATCATAAATAAACCTAGTAGAGGAAGTTGCAGGGAGGGGAGAAGTGGCAAAAAAGAGAAAAGCCTAGAAAGTAGCCCAATGATAGAGATCTAATAATTATACTAATCAAATAAATGGATAGTGCGTCTCTTATTTCTGGAAGATGGCAACCTCTTTCTTGGAAAATTCTTAGTCTTTACGAATTTCATCCTCAGCGAATAAAAGTTAGTGATTATCCAGTTAGTAAGTGGCTCAACTGCTTAGGTGCTTAAATAAAGATGTCTGACATAATTTATCTTTCCTAGGTCTTGGAAGTTTAAAATCTTAACATAGATATTGACTAGTCAGCAGCTACAGGATGCTTGACTTCTCCATCCCTCAGTATCACCCTTCCCAAGTAGCTGATGGGTCCT
The DNA here is from genome assembly GCF_036562045.2 of Rhinolophus sinicus. Taxonomy (NCBI): domain Eukaryota; kingdom Metazoa; phylum Chordata; class Mammalia; order Chiroptera; family Rhinolophidae; genus Rhinolophus; species Rhinolophus sinicus. The sequence goes on along the minus strand of NC_133754.1, from coordinate 11,258,870 downwards.
GTCAATCAGTAATAGCCATAAATGATTGCAGGTTTGCTCTGACACATGAATTTTGCATGCTTTCATTTAATTCTCAAAAAGTTAGAAATACGGTATTATTTTCCTGTTATTTTTTTATGCAGATGAAGAAACTGAGGCTTAAAAATATTACATAATTATTCTAAAGTTCCATTGATAATAAATAGAAGGCAGGTATTGAAACCTAGGGTTTAGATGCTTGAAAGCCCATTGTCTCTCCAGTCTAAAACCATATTTCTCATTGTGTTATAATCAAACCAACCTGTGGGTAAAGTATTCATTATAATAAATGAGACTAATATATTAAAGTGTTGTGTTGCCAAAGTAGAAATTGATTGTCCTTTACTATGGGAAATGCTGACGTTTTAAATCATCATCAACACGGAAATCACAATTTACAAAGTACCCACTAAGATGATAAAATATTAGAGATTAATGAGAATATCTACTGTTTAATGGAATTTGTGAAGGAAAATAAACTGAGGAGAGATGTGACGTACCCAATTTCCAGATATATATCTATATATCTCCATATAAATATAGATATATAGATATAGACAGATATATAATACATATATTAGCTCATATATATATATATATATATATCCTCATATATACATATTTGTATATATGGATTACATGTATATGTGAATATATACACATACACATATACAAACATATATATACACACATATATGTGTGTATATATATATATATATATACTTTTGCATACACTCACACAAACTTTAAATGTTATTTTTTGATATTGTCCCATTTGGCTACTGTACAATTATTGAGTTAATTGATAGTTTATGTTGTAATACCCAGACCCAGGTTAATCAATTAAAATGAATAATCAAATGAATTAATGGATTGCATACATTTACACATGAGATATATAAACAAAATCTAGTTTTTATTTTTTCATGTTATCCAGTAAAACTTCAAAGGTCACTATAAGTAGTTGCTAGAAATAAAATATTTTGTTTTTAATTATTAGATATTGCTTCTTGGAGAAATGTGTGTAATGCATAAAACTATGGCACATTTCTTATCTAAAAGCATAGAAAACAATTTTTGTTAAATTACAGTATTTTATTTTATTTTTTTTAATGTCTTGAGATATCAATGCTCTACTGGAAAATAGTCACCAATATTTTTGGATAGAGAATTACTAAACGATTTTATTTTAATGGTCTTGTAATTGATTTTTATGTAACTATGCACCATACTATAAAATACTAATTTATAAAAACTTACATCTCATGTCAACTGGAAATATGTTGGTGAACATTTTGGGGTTTATTTATTTATTTATTTATTTATTTTTTATTTTTTATTGCTCTCTCTATATTTTATCTTTAAAAAGTTCCTTCTCTGCAACTTATATAACATCAAATGTTTTCTGGGTCAACTTACTTTTTTTAATTTAAATTTAAGCTTTACTTCTAAACAAATGCAAATTTTAAGTAAAAATTATCTTTAAAAGCACTTAAAGTAGTACCTTTGTAGAAAAATATGAAGCTTTTATGTGAAAAAGGAAAAAAGCTTTATATAGTTCAGCTGTATATTTGAAAACTATTCCTTATAAAGTAATCCTAATTATTGTTTTGAAATATAACCTAGACATTTTGATTTAGTGCTATTTATAAATGCATAAAAGGAAATCACTTAATACCTGGACATTCCATACGTCAAATTACATAAAAAATGTTTTTGGTGGTCCAATATGCTGCATTGAATGAGTTCTATATTGCTGTTTAAAAAATCACCCCTAAAATGATTGGCCTAAAACCAAAATATTAATTTACAATCATTCATGTTGTTTGTGAGTCACAATTTCAATCAGAAAAGGGCAGGGATATTCCCAATATACTAGGCCTCAGGAAGAAGACCCTGCCTATGGTGGAGGTAGCATCTGAACGTTCATTCATTCTCACATCTGGGGTTGGGGGATGTGGTTTTGACTCTAGGCTGAGATTCTGGCTGGACATTTGGTCAGGAATGTATACACATGGCTCTATGTGTGTAGCCTGGCCTTTCTTATGACACTGTGGGGACAGAGCCAGGAGTGCAGTTTCCAGGCTCTCGGCCTCACGTGGAAAGGTGCTGGCTCAGGTAGTAAATGGCCATCAACTGTGACTGGATGGCCATCAGCTGTGGCTAGTTGGCCGTCAGCTGTAACCAGTGAGCCATTTGGCACTAATATAACTGCCGTGGCTACGCTAGCAGCAAATGGAGGCTAGCAAGAAGATGGTGGTTGGCGAGCACAGATTGCAGTTAGCACGGCGTGTTGTGGATTATAGAGATGTGCAGATAGTGTGACTCCTACTTGCTGTGTCTCCAACCCAGCCGCCAGCGAGACTATAGTGGTGTGATTCCCCTACCTATGGCTCCGTGGGTGTTCCTTTTTGGCCTCACCGTATCCTCCATTCTTCTGTGGGGAGCGGGAGTAGAGATCCAGCATGACACCCTGCATGACAGCCACATTGGCTAGGTCCCAAGGATAAATGTCCCACGTGAGAGAGAGCAGAGTAGAAGCAATATTTCATTTTCTGTTCAAGTTTTGGAAGTCTAGAAGCATCACTTAATCCACCTTTGATAACTTAGGCAGTTGTACAGATTGATCCAGAATCAGTTGTAAGGAACAAAGGCCCTCGCAGTTTTTCAGAGGCCTGTCAACATCGCACTACAAGTTATGTAGGAAGAGATACATCATTTCACCATAGTTTGCTTTTTGGGCCATATAAATACAAGTAATTCTAACTCATTCCCACCACAAAACCCCAATGTTTTATCCCATTATGATAGCAGCTCATAGCCTATGATCTTATGTAAATAAGATTCAGATGTTGATGAATCTCCTTTCTTGTGGTTCCTGGAATACAGCTCTTCAGATACAGTTCCAGCATTATAAAAATCCATGAAATTAAGAGAAAAATGAATATGCTCCCCACGTCCGATATACAATGGTTATACAGACATGGCATAATTGACACAGATACCACTGTTCAGTGAGGGAGGAAACTGAAGTCACACAGATGTCACTGGTCAATAGATATGATGAAGTTCAGCTGAGCACATGATGCTTGACGATTACTTACTAGGTCCTAATTCTTGGGAATAACTTTGCACAGCTGCTTGATGCACTCTAGTTTCTTGGCTACCTGATGAGTCATTACTTTATCTCTATCAGATACAGCCAATGTTTGCTGCTGTGGTCTTCTCAGCCTGCTTTTGTTTGCAATATGGACTCCAAAGGCATATTTACAGTTTGTCCTATCTCTACCTTTGATTCTGTTCAAATTGTATGTCTTCACTATAATTTCGCAAAAACTTTGTGGGCTTTTGATGAGACATGTAGGGATTTTTCACCCCATTGGAAGAGCCCACATAAAAATATGAATGGAATACATTCTTCTCTACATTGGATTTCCTATAAAGTTGGTGTAGGATAATACCATTAAGATTCTTAAGAACACTTATTTTCTGTTTGACACACCAACTGAAAACTTTCTGAGATCTAAACAAGACTTTAGTATTCAAAATGTCAGCTTCATCTCTAGATTACGTGTGTCAATAATGCCTTTGATATAACATTAGCTCAGAAGTCATTTTATACTTTTAGCATCATTTATCGTCTATGAGGTTATGTGATGCTATGAGAAAATTCATTTTCAGAGACACAAAGCCATAACTTCTTTATGTTTATTCGCTCATTCGTTAGCTTATCTCTGTGCCTTCACATTTTACTTAATTCATGTCAAAGAAGCAAGCCAACATCTTCAACAGAAATCTCCTTAACTTCATTATCTATCTTTATTCAGTACATTTATTTTACTTTCTTTTTTTTTTGTGAAGAAGAATATTTTTGTTTGTTCATTTTTTTTTTCTTTGTTTTGATTTTCTACCACTACATAATAACACTTATCCTCCAAGGGTCACCATAATTCCACTAACTTTCTCTTCAAAGTCATTTTAAATTCCAACTATCACTTGCTTTGAAATTCACAGATCCAAATTTTAGTTTGTTTTTCTTTTTTTTTTTTTTTTTTTTTTTGTTGTGTGTGTGTGTGTGTGTAAGGACTACACTTTTAGTTGTGTGGCAATAAGTAAAGTCGTAAATCTGTTACTTTTTTTTTATCACCATCACATTGTCCCTAAACTTACTAATTGAACAGCAATAATCTAACAGTTTCTATGGATCAGGATTTCCAGCACAGCACAGTGAGCACTGCACTATTTCCACTCCACAATACCTAATATCTCACCTGGGAGACTTGAAGTCTGGGTAATGGAACTACCTGAAGGCTTATTGCTCAGATATTTGGTAGCTAAGGTGTGATGGCTGGGTTCACGGCAAGTGGTGAGAGGGAGGGAGGGAGGGAGGGAGGGAGGGAGGGAGGGAGGGAGGGAGAGAGAGAGAGAGAAAGAGAGAGAGAGAGAGAGAGAGATGCAGCATTACTCCTGTCACATTCTACTGGGTGAGGCAGTTACTGTGCTCTGTCCAGTATTGAGTAGGATGAGAAATCCTTTTGGTAGAGGTGTGTCAACATCATATTGTAAGTAGAGCATGTGGGATTGTATAGAGATCATTGTGGTCATAGTTGGAAAATACTACCTTCAACATCTAGCAACATGAGTCAATCCCAAGAAATTGAGGAATTCTAGAACTCCAGAATGAAGAGACACTTATTATAGGAATGACCAGTTGTTCAATAAAATAAAGTAGATTTAATCACAGCATCAATATTTCAGAATATACTATAGTACAAGTTAATTTTCTGTCAACATATATAAATGATAGATTTTTAATGTTAAGGATAAAGGCATAGGAGAATGTGTACATTCTCAAATTACTCATAAATTTTTTCTCTCTACCAAGTGATTCCTGGCTACTTTATAAAGTGAGAAAAAAATCAAATATTTATATATTTTAATGCGGGTAAAATTTCACAGGTGTGTATACTATGTGTATTTTTAATAGTAAGTGATCACTAATTGGTCTGGACAGAGATCAGAAATAAAACTGATAAAATTAAGTTATGTGTGGAATAGCTTTATTGAAATATTTTTATAATATAATATAAATTATCACAGTGTACTTGGCTTTTTCACAGCAAAAGTCTCCATTCTGTATAACTAGGTCACAGTCCTTAGGTAAAGGTTTACGAGAGTAATGTGTAAAGCATGAATAAAAATAATGCATGCCCAAGGTTTAAAGACATACAGGAACTTCATTCTTTATTCATTTATTTCTATAATTTCCTGTTGTTTAGTGAAAATATACTGAAATTATGGCCAGAAGAAAGTTCCAAACAACAGAAGTGTGAGCCACATGCCCCAAAGCTATCTGGTAAAAAGACAAGAAAATTTGGATGAACTAGGGTCTAAAGTTTTATACTCTGGTAAAAAATGTGAGCGGCAATATAGTTTCCCAGGAAGTCTGTATACTTGTACGCATACCTAAAGGTGAACAAAAACCAACCAACAAACAAACCAGTAAAACATAAAGGCATAAACGCAATGGATTTACACTCTGGTTAAGTTGCAGATAAAAGGTATTTTCTCAGTAAGAAGCTCTCATTTTTCTCACAAGAAGCTTTAACAATGCCTATCATTTATTGCATACTTGTCACTTAAGTTAGGTGAATGGCAGGCAGAACAAAAATCAAGTAACCATTATCATTACCATCATTCTCATTCATCAACAGCACATCAGGGCTTTCTGCACATGATGAGTAGAAAAAAAAAAACACTATAAAGTGTGGATTGATGGATAATTTTAACTACCTCACAGCTTCCCTAGTGAATGACCTCTTAGAAGAGATTAGAACTCATCATAAGCTCTGTCATTAGTGTAATCAGTAGAATTCCATTATACTTGCTGCTTATTTATCAAATATGTTCCAATTGAAACCTGGAAAAAAAAAAAAGTCTCATCTGCTTTGTCCCACAGGTGCACAATAAGCCAGCAACCATTGTCACATCACGAATTACAGAGCAATGGGGACAAGCAGATCATGTCTGGTTTGGTCTGTACAGTATTCTTTGTTTTTCCAAGAGAGTGAGCAGAACTCCACAGGAATTACCTGCGCTTCTTTTTCCCGAAAATAATTTTGAAATGTTCTACAAGGGCAGTGGGATAAAATTGTTTTTACAACGCATTCCTAAACAAGCATAGGTAAAGCTGACAGTTTTAAAATATTTATTTTTCTACCTGCTGACTTGCCAAGAGGCTCCAAATTCCTTTTTTTCTGATTTTCTCAATATCCTTGTAGGAGTGTAAATTGGAACCGTGATGTAGGGACTTAGTAGAGTTTGCTAGAGACCTGCTCATCCTAGGTTATCAGCAGTTATTCCAAAGCTCAATGTTAATCAACATTCTATTCTATTTCCTATTAATGATAGTTCTCTAACCTTCACTGCAAGCCTCAGGACAATGAAAGAAAAATTCACTGCTGCTGCCTTTGAATTTGAATAGAGGACATTAAAATCTGAAGCTCAACGCTGTGTGGGCAAATTGATATCCAAGTGGTAGTAAAATGGCACATTCAGAAAGACTTGCCTGCTGTTATTTTGTTCATGTGCTGATTCTTATCTTCCCAGTGTTTTTCTGCAAACTGAAGTACAATATAAATGTAGATCTGGACCATTAGAGAGTAATATCGGTGAGAGGCAACAGCCCTGGACAATCCATCCTCCTTTCTCTGCCATCATGAGTGTAAAAGAGAGACAAAGCCAGGGGTCTTGTTCAGGAGATTGGGACGCCAACTGGAAATCAATGGATAATAATATTTTTAATATTTTTACAAAATAAATACATTTAATATCTTGATATTTCAGGAAGATTATTTGCGGTTTAAAGTATGTGGAAAACACCATTAATCAGCATTCCTATGTTATCTGTCTATCGGGATGGATAAGACTAAGAGATACTGATATTTGCTGATGAGTACAAAGATTAGAGATTAGTTTAATGCATCAATAATTCCATCACACATGTGTGGAATACTTCTAAAGTGTCTTAGTATTAACTAAATTTATACAAGTTGGAGTCTTATGACTCATTTATGTGATGTTTCAATATACACTGCATTGAAAACCTCTTTTAAAGCTGTATAAAGGGGGGGAAAAAGACCTCCATTAATGAAATAGTAAAGTTCATTGATTTAAGTACATGGAGATTAAATTTATGAGTAGTGTCATATTATCCGATATTATTAAAGCTCTTGACTGATCTCTCCACTTGCACCTAATACAGCATATTGAATGTAGTAGATATTCAAATATTTAGTGTTTGTGGGGTGATATCAATGTACAGAAGGAAGTATTCTAACTTAATTTGGTAAATTACAATAAAATCTATCCTAATCATCAATGTCTGAAGCAGTACTTGGTCAATTAATCAAAGTAGTCAGTTAAAGCATGGGATTATAAACAAAGACAAATACACAACTCACAAATTTTATGTAAAAAAATATAAATGTACATTCACTCTGTGACCTTGCATTGCAAAGAGTATTTTCTTTAGAGAGTTGTGTGTTTTTGTTTGTTTGTTGCTTAATCTACATCCATAAAGGGTCATGCATAATTTTCTTTTTTATCTAAAATATTCCATAAGACAACAACATTTTAGCTTTTCACACTGATGAAGTTTTAAAAAGTGTTTAATTTCATTTTTCATGAAAACAATAATTATATTTGCAATTAAAATTCTCACCTTGTTAAAAACATTGTTAAAAATAGTTGAAAAGAGAATTATGGAAACAATTATAAGTGGCACAGTGGCTTGGAAAGGAATGTGGTTCCCTTGTAAGAGCACATAGGTCAACTGGTGGTAATAGGTTAGAAGTGCACATGGGGCTATGAGAAAAGGAATTTGTTATTACTTTTCAGTGTGTCAGGTGCATCCATCAGTAGGTATTATAAAAAAGAATGAAGATAAATAGTTAACACTGAAGACTAATAAAACTAGTGATATTGTTAAATTGGGGTGTCATTGTTCATATTGATGGGTAAAATTCCCTCTGGCCCCTGGAGACGGCATCTATGTTGGTGCAATGTGTAAGGTAGGTGTTCAATAAAAGTTTGGTGAGTTATTGAGGAATTGCATATTTGCTAATGACAAAATGTAAACAAACCAGAGACATAAACTTTTTAACCCACATCTATAAGCAGAATTGTCTCTTTTTAAGGTCTTAGAATGGCCAGTTAAAGTCACTGAGAGGTCCTGGATAATAAGCTCTTTGGACGTCTTCTCTGTCATCATTTTACTTTTACCGCTGCTTCTAAACATTGAAGCACACAAAGATTGGCTCATTCTGTGGAGACATACAGAGTGAATAATTCAATTTCTTGTCTATGTTATTCAAGGTGCTAGAAAACTAATTTAAAAAATATATGCCACACAAGGATTTGAGAAGATAATGGAAGAAACCCTAAATTTAGTAGAATTTCAATACTCAGCCAAAATATCATTAAAGTCCGAGAGAGAGAAAATTAAGGTATTTTCAGATATATATGACAAGAAAATATACCTCTGACACACACCTTCCTGTGAATCTAATTGGATGAAATTCTTTTTATTCCAGTTGTTAAAAGAAGAAGAAACCAAGTAAAAGGAAGACAAGCAATCCACAAATTAAGGGAAAAATCTGAACGAAAAATAAAAAGAAATTCCTGGAGTAGCTGTGTTAGTGGGTAACCGTTTAGATTGGATATAGATGCCTGGAAATTCAGAAGAAAAGTTGTCACCAAAGAAAGGAACTGATTGAAATATGATACAAACAAGTTAAAAAATAGAAAGGAGTAGAAAAATACTATAATAGAAAGAACTGCAATTAAAATCTTCAGGGGGAAAAAAAGGTCATATAAGAAAAGACGTGTCATCATAGTTCATAACTACTGCAGTATTCTTTTCTTCCTTGACCTTCTAATTAGATCTTGTCTCATTTCTCTATATTTCTTGATCATGCCATTGTCATAAATTCAAAGCATCCTTTGATTATGGCAAATCTGAAAAACTTTGCTTATCTATGTGATATATATTTTCAAAGACATTTTTCCCATGCAATGACATCACAATAGTCTCTGAGTATGAAATAATCCTCTTTCAATTGATTCTGGTTGATATCCAGAAGTCTACTTCAGTTCTTGGAGGATTGTGTGTCTTGGTGGGAAGAATTGTTCAACTGATTTTCCTTTACCGGGATTAGATATCATGCTTTGAGACCACATACAATTCAGAACAAAAATCCCTCAACTCCCACACAAGTTACCCCAGTTCATGTTATTTATTTACAGTGGAATCTCCTTTATCCACTTGATTTATGTATCTATCTGTGGAGGTGGTGGCAGAGGTAGAGGATGAGTGAAGGGATTTGTTCTGTTGAGGATTTCACAAAGTTCTTTGTATAAAGATAGTGAAGAATTAGGGAGGAATGGGCAACTGTTCCAGCTAGAGTATTTCAAATAATATCCAAGTTTTTTTTATTTTTTTCCACCATATCTCACTCTGGGACTCTTCAACTCACCTAGCTTTTGATCTAAACCTTTGTCTCTCTGAGTTTCTAGAACTCAGAACAGTTTCATAATATATATGTATATATCTATATCTATATCTCTATCTATATATACGTACATATATATATGTACGTATATATATAGTTCCATTACACATATATGTATATATATATAGTTCCATTATATATATAATGTTTCATATATATATATATATATATATATATATGTGTGTGTGTGTGTATAGATAGATAGATAGATAGATAGATAGATAGATAGATATAGATATAGTTATGTATATATTTTGCAACTCCCAGAAGGAGAAGATGATTACTTCATGTAATAATGGCTGGAAAGTTCCCAAATCTGATAAAAAACATTAATTTACAAATCAAAGAAAGTCAATCAACTCCAAGTAGGATAAACCCAGTGTCTCACACTGAGACATATTATAACCAAACTGTTGAAACCCAAAGACAGAGAATCTTGAACGCATCAAGAGAGAAGTGACTCATTCCATAAATAGAATCCTCAGTAAAATTATCAGTGAACGTCTTATCAGAAACCTGGAGGCCAGAAGGCAGTGGGTGATATATGTCAATGGTTAAAAGCTAAAAAAAAAAAAAAAAGGAAAAGCCAACCTAGAATTCTACATTCAGCAAAACTGTCTTTTAAAATGAGGAAGAAATTAAGACATTCCCAGGTAAACAAAAGCAAAGGAATTCAATACTACTATACCTCCACTACAAGAAATGCTACAGGAAGTCAAAGCTATATGAGGCTATAAAGATCTCCACTAAAGGTAAATACATGAGAAAATTAAAAAGCCAGTTTTAGTTTAATCTTAGTTTGTAACTCCACTTTTTATTATCTATAGAATTTAAAAGAGATATTCATAAAAAATAAGTCCTATGATGTGACTTCTATACATTTAATAGCCCTCTTCTTCAAACGATTCAGCTATGTATTTGATAGACTTGTAATATCCAATATAAGAAACGGAACCCTCATATATCTCCACAACTAAAAATTGGTTCTATGGCTTTCAACCATAAAAAATGAGTTTAAGTTTGTGTTTCTAGAGGACAAAAGTTACCTTGGCTGAAGGGAAGGCATAGATGAAGAATGGTGATGGGCTTTGCTCAAGACTTAGTTTTAGAGCCATTTACTTGAATGTAAAGAAAGAAAGACAAGGTTTGGAAAATAAATTAGCGAGGGGAAAGAGCGCCACCAGTGACCAGTTGAAAAGTGTCTGGTTCTGAAAACCTCATGTGGCGGAGGACATGCATCAGGAGAGGAATGCAGTGACTCAGGAAAAAGAACATGTAACTTTATTAATCCGTTAAAAGCATAAAAGTAACTGCAATTCTTGTCTTCCTCCTTGGCTAAACCTCTTAATGCAGATTATGGTTCTTAAGTACTGGTTCTCCAATAGCTATCCACAGGAATCACTTGGCTAATCATTGCAGCTACTACACTACCTGTTACATCTGTAAAGGACAGTGATCAGATTACCATCATGCCAGCCCCCTAATTGACAATAGTGCATTGACTACTGACTGATCACATGTCATAAATGTCCCTTCATGATCCTTTCCTATTGCCTTCAATCACATTTAGTGACATTTGCATACATCCCCACATATTTTTCATCTGTCAGTAGAATTCATCATAATTCCCAAAGAAATGCATGGTGAAAACTGTTAGATCCCTTCCCAAAGTAAGTGCTTCCTTTATTTCCTTAGTAAGAGAACCCTCCTTTTATTCAGGTAACAATGTAAACAGCTTTGAAAAGGTTCTTTCCCAATCTATCTTGCAGATTGATATGGCCATTAAAAAAAAAAAAAAAAAAAGTCTTGACAATATTTTAAAAAGCAGCAGGTGTTGTGTGGGAGTCCTGACGAAGTCTCCTTAGAAAGGTTTCAGAGAGCTCTTGGGTACACCTTTAGCTCTCCTCACTTCTGACTGTCCTGCTTAGAATCTAGAAGAACCATGAGGCAAATTTGAAAATGGAAGACTGGGCTAAGGACATTGAAGGAAAAAGAAAATAGAAAACGTGTTCCTGATAACCAGAGATATTATTCTAGATCTAGAATGCGTATCTCTGAATTTCTTTTACTTAAGACACAAATAAATTAATGTATTTTAAATTCTTATTTTTCCTGACTGTTGTTACCAAAAAGTAAATATAATTCTTGTCATATATGCTGACTGATTTTTTATTAGATTATCTACTTTAATTTGAGAATATTCTTTAGTTTTTATTTTAAAAACTGTTTTCTCCCTCTCTAAAATAGTTCAAAGTACTTTCTCCGTCCCTAAAATGAAATTGCCCATATTGCTCACCTGGATGAATATTTTATAAATCATGTTGGGCTCTGCTGAAATATCTTATACAATATAAACTCTTCCCAATGTCTCTCATCCACTCAGTGTCACATTATAATTACCTCCTCTGCTTTGCTCTGGGTTTCACCACTTGATGCTATGAATGGATTAGCTTTTTCTGGCTTTTAAAAATTTTTGTTTATTTTAAGATTTTTATTAAAATATAGCTAACATACAATATTATATTAATTTCAGGTGTACACAATCACTATTCAACCTTTGTATACCTAAAGAAATGGATCACCATGATAAGCCCAGCAACCATCTGACACCATACCACGCTATCACAATATTGCTGACTATGTTCCTTGTGCTGCACATTACATCCCCATGACTTATTTGTTTTACACCTGGAAATGTGGACGTCTTATTCCCTTTCAACTTTCCCCCCTTTAAACATTTTTCAATTACAGTTGACACTCAATATTATTTTGTATTAATTTCAGGTGTACACCATAGTGGTTAGACATTTATATAAGAAAGGATTCCCCTGACTAGTCTAGTACCCACCTGGCACTGTACATAGCTATTACCATATTATTGACTATACTCCCTGTGCTTTACTTTACATCCCATTACTATTTTTTAACTACCAGTTTGTACTTCTTAATCCCTTCAGTTTTTTCACCCTGCCCCCTAATCTCTTCCGATCTATCACCCCAACAAATCTTGTACATCTCTGACACCATACATAGTTATTCCAATATTATTGACTATATCCTTATGCGATACCTTACATCCCCATGATTACTATGTGACAAAGGAATTCTTATCCCTTCCCCTTTTGCAGTCAACCTCAACCACCCCTGCCATCTGGCAACCATCAATATGTTCTCTGTATCTATGAGTTTGTTTCTGTTTGTTTTGCTCTTAAATTCCATATGTAAGTGAAATCACATTTCACCTCTTTCAGTGTCTTATACTCCACTTAGCGTAATACCCTCCAGATCCATCCATGCCTCTGCAGATGGCAAGAACCCATTTCCTTCCATGGCTGAACAATATTCCATTGTATATATGTACCACCTCCTCTTTATGCATTCTTCCATCGACAGACACTCAGGCTGCCTCTAAATCTTGGCTATTGTAAACAATGCTACAATAAGCATGTGGATGCATACATCCCTTGGAATAGCATTTGTGTTTCTTCAGATACATACACAGAAGTGGGATTACTTGGTACTTCCTGCTATAGTGCCTTTGTTTTAAAGTCTATTTTGTCTAGTATAAGTATTGCTACTTCAGCTTTTTTGGTTTGTTTCCATTTTCATGAAATTTATATTTTCCATCCTTTCACTTTCTCTCTCTGTATGTCTTTCAAGCTGAAGTGATTCTCTTATAGGCAGAATAGGAAAGAGTCTTGTTTTTTTATCCATTCAGCCCTACTATTTCTTTTGAGTGGAGCATTTAATCCATTTACGGTGAACGTAGTTGTTGGTAAACATGTAGCTATTGTCATTTTATTATTCATAAATTTTATTTTATTTTTATTTATTTATTTATTTTTTCCATCTTAAAGAAGTCCGTTTAACATTCCTTGTAATACTGGCTTGATGGTGATGAACTCCTTTGGCTTTATCTGGTCTGGGAAGCTCTTTATCTTCAATTCTAAAAGGTAGCTTTGCTGGATAAAGTAATCTAGGGTATAGCTCCTTGTTTTTCATCACATTGAATATTTTGTGCCAATCCCTTCTGGCCAGCAAAGTTTCTGTGGAGAAATAAGCTGGCAATCTTATTGGAGACACCTTGTAGGTAACAACTAATTTTCTCTTGCTGCTTTTAGGATTCTCTTTGTGATTAAACTTTGCCATTCTAATTATCATGTGTCTTGGTGTGGGCCTGTTTGGGTTCATCTTGTTTGGGACTCTCTGTGCTTCCTGGGCTTGTATGTATATTTCATTCACCAGGTTAGGGAAGTTTTCAGTAATTATTTGTTCAAATAGGTTCAATCTCTTGCTTTCTCGCTTCTCCTTCTGGCACACTTATGATGCAAATGTTGTTATGTTTGATGTCCCAGAGGTCTCTTAAACCATCCTCATTTTTTTTTTTTAATTCTTTTTTCTTTTTAATTCTTTTTTCTTTGTGCTGGGCTGATTGGGTGTTTTACGCTACCTTGTCTTTGAAATTTCTTATTTGCTTATTTGATCCTATGCTTCATCTAGTCTGCTGGTGATTTCTTCACTTCTGACCGTTCTTTTTTATGTTTACTATGCCTTTTTTTTTTATGCTTGCTCTCTCTTTGCTGAAGTCCTTACTAACTTCCTTGAACATCCTTGTCATGCAGGATGTCATGCAGGGTCTCTGGTCCCACTCCCCACATAAGAACGCAGGACATGGTGAGGCCAAAAAGGAACACCCACAGAGCCATAGGTAGGGGAGTCATACCACTATATTCTCGCTGGTGGCTGGGTTGGAGACACAGGAAGCAGGAGCCACTGCTGTCCACTTCTCTCTGGCATCCAACCTCACTTGCTAGCTGCAATCAGCCGTGCTAACTGCAATTCGCTCTTGCCAGCTCAGCCACCATCTTCTTGCTGGCCCCCATTTTCTACTAGCATAGCCATGGCAGTTATATTAGTGGCCAATGGCTCACTGGCTACAGGTGAAGGCCAACTAGCCACAGCTGATGGCCATCCAATCACAGTTGATGGCCATTTACTACCTGAGCCAGCACCTTTCCACATGAGGCCGAGAGCCTAGAAACTGTATTCCTGGCTCTGTCCCCACAATCCTTATAACCATTATTTTGAACTCCATATCTGGTAAGTTGCTTTCCTCCATTTTGTTCAGTTCTGATTCTTAAGTTTCCTCTTGTTCTTTCATTTGGGACATATTTCTTTGTTTCCTCATTTTGGTTGTCTCTCTGTTTCTATGTATTATGTAGATCTGCTATGTCTCCCAGTCTTTACCAGGTGGCCTTATGTAGTAGGTGTGCTGTGGGGGCCTGGCACAGTCTCCCTAGTCACCTGCTCCAGGAGTGTCCCTTGTGTAGGTTCTGAGTGCCCTCCTGTTATATTGATTGATATTGATGTATCAGTGGGTAGGTTGGACTTTCAGGCTGATTGGCTATGGAGTTTGACCACATCCACAGCTTACTGGCTGCTGTGGGGTGGGGTGGCTTACTGCACTGGGTGGGATTCATGCTGGTAGGCTTAAGTGACTTTTGAAACCTTCCTTTGGGTATGCTACTTGGATGGGGCTATTTGGATGGTACTCTGCTGTGTTATGAAGCCAACCGCCAAGTATATTGACTCTTGTGAGGGGCTCTGGTGCAGGCCTAGGTCTCCCACTGCATATAACTGGCTGAGGACTACCTGGTAGGAGATACAAAGTGATCTGTGTTTGTTCACTGCCTGTGCTATCCCTGTAGGCACATGGAGAGGCCACGCTGCCAACTAAGGATGGCTGCCACCAGTACTGTGCCTGGGGTGGCTCTGTAAAAAGCAAGGTCATCCTGAGGCCTGCTGCCACCTGCTGGCTCCCTTAAGTTTCAGCTCCTGATAAAGCCTCATGTGATACATGAGTTGGGTGAGGTAGGGTCTCAGGGAGTCACTAGAGTGGGAAGAATTGTGGTCAACAGGTTAATGTAGGCTCTGGACTGGTGCCAGTGCTGAGCCTGGAGCTACTCAGCAAAAGTGTCAAGCACACTGAGACCAGTCATCGCCTATCTGGATACTGCAGAATCCAGTAATTTTTTTCAAGAAGAAATGCAATGCAGGCAGAGCTGGTTGCTCTTGGAGAAAGTGCCTCTGATATTGGGTGAGTTGGTGGGGGCAGGTCTCAGGGTGAAGCAGCAAAATTAATCAGGATAATCAGATTCAGATCTGGTCAGAGGGGGGTGGGCTTAACACAGGAAAGATGGCGCCTGCCTGCAGACTGCATGGGAAAGGCTCCTCAGGGAAAATGGTAATTGTCCTCCTACCTTCTCTCCAAGGCCACACATGTCAGTCTGCTCAACATCTCCTGAGTTACTGTCCATCACTGGAGCCCAAGGTGAGTGTTTGTGAGTGAGAGAGTCCATGTGCGGGCCGTTTATTAGGACGTCTGGGTTTCCCGCAGCCTTTCTCCTACACGGATGGTTGGATTCCCTGTGTTTTCACAGCTAGATGTTGTGGGGACTCCTTTTCCCGGCACCAGTACTCTGGGCTGGGAGGCTGGTGTGTCTCACTCCTCTGGGGGGACCCTCTGGGGCCGAGATATCACTTCCGGTTCTCAGCCACCAGATGGAGGTTTGCAGCACGCCTGTTTTCGCATCTCCATCCCCTCCTACCAATCTCGACATGGCTTCTTGTTTACATCCTTAGTTATGAAACTTCTGTTTAGCCAGACTTCAGGTGGTTCTCCAGGCTGGTTGTTCCATAATTTTGTTGTAATTTCAATGTGTTCATGCAAGGAAGCAGGCACAGTGTTTATCTACTCTGCCATCTTGGATCTCTCTTGAATATTTCCATGGGTGTCTTATTTAAAATAGCTTAGTAGCTAAAATCGGAATGGATTAGCTTTTGCGTATGAGAATTATGTGGGAATTTTGAAGATGTAAGTCATGTTATTTATTTTATGTATCTAAACACACAATATATATCAATTTATATCACCCACACAGAGGATATTCACATTAAATATTAAGTTTTGATTATTTAATGTCAAAAAGTCATCTAGAGAAGTACTCTTAGAGTGTCACCGATATTATATATATATGAATGCCATTATTATTGCCCCTGAAAAGAACCAAGATTTTTTTTTTGAGAATCATGAAATAATAATACCTAATCATAGCTTATTCACTTCCAGTCATTCCTAAATTTAAACCAAACATATTTAAAATTATAATTAGCTATCTAGACAGTTCATCTGGCTAACCATCTCAATTGGAAAATGACATTTAATCAAGGGAAAATGTGGAAAAAAATTGCATTTGAGTATCTTCCTATCCAGTGTTTTTTTTTTCCTTTTTTTTAATCTTGCATAATAAAGTACTTAAGGAACTTCATACATGAATTAATTCATCCATGATTTCCCAAGATCTAGTTAATAAATATTTCCACTTGAAACTCATCTAAGGATCTCACCAGGTCAAACTGAAGTTAACATTTTACTCCCCAAACTAGTTCATATTCCATTTTCTGCATTTTGTATATTACTGTTTCACACTCTCACATTTCTTTGTTACCTAAATCAACTCTGTCCATCATGTCTGTCTAACTATCTTCCGTAAGTATCCTATAGTGTCTATTTCCAGTGTTACCACATTGGTCCATTGCCTCAATTATTGCACTGTGAGAATTTAATATTACTGGCTTTACTATATTACCCAACCCGAAATTTATAATGTCTCTCTATTGCATAAAGATAAAATTCTTCTGATATAAAAGAACATCATATTTCTTCCTTGTAATTTGTCACAACCTGCTAATTTACACCCTTTCTTGTAATCAGATAGTAAAGTCTCTGAAACTTTCAATTATGGTTTTTTATCCAAAAATGTGTGTGCTGCTGAATGTTGTAGTTAATAACCTCATATGCCATATTTTAGGTCTGTTTGTCTTTTCACTGAGGATCTCAAATATTTATGCTTTTTTAAGAGGTTCCTATTTCCTAGCAATTTTTTTTTTTCTATGTTAGGAGTCATCTTTCATTATCAGCACTTCCTCACTGCTTGTAATCAGTTACCCCATTGTGCAGATAACTGCATGTGAGTGGTTTTATGACTCTAATGAAATTTAATCTGTGGATTTTGTTGTCCTCTCATTTAGAGCTTTTGTCTCTCAGTGCATGTGTGGTCATTGCGTGGTGATGTTTGGTTTGGAAACTGTGAGACTTCTGAACGTTTGTTCAGGAGAGAATGGCAGAGTCAATTCAAGATGAAAAATTATATTGCTTAACAATAGGAATGATATATTGAATTCATGGACATATACTTATCGGTGGTAATAATCTCAATATTCCCAAGGACCCTTAATATTATCTAATGAAATCTTCCCAGTAGTGTCTGAAAATAGGTATCACAATTTTATATTTAATAAAGAAAAAATTGAAATTTAGAAATTAGTATTTGCCATAGGTCACATACTCTGCAAATGGCAGTGCAGAAATATGTCCTCGAAATCCATCTAGCCTGAAAGTCCATTTTATTCTGTTACAAAACCTCAACAATTTATCAGCAGTGAGGAAAGATTTGGGTTTGAAAATAAGAGACATAATTTGAAAGTCAGGTTGTAGAAGTTGTTTTTTACTCAATCATTATGGTAGCGCAGTAACTTGAAATCCTAGAAAAGAAGAACATGAGATACTCTATATCTAATATAACAAATAGGTCAAAAGGAAGTATTAGTCTCCTTTCCACAGGTATTTTAAAGGAGCTGAAATTTTGTCAATCCCTCCCTTTCACTTTTGGAAGCCATAGCAGAGCGTAATAGGCAGCTGTGTGGATAGGACAGCAGTTTATTTGAAGAATAGAAATTTCTAATTTGTTTCAAAAGTTGTAACTCAAAAATTCCTTTAGTTCTTGCTGGACAATTTAGAAATATGATGAAAATAGGATCACTGCATAATTAATTATTTAGTGGCTAAAGGACACTGGTTGATTACACTTACAAAGACAATCACAAATAAACCAGACAACCCTTATGTAACTAACCCAGTAAAATACATGGATTAATCAGTGGTTTTAATCTCTGACAGCCTTGTTTGAAAACAAACAAACACCGCTCACATCTAAAACCAAACAACAAAAGAGAACATGAAGAGAAAGACATTAATTTTATTGCTTTTCTAACTCATTTTAAAATGATATATATATGAGACAGTATAAATGTAAATATTTTAAAATGTATTATGTCTATTGTTGGTATTCTGCTGGGAAGTTTGGAACCTTACCAAAATATTAATGGAATTTTATGTAATAAATTATTGGGATTATGATATAAATCTCAGTTATGCTTGAGGACCCTATGAGTCATTTACCTGTGTGGCCAAAATCAGAACTGGAGGTAACAACTATCAGACACCCACATGTTGAGATATGGAAAATGTAGTTGATTTGTGGAAATATCTGCTTATGCACTTTTTTTTCTTCATTTGCCTTTTTTCATATATTTATTTTACTTCATTTAAATAGATTCAAAAAGAAACTTAAGTTGCTCTACTTAATTTACTCCTTTACACTCTCACTCTTTTATCTAATTGCCAACCTTTAGGAAAACAAAAGGAAATACACACACACAGACACACACACACACACACACACACACACACACACACACACACAAAGAAAAACACCAAGAGGGCTTAAATTTAGAAGTTATATCTGGCCAGTCATAAGTACTTAGCATTATTGTTAATTGCCTTCTGAAGAAAGATACTCTATATGTTTAAAAATAGATGTAAATTCACTTTGATGAGTTAAATATAATTCAAAATTTGAAAGTAAATAGGAAATAAGAAAAGAACTAAAAAAAAAAAGAAAGTACAAATATGTTCATGTTGATATTTACTACTCTCAATTTAGTTTTGATACATTTATAAAAATGTTAAATGTTAGAAAAAACATGTTTAGTTTCCAAAATTTCCTTACAATTATTTAAATCTAATTGGCTTACTTAGTGCTCCAATTACATTAATTTTAACCTCTTGTAGTCAAATCACATTCAGTTGGGGATGTTCAATCTGCTGTAGAACACAGGAATATAGAGGAAATGACAATTGAAAGTTGGACCAACCCTGAGAAATAACATAATATTATCTTTTATAATGAACATAATGATAGCCTAGAAAAGTGAAATAATCTGGCCAATGTGCCAGAAGTATTTATTGTCCTAAACTAACACCTCTCTTTCCTTTTACTTTGTTTTCTTTGTAACATCAAGTGGCCTATTAAAACTTTTTGTTATTCTCCAAAGATTAAGAGATATTAATTTTTAGTCTATATTAACCCTATAGTTAAGGAAGTAGCTTGATTTTCAAAGTCTTAACTAGAAGCAATTATTCCATTTTCTGGCAATATGTATCTGAACAGCTAAAGACATAGTCAGGTCCTGAGGGTGCTACCTCATTATGAAGTGTGCTAAAGTAAAAAATAAAAAAAAAAATAAAAAAAAAGAAAGAAAGAAAGAAAAATTAAAACAAGAGAGGAAAAGAAAGCTCTAAAGTCCAATTATTTTTAAATAATGTTATTTGGGTTAAATGAATTTTTTGATCAACACAGCATGTCAAGTCATTTCATTTTCAGCTTGCACTAAATTCAGAGTGCACTAAATTAAGACATCAATACCTAGTTAGTGACACTACAAATTGCCCTTGTCATCATGCAGTTCCTATCAGTAATTTCATTATACTAAGTGGTAAGAATTTTTCCCTTTTGTAACAAAAATCAGTTAAGCTACATTTACTTTTTTAAATCAACTGCGACCTATAGAATAAATATACGTGTAATTTGTATTGATATGATGTGGAACCAAGGAATCATTAGTGAGCATATTTTACACTCTGCCCCGTACCTAGACTTTCACGATGTTCTCTTTTCATTGTCACACAATGATATCGAGGATACAACTCAAATTCATAAAGAGCAATAGGATAGGAAAGTTTTTTTAGGCTACAATTTGCTTTAAGATCCAAGCAATCATAGAGAGAAAAACAAATCTTACATAAAGAGTAAACACATTTTTAAGTCCTGCAAACCTCAGCAATCAACATGATTTAACAGACATTACAAAATCACACACTTAGCCTTCAAAAGGTTAATGCTTTAGGTTGTCAAATAGACATGAATTGATTAAATGAGGATAAGTATGATAAATTAAATTTTCACTCTTAGCCAGGATATTAATTCTTCTCAACCTGACCTATTCCTCTCCCATTTCTGCAACCTACACTCTCAAAACTAGATAACACATATTCAAAGTTACCTCTAACAATAAAGGTTAGAATTATGTTCTAAAGCTTTTAAAACAACAAGGATGCAAAGTATTTCAAGGGCATCACATTCCCCACAGGAGATCTAATTAGTTGCTTGTGGTCATTCTGAACATTCTACTGAATACATCTGTCCTCCTAAATGTCCAATAGACCTCCATCTGCTTTGTCAGCTATATTCTTCAGAACTCAACATGAACTATTGAAATCAGCAAATTAAAAGCTTGAGTATTAAATTGAAAACTCAGAGAACTGAATGAAACAGGAAGAACTAATGAGGAACAGCTCTAATCAATGAGGTATTAAAAAGAATATGAGTTAACTGTCAGATGTATAGAACTGATTACCTTCAGAAAGTTACAAAAAAATAAAAACAATATGTTCAAGAAAGAAGCTACACAAAGCACCAAGGGGTAGAAAGAGTGGCTGGGTTGTAATGTTTTATGTTTTTAAAAACTACAAATTAATGTAATGAGACAGTTTACATGTCACTGGGCTTGATGACTAAAGCTCTAGTTACTATTTTAATACCACTAGGAGTCTAGTTCTGATCCAATGTTATATTCTATTAGTAATACCAACAAGAAAAGCATGGCGCCAAACTCTAGTACAATATATAAAGTCTCTTTCCTCATACAGCTCACCCTGCCAACAAAACACTCAGTCCAAATTGATACCGGTTAGCTAGCATGTCCCTAGGTAGACAGGGAGGTCCCTGGTGAAATAAACAAAAGACAGTCATATCCTAAAAATCCAGGTTTTGAAATCACTCCTCTGCTCCAGGACATAATGTATCAAGGCCCTGAAGTTAATCATAAAATTCCTTTGGGCCTGACAAACGGAACAGATCTGATAGATAAGAGTGTGTTACTTTGCTAATTCCTCCATATTGGGCAAGCAGAACAAACCTGGTAGACATATTCCTGGTTATTTCCTTAGGATATATTTCCAGAAAAGTTGCCATCTCCTTAAGTTTTAAAATATTAGGCCTTTTTTTTTTTTTTCCCCCCCAAAATAACCAGGGATATGTACAAAGAGTTATCTGAAAATGGTTAACTCAAAATGTAACTAGAGTTCCTAAATTCCCATCAATTGCAGATCATTTTAAAAATTGATTGTATATACATACAACGAATAGCATATAACAACTAAGTATCTCATTATAAAATACTACTTAAAATATGGAAGTACGGTCATGCTATAGTAGAAAGTTAAAAATTTTAGAAAATAGTGTACATGATGTTATATCAATAAAATATATATGTATTATATTTAAAAAAAAAAAAAAAAAAAAAAAACGAAAAAAACAAACCTGGTAGACAAATTTCATTAGAAGGTGGCAGTTTAGGGGACTTCCTTGAAAAAAAAAAAAAAAATTATATTAGCATTAAAAAAACGTATCACTCAAATTATAATACAGTTATAATATTATAATACAGTTGTTTAGACTTCATATGTTTAATACCAAGTTAAAGTTAATACTTTTTCTAAGGTTCAGTTATTTTTTTACCATGATATTGTTTCATATACATCAAATGTTGGAACTCTCAGAATTTATTCCAATTCTATACTCATGTATCAATTTGGAAATATGTCTTTGTAATTTTAAGTCGTAGCTCTACTTAATTCCTACTTTTGAATTTCTATATATCTTCAATGGTCTTCTGGTGTTTTTTTTAAAGATAACTGAAGAATAGGTAGCAATAACTGATGTCAATTTCTCAATCTACTTCATAATCACACCATGTTTTCCAAGTCATATTTGGATGTTAAATCTCATAAAATAATATTAATGTTTTTGCCTAGTTTTTAATCCACACTACCATTGAATTACAGCAAGCCTAGAGTACTTATTGATGAACAGTATATACTTTGAAAGAAGTATTAAGAAAGCCCTGTGTGGTGTGTGTTTCCATGTGCCTCCGTGGAGAAAAATAATGTGTATGTGTGTGTTGGCTTAAAAATCTACATTTAACTATATGAAATTAAATTTGTTGAAATACCTGCATGTTTTTAATAGGGTAGTAGTTCAATAGATATCTGAGCTTATACTTATTTTCCATCCTGTTCTCTCCATTCTATTTGAAGACAATTTAGGATATCCATTTGTGTGTGCATATATGCGTGTGAATGTGTGTGTGTAGGATGGTAGCTAGACTTTAGAATTAACTGGAGGGCATTAGTTTGAATAAGAATTTATTAAGGGGAAACTACTTCAAAATGATACTTGTTTGCCTAAGTTATCCCTTAGGGGTTAGGTGCTTAATGTCTTCAAGGATATTGCTTTGCATAAGCTGTTTGCATTTAAATTCCCTTTAGGAGATGTTAATTGCTTGAGCTGTCATTAAAGTGTAGAGATTTAGATTCTGTTAAAGTAAGAACCTGGAATGTGGCTGAGAGGAACTGTGTGGTGAGTCTGAGTATGTTTAAATCCTGGAGCTTTGCTCTAGGATGGATAAACCAGGACGAGAAATGTCTCACTGCACCACTATTATAGAAGGAAAGCTCCACGCAAGCAGACATGTTGTCTCATTGATTTATATGCAAAACCTAGGAAACATACCTAGTTTATGGAAGACACTTAATTATCTGTTAGATTACTGAATGAGTGGATGGATTTTGGGTAAGAACTATTTATCTCCTGACTGCTATCTGTTTGTGAAATTAGAAGTTCTTAATAACAGAGATTGTATACTTTAAATATTCTTTACGCTCTGAAGGACATGCTGCATCTACCTCTCACATCTCCATCGCATCTCTATCGTTCTGTATTATGATGAGCATACTAAACTTTTTTACCCCAAATAACCCTTTCTGTGATGGTCAATATTATGTATCAACTGGGCCACCTTACATGGAAAGTGGAATTAAGTTTGCCGATGAAATTAAGTTTGGTTACCTGATATGGCCCAGATAGTAAAAGAGGGTAATTATCCTGAACTATCCCTGGGGGAGGAATGTAATTGCAAAGATCCTTAAAAGTGTAAGAGGGAGGCAGAAGTGCAAGTGAAAGTTATATAATGCAAGAAGAATTTAGTATGTCTTTGTGGCTTCCTTACTTTCTTCTTTCCTTCCTTCCTCCCTTCTTCCCTCCCTCCCTCCCCTCTCCTCCCTCCCTCCTTCTTTCCTTCTGTTTATCCATTAATTCATCATTTCAACTATTACTTTGTCAACTTTATATGTATTTTACTGTTATTCCATTCATTCATCCATTCAATCGTTTATTCATTCAACAGATATTTATTTAAAATTCATTATGGTCTAGGCCATATGAAAAGGTTGGACAGCTAAGTTTGCAAACTTTCCACTGTGTACGCACATGGTGTAAAGTTTACGAACTTAATTGTCAGATCTTTCATATTCCAGCTGTTAAAGATAGAGTAGTGCACAAAACAAGCAATGTCTTTTCACCCACGAGATTAATATTCTAGTAAAACAAACAAATGACCAAGCAAGTAAATGAAGAATTACGGTTACTTCAGATGGCAATTGTTACCACGAAGAAAATAAAAATGCATTATGAGTAAATATCGGTGGGTGTACTTAAGGAGATGAGGACAAACAATTTTTAAAAGGATGAGTTTATGAAGTAAAGCATAATTTGTCTTCTTTAAGGTTTTAGATCTAATTGTTCTCAACAGATAATTTGGTTATGAGAGTTAAAGGATTCTTCTTTTTTATTATCATAGAGAAACCCCAGAATTACTGGCCCCTGTCTGTTACAAAGAACTGACAAGAACATTTACTGGGACTTGCCAATTGTTTTTTACAGTATTTGAATCTATTCATCCGTAGATATTAAACATGCATGGATATTCAACATAATTATTGTCTTTCCTATTGTTAAAGCGTTTTGTACAAGGTACTGCTATTTACTCTACCCACCACCTTTCATTCTTCCTCATATATCCCCAACTTTCTTAGAGGTCGTCAGCCTGCCCTTAGACACCCTGTATGTGTCAGCATGCACTGATGTACCATGGCCTCAAACCTCATTCATCTAAGAGCAATCCCATCTCCATTGCACGTGACTCATTCTAGAATGTAGGCCCCAGGCATACAGGCTACAGGCATACTTGCGATTTTTCGTGAAGGAATAAGACTGTAGCGACTGCTGGCTGTCAAACAAAATCCATTATTTCCTTTCTTCTTGGGCACATGGCAGAACAACATTTCCAAGCTTCTTTTATAGTTGTGTCCATGTGATTAAACTTTTGCCACTGATACCTGAGCAGAAGGAATGGGTGCAATTCTACCACTCATATTCAAAGGATGCGCCTGACCTTGAATCTTTGCTTTTTCCTTCCATTCTACATATTGTCATGTGGGCAATAGACTCTAGTGAGCGGAATCTTGAAGTCATGTGTGAAAGGCAGCAAAGGTGCTTTCATCCTTGGTCTCTGAAGATACCTCGTGGAGGAGACAGAACTGCTAGCTTGAAATGTTTACTGTGGACTTGTTAAATAAGAGTGAAATAATTTTCACAGTTTAAATCTGCTTTAAACCACTGGACTGCTACTGGTATTTTGTTATCCCAACGCATATGATATGGCACTGCTGCAGTTAGTAAGATCTGAAAGGAAGATTTCTAGAGACCTGGGGCGGTGGGTGGAATTCTTTTTATCTCCATTAAAAAAAAAAAAAAAGTCATCAAAAAGACAATCTATTTTCGAAGGGATATCGTTGTATTTGAATATAGGACTAAAAGTATTGTTATTTTGCCAACTGACTAAAAATTAGGGCCACACATAGCTGCATTAGTTTGCCAGGACTACCATGTAACTAGCAGACTGTTCAGGTAGCTTAAACAAGACAAACGTACTGTCTCACAGTTCTGGAGGCAAGAAGTTTAAGATCAAGGTTTTAGGGGAGCTGGTTTCTTCTGAGGCCTCTCTCCTTGGCTTGCAGATAGCTGTCTTCTCCCTGTGTCTTCACATGGTTTTCCTTCATTACATATCTGTTTCCAAATTTCCTTCTCTTATAAGGATGCCATTCATATGGGATTAGTGCCCACTCCAATGACCTCATTTTAATTTAATTAACCCTTTAAATACTCTATCTTCAAATACAATCACATTCTGAGGTACTGGGACTTATAAGTTCAACAGAGAAATGTAGGGGTAGGCACAATTGAGCCCATAACAACAAGAGAACACACAAAGATAATACAGGAAAACAAATCTAGAGATTTAATTCGACTACATTACAACTGATCATATTTCTAATTTTCCATGCTATTAAGTAAAAAATCCCCTCATTTTTGTTGTCTGTTTTAATGTGTTTTCTTTTACTTAACATAATTATTTCTCCCATTGAGGTAATTTATACATCCATCATCTTACATATTTAACTTTTATAACATTTTCCCCCTTTTTTTGGTGAGAATATTTAAGTTCTACTCTTTTAGCAAATTTTAATTATGTAACGCAGTGTTACCAATTATAGCCACCATGTTACACATTAGATCCTCAGACCTTATTCATCTTATCATTAAAAGTTTGTTCCCTTGTACTAGCTTCTCTCTATTTCCTCTACTTGCAATAATCTAATAATATCTGCTAGAAGGTTGGAAGTTACCTAATAATATTAATTCATTGGAATTTTTTAAAACTTGTAGAGAACATTTGTAAATGTAAAGAGTAAATGTGAAGAGTAAAAGAATTATACATTAAAATATTTTTTAATATTTAAGTAAGACCTTTTGGAAATGCCCCAGTCCCCAGTATATGGGAATATATATTTTCCATAACACTTTAGTTGATTATCTTCCATGTCTTTCATTAAACATGAATGTATGAGTTATATAATTGCAGTCAAGAGTGTTACTTGCTCCCCATGTTTGTTTTCTCTTTCTTTCTCAGTGTAGGATCCCTGATACTTACTTACATGGGCACATTCTTGGTGGTCACTCAGAATAATGACATTTCTCACTTTCCCTCACATGCTATTGTGGCCTTGTGGTTAAGTTTTTGCCAATGGAATGTAAACAGAAGTGCTGTATGCAATATCTAGAAATCGGTGTTAAGAAAGAAAACAAGCTTCTTCTCCAATTTTCCCTCCCTGCTTGCTAGAATGTGGTCAACATGGCTGAAGCTTGAGCATCCACCTTAGACCATAAGTTCAACGCCATGTCTTAGGGAGGGCAAAACAACCAGCCCAAAGGAAACTTTCTCTCTGGTGATGATAAAGGTACCCTACCAGCTCTGCACGTGTTTTTGTGTGAAATTGGATTCCTATTATGTATAAGCAACATTTAAATTGAGGTTTTCTTAATTTTGCAGCCAAACAGGGCTTCTATGTCGTACACCTCTAAGGGACACCATTGGATAGACAGTGAATATATTGAAGTCTATGGAAATTTTGTCCCCAGTTTTATAGTGGGTATCATTGATATGGATTCCAATGTAAAGATGTTCCCTGGAGTTGTGCATTGCAGGGCCTATTGACAAATCAAATTTTAAAACAAATGAATTATTATGATCAGACTTTACCTTGTTGTATGTTGACATATTGGACATTAAAGAAGAAACATTAAGAACCCATCAATCCTATACAATTTTAGTGATTGAATTTCATGATAAAAATGACTTTGAATCTCTCTATGTTATGCTCTGTATTCCACTGTCATTACTGACCTGAAACTCTTATTAAGATACAATTTGCTCTTCTTCAACTACCATGGGACCTAGAATAGCCATTAGTGAATACTTCAGCACTGATATCCATCTGCAGTATTGATCTGCTGTTGGCAGGTTCCCTTTATTAACAGAACACGTCATCAGGGTTTTGTGTTATGTTCATCAGAAGGAAAAGCACTCACATTTTGCACCCGTATTCCTTTGACAGAAACTGTTCTCCAATATATTGAATGGCATGAGTGTCAATCATGTTCCGATGACTATTTTTTCTACTCCACTGGTATGAATGTTACTGAAGTAAAATGATTTTAAAAAGATAAAGATAATCTGAAATGTCCTCATACCCCAGGCATATGAAATCAACCACCTGTTCAATGACAATTTAGAGATTATTCAAAGGCATATTTCTTTGCTATTTCTTATTTGTAATTTCTGATCACTAGTGATTTTAATTCCATGCAATCCGTGGTTATTGTAAAATGATATTTCAACCATGTGACCTTGGCCATTATCTTTTTATGCAAACATGTCTTTAACAAAGGAGAGATAGAAAAGAAACCATAGTACTCAGAATTTATGAAAAAAAATATAGCAATGTTGCTCTTTTAGAATATAAAATAATTGTTTGGAACTTGATGTCTTGGAAACTTTTTTTCCAGAACTTTATTCAGTTTTAAAATCACTGTTATCAGAAAAAAAAAAAAATTTGCTGGCATCAATTCAGTTTTGCGTTTTCAGAAAGTTTTTCCTCATACCTTACAATATCTCCACACTCTTGCGACATTTAAAACATTATGGGCATTTTTCCCTAAGGAAGCTAGAAAAGCTAATAACTCTACAAAAACAATGTTTTATGTTAATAAAGTATCTATTATTTCCCAAGCTCTGAATTTATTAGTTTCTACTACTTATGTGAATTATCTCTTAAAATATACTATGTGGCACATGTTTTTATTATCACTGGATAGATGAAGAGAATCGCAGCTAAAAGTAAAGATATACAAGCCTGAGGTCATATTTTTGATTAAGTTATATAGCGCTGGGATTTGAATCCAGATTGTTGAACTCCAGGTCCTTTTTATAAACCACTGTAGCAAGAATCAAAAGCAGTCTGGAAAGTCAGCAAAACGGTTAGTAAAAAAAATATATTATTTTTTAATTTAGTTAAATAGCTTAGTGGTTTTGTTGACTGTGCAAGTAATGTATATGTTTTATAAAACAGATTACCATAGAGAACTAATTAATATATATCAGCGGTTAGCAAAATATGGCCCCAGGGAAAAATCTGGCCTCTTGCCTGTTTTTATAAATACAATTTTAGTGGAATGCAGCCACGTTCATTAATTTAAGTACTGTCTATGGCCATGTTTGCACTACCAGGGTGGAATTTAGTAGTTGTAGCAGAGGCCATATGGACCACAAATATCTGAAATATTTGCTATCTGGCCCTTTACAGAACATGTTCGTAAACATCTGACGTAGATTTTTTTTTCATATCATGCAAGACTTCCAAGAAGTTGTTTAGCTTTTATAACACGTTGTAAAAGTGAAGACACCTTTCTAAACTATCAATCATTTAAAAATATTAAAAAACAATCGTATTAAAGGAGTGAATTGTCTTCTTATCTTCCTGTAGAAAATGAATGACATTATAAATATTTGTTGTATAAAGAAAGAAAAGAAGATATAGTCAGAATGTAAGAAATATATTGTACAGGTAGGTCTAGAAGTTTATTTTTAAAATATTATGTCATTTATCAGAATTTGTTTATTTGTTTATAGTATGCTTGCCCCACCCAGATTGAAAGGTAAACACCATGAGAGCAGGCTTTGTTATTCTTATTTACCACTTTACTTACATCTCTCAGTTTTTTGATGAACACTTGGCACATAATAAATACAAATTAAAATATTTGATCAACAAATGCATGAATTTAAAGGGCGAAGGGATTAACAAGTATAAATTGATAGTTACAAAACAGTCACAGGGATGTAAAGTACAGCATAGGGAATATAGTCAATAATGTCTTAATCACTATGTATAGTGACAGGTGGGTACTAGACTATTTGGGGGCAGTACTTCATAAATTATATAAATGTCTAACCACTGTGTTGTAAGCCTGAAACTGATATAAAATGACGTTGAATGTGAACTGTAATTTAAAATAAAAAAATAAAATAAAAATAATACATGCATCATTCTCCATTTTTATATATATAGGATAAACAAACAAAAAAAAGATTTTTTTTCAGAAAGATTTATACACTACCAACTTACTTACTGAAAAATAGAGCATTTGAAATTAGTGAAGAAATTAAGAAAATTAATTTCTAGTATTATCTACTACTGAAGCTACATAAAGTTAGGAAGAAGGGAAAATAAAAGGAAGCCCTGTGAAGAGAGTTTGTTTGAGGAACAGCTTAAATAAAGATAATTAGAAGGGCAAAGCATAAAAGACACAAGAACAACATAATGAAATGAAGAAAGACATTGAAAGATAAGAAAGTTTATTTGAAAGCCAAGGTCAATGTCATATCTTTATTTTCCATATAAAATGTAAAGACGGAACAGTTATCTAAGGAGTTCACAGAGTTATCTCAGATAGTTAAGCTATAATATCCTTGAAAAATAAAATTGTTCTTTCTAAGTCACAAATTGTAAGGAATCCTCTATAATACCATGCCTCACAGAACAATGGTAAAAGTCGTTATCTGATTAAAATTAAATCAAGAATATAAACATGTATGTGCACAGTTGTCTAGAGAGATAAATTAATTTAGAAATTAGAAATTGTTTTACTAGACCCTGGATTCAGATTAACGTATGTAAAACTTGATTTTAGAGAAAGATTAGGGATATATGGCCAGGTAACTGCCTCAATGTTCTACTTCACCTTGACTGTGAGAATTTCTGTGATAGTCCAGACTATTTTTAAATAATTAATTTAGAAAGGATTGGAGGAAAAAAAATGAGTGCTGCGTCAGCTACATATTACCTGACCACTCATCTGAAATAAATAAAATGAGTTAAAATTTAACTAAAATGCTTATGAGATATAATTAGAGCCTAGACAATTGTGAGCAGGTGAGAAAATCTAAGGGGACATTTTAAAGGGTAATTTTTCCTTAAGAAAAAAAAAAAGGAAGAGACATAATTTTAAAAAACACATTATTTTATTTTTTATTGCTTTGTTTTAAATCCACGTCACGAAAAGACAAACTCCTCCACTGCACTGAATAATAACATCCCAAGCTTCAAAGAAAATGCAACCATTTGTTTAAGGAGCCAGTAAAAATCCCAGAGTAATTACAGTTTGTTATAAATTGTTTGTTCTCTTACGTGTATTTGATACTGCATTTGCAGGTACTGTAACATTTCCTATTGAACTCCTAAATTTCATCTCATAAAGGTATCAACATTCTTCATTCCATGCATGTATTTCCACTACAAATAACGTGTATTAACCTTATTTATAAGCAATATCACCCTCTACAATTTTAAAGCTTGGTTCTGACTGTAATACTTGCATTTGTTTTTCTCCTGAAGAGTTGCAAGAAATATTATAACAGAGATAGCTTTTTATACCAGAAAAAAACATTAAGGTAAAATATTCAAAAGAATATAGACCTTGTTTTATGTGTAAACTTTACCTAGAACTTGAGAGCAAGTTTTATTCTACTTCTAATATAATATTAATATTTTCAGTTGCAAATTCAAAACCATATAAACTACATGAAAATGAGTTCAGAACAAAAAAGTTTAAAACATATTATACTAAAGTATTATGTGTACATTGCCTACGATTTTAAATTTTGAATTTTTGTTTTACATTTTAAGTTACATTTATTTTCCTAGAAACAAAGCAAAGCCCCTCATCTCAAGTTAAGACACTAAAAAAGAAACAGATACCTAGGCTGTTTATGGAAATTATGAATAAATTATTTGTAGGTATTAGACAAAAATGAATAATTCTCATTACATTTTAAAGATGTGATAAACAATATATAGAGATTCACTGATTTTGCATAAAGCAAATATATAGTGCATTTGAGCTTTTATAATTGTTAAGAATTTGTAATTTTGTAAGATATCTTGATGCCTATTATAATTTTTAATGAAAGCCTGACAATTACGGGGGGGGGGGAATTAACTGGGAGGCATTTATTATTTAGTTATTACTTGGTTAGCATTTACTTTAAAGACGTGTCATTCTGATTTAGATGAAGTTTACCTTAATTTCTTAGCCCTCTTAAATAATTCAGGATAATAACAAGCATTGGTATTTCAATTGTGGAAAAGCTCATTTTTTTAAATCTTTGACGTTACTTTCACTAAGATAGGTCTGCATGTAGTTTCATGTATATGTATATATTATAATGGTTTTCCTATTTAGTTTATCCTATAGATTCATATCTTTATAAGGAAGGCTCTCATATAACATATTTCAAATTATTACTATTAATAACTGTTTTATACTTATTAAGAAACACACAAATCTTAGACAATATCCTAAGGGTTTTACTGCCCTAAACTGTTAAGCTCTGGCTACATTACCAGATATTACCATGGTGTTATCCTGTTGACATTACATTGATTATCTCAGATGATGGAAAATGGAAGGTACTCTACGTTCTGATGAGTCATACAAAAACGCCAGGCTTTCCCATTATGCTGAATTTTCTAGGAGCTTTGGATGATATTTCTATGTGGCTAAAAAGGAGTGGCTGATCCTTAAGTCTTTTTAATAAAGAAGAAGGCATTGTAGAGGATGAGTATACACTGTCTTTGGGGTTACACTGACTGATGTCAGATTCCAGATTATGCCACTGTTTAAGTTAACATTACTTAACAATTTTAAACCTCACATTTCTCCTCTTTTAAATAAAATGAATGTATTAGATGAAATAAAATTATAAAACTCAATACATTCATAATACCATTAAGCAATTAATAAAATGTTAGCTATTCTTTAGAACTGGGCTGCTATCATGTTAACCCTCAAGTCCACTTAAACCTAAGTCTTACTATTATTTTTTTTAATTAAGCAATAAACCAATTTCTAATTAGTCTTCACCTTTCTCCATGGAATTAACTCCAAGGAAGTTGGGGTAATACTTTCAGATTATTAATATAGCTCTTAATCTATGAGTTAATGCAATAAAAAGGGTTGGTTCAGCACTGTGTTTTTGTTTGACTTTTTGAGAGCAGGGATAATAATTTGTTCACTTCTACTTTTTTTTTTTTTTTTTTTTTTTTAGAATTGCATGGAGCTAGGGGCATTTTAGCTTCTCAACATACATTATGAGTGCTGAACAAATACATGGAAACATATTTAAATATATGACCTTCAAATTTCATTTTTACTGAAACTAGAGACAAAACAACATTGCATTTTAAGCAGTGGCCCTGGAGTCAGATGGCCAGGCGTCAACTTTTTACTTACCAGTTCTGTAACTGGCTGAGTTGCCCACTGCTGTATTCAACCTTTTCCTCTGCAATAAATGATCCACAAATCTCAACGGATCACACGCACAAATCGTGGTTCTGTGAACCATGGCTGGCGAGGGCTACAACTCTGCTCTGCTCACAGGGGTTCAACTGTGCCTGGCTACAGCACCTAACTGTGTGCAGGTCTGCTTTATATGCATTCTTTTCTGGAACTCCGACTGAGCTCAGGAGTTCCAGAGGATCCAGGAAAAATATGTAATGCTGCTTAAAGCGTCTGCTCAGAACTGGCACACTATCATGCCTTCCCATATACTGCTGGCTAAAAGAAATCATATAACCCAACCCAAAGTCAGTGAGTGTAGAAATATACTTTACCTCTCTCTTGAGAAACATTGAAAAGTCCCAAGTCAAAGAGTGGATATAGTTCATATTATAAGCAAGGGGCACACTGGTCCAATCATCAACACTGCTTTGGTGTATTTTTCTCCTGAATTGTTAATAAAGTTGCCAAAATAATAGGATTATTGTGAGATTAAGATAATATAGTTAAAAAATAAAACAAAGTGCCTGGCATTAATCAAATAGAATATTAATGATCCCTATTGCT
Organism: Rhinolophus sinicus; assembly: GCF_036562045.2. Classification (NCBI taxonomy): domain Eukaryota; kingdom Metazoa; phylum Chordata; class Mammalia; order Chiroptera; family Rhinolophidae; genus Rhinolophus; species Rhinolophus sinicus. The sequence goes on along the minus strand of NC_133754.1, from coordinate 11,225,335 downwards.
ATTACACCTTGTTATTCCATGGCCTCATTTTTTTTTTTCTTATTTGGCTCATATAATTACTGAGCAATTTGTAAACGTTGGGGCATGCGGTGTTTTAGTACCTAAGATAGTCCACGTGATTTCTGCCTTCGGAGGGTCATGCTCTCGTGTAATACTCCCCTTTTGATGATGAATGTGCAGTACACATGTGGAGAGGAGTTATGGTCTGGGTATATTGGCAGCTTTTTGCCTACCGGATAAGAGGAGGTAATTTCTAATTTCCTCGTAATGTAACAAAATGAAATAGGCATTCACTTAATCTTTACCAGCTCCATTTATACCATTTTTCACATAAAGTCTGTCATGAGGAAATAGCATTTAATATAACGCTTTTCACAGGCACATGTTATATTAAACAGTATTTAATATACTTTATTCTATAACCACATCTATTTTGCATATTTTGGAATGCCCAAAATTCTAAATCCCAAGAGGTTTCAATAAAACAAAACACAACAATAATAATAAAATATAGACATAAATGTTTCTTTCCATCTACACCAAGCAAATTGCCCTTTCATTCCACAATGATATTGTGCACACATTTTCTATGATTTATAGATTTTCAGTGATTAACAGGACCTGTGAATTAATTTTGTCCAAACTCACAGATGGATGATGGTCTAACTTCTTGAAAACCAAAACATCCAGAGTTCAGCACAGAGTGAGGAACTACTGGTTCCTATAGTGGGGCCCCATTAAGATTCTCTAGGCTAAACATCACAGTTCATTTAAAAATTAAAGCTTTCCTCACACTCTTGTATTCCATTTTGGAGACATTTCTAAGTTTGTCCTTCTCACTCCAGAACTGAGTCTTTCCTACAATAGCATATAATAATCCTGCTGTGTTCTGATGAGTAAACTTTCTTTTGCATAATTCTTGGTTTTGGTCTTTGAGGACACTTTGTTCTCACATCCTTCACCAAAGTTTTGAAAGAACAAAAATAACATCTCTTATAGTTTCATTTCCCTAGAGAACTACTTCTGTAAAACTCTTTTTTGCAGTTGTAGTCTCTGGTTGCATTTGTTGCCATTAAGAGGGCAATAATTTGAAGTGCTCTTCTGAAGAGGGGAAGCAGTAAAACTTCCCTCAGCTTCCCATGACCTCCTCCATACGTTCTGCATTCATCTGGGCCTTGCTGTATTTGTAAGAAAAAAATGACCCTAAGAGGAGAACAGCCTTAATCCAGGTTACCCAGCTTCCACTGGAAGAGGTAGAGGGGGAAAGGAAGCTATGCTCATAAAAAAGTTTTGAATATTAATCCACAGAATAAGGAAGGCAAAACTTTTGGATTTTTTTTTTCCAAGTCAACCTAATTTGATATCTGAGTCCTCAGTCTATGGGACTGATGAGAAGTGGAATATTAGTTGCTTCTGCAAGTTTCTCCTTTTCAGTCCCAATTCCACCCTCAGTGCTATATCACGCTCCTGAAAAATCATTTCATGTCAAGAATAAGGGAAAGGGCATGTATGTGTATCTATCCACATATAATAATAGGGTTTTGTCTGTTGCTCTTGCAAAGGTGCTTCTTCCATGCACGCTAAGCCGAGTGAACACTTGTGTGCTTGCTTGGATCTCCCCATGCCTTGACCCATCACCTTGCATCTTTTTATTTTACTAGAGGAGGCAAGCTGCACAAAGTTGTGTTCTGCTTCTGGAACTACACCTTTCACGTGCTTCCTCACACTCAGGCCTAAGGGATCTCTTCTTGCAGTTGAAGAAAATCTTGTACTTTAGTCCTTCATCCAGAATATCAGCCTCTATCTTCTATCCTCATCCTCACACTTTCTCTTGCTTGCCCCTCCCCCCACCATCAAAAATTCTATTTTAGATCTTCAACTTTTGATAATGGAAGTCAGAAAACCTCAAAGACTAATTTTACTTCCCCTTGTGACACTTTTTTCTCCCAGCCAGTTGGATGGTGGCTCCTTGCTTACATTGTGGGAGTGAAAGGTAGCTGGTTAGGAAAAATGGAAAGTTCATCACACAATTGACTCAAATATGTATTTCAAAATAATATCCAACACAGTTGCTTTCAGAAGAATCTAATGTTCCCTTTCTTTTGAGTTCTTTATTGAAACTTGCTTTTAGACACATCACCCTCTATCTAATGTACACCTTCTAATCTCCTGTCTCAGTGTCCCTTGAATGCCCCTACCTTAAGTATTTTACTTCATTAAGCTGTTTCATTCATTGGCTCTCTTGTACATATTTTATTTTTGCCTAATGTATATCTCAGGTGCCTTTTTGTAATCATTCATTTGAAAATATTCTCTACTAACAATTGTCATCCCAATAAACTTTAATGAAAAACAAACAAACAAACAAACAAGCAAAAAAAACAAACAAACAAGGAAATATGTCCTTGGTTCCATTGAATTTGTTCAAGGATCAAATAAACAAATATAGATTTAACTGCATTTATAAATACTTTATTTCATAATAAATACTGTAATTTAAAGATAAAAAAAGAAAATATTCCTAATACCTTTGACTTTTCTTCTTCCTTTGGACTTAACTGTCAATCCCAGTCTTTATTGAACTGAATTATCTCTTAGCAGCCACTTAAATCCTCGTTTTTATCAGCACCTTCAGATAATTATATTGTTTCACCTTTTTACCATCAGATTATAAACTAATATCATCTCACTCATTTGTTCCCACTCTTTTTTTAAAAAATAGATCAAGTAAAACAGTTCCTCCATTCTTTCCTTTATATGTTGTTGTTTCTTTGCATCATTTCCTAAATTGTCAATTTCCACTACAGCATACATCTCAGCATGCAAACTTGGTCTCCCTACTTATAAGTAAATAAATACATATATACATAAATCAATAATCCTTCCATTGACCCCACATTTTCTTCTACTTCCAGCCCCATATCATTTTCTATTCTCAATGAGTGTTCCTGGAAGAATCACCTGCCCTGACTTTTCTGCTTTGTTATCTTTCTGTCCCTCTTCAATCTTCTGCAGTCAGATTTTCGTCATGAGGTTTCTCCAAAGCAGCATTCCTTCAAGGCACAAATAGTTCTCACACTTCAAAATGTAATGGTTACAATTACACAAATTTTATAAACTCCTCCCAAGACTTCCTAACTCCTTCCCTTCTTTATTTCCTTCTTAAAACTTAACACTGTCTATCACACCATATGTTTTACAGGGTTCATATTTTTCTTGTGTCTTGTCTGTCTCCCTTCTCCAGAATATCATCTCCCTAATTGCAAAAATGTTTGCCCACTTTCTTCACTGATGTCTCTCGGGTGCCTGAAGAATCTCTAGCATAGAACAAATTTGAAGTTCATATTTCTTTATGGAATAACTGAATAAAGGCATGCTACACTACTCTACTCTGTCTTCAAATAAGTAGTTCTTAAGACTGCTATTGAAATATATTTTCCCTCTTGGCTTCTAAGGTAATACACTTATTCCCTAACTCATAGACTTTAACTTTTCAGTATCCTTCTTGAGTGCTTGACTTTTTATGATATTTCAAGGTTTAAGGCTATATCCTGGATATTATTTTTTTCCATATTTCCCCCTAGTAACTTTATTTGTATCCATGTTAAAATTTGATTAAATACTGATGCTTTTAAATTAATATATTTTCATCCCAAACCTTTCCTGGGTTTTCCATACTGATATATCTCTCTGCCTACTTGACAACTCTACTTGAATGCATTCTAAGCATTTCAAATTTATCATGGCCATGTTAGAAATTTTAATTTCCTTCTTTCTAATCTATTACGCCTCTAGCATTCCCCAATAGGGTAACTGAGATCACCATTCACCTCGTGGCGAACCCTAGAACACTCGGAGTTCTCTGCGATGGCTCATACATGCTCAGATCTACCTGACCTATCACCAGAGGTACACAGTGTGTGACGTGTGGTTATAATCTGAAATGTTAGGCCCCCACTTCTACACTCAAAGTATTTCAAATGTGTTCAGTCCTCTCCATTTTAACTGTCATTTCACTAACCCAAACTATATTTCCTTTCATTTTAAACCACTGTATCACTTTATCACTGTGCCTTGTTCCTATTTTTTCTGTTCTTTACTCAGCAGCTAAAGGATACTTTATAACATAAAACTGATAAAGTTTAAATAGCTTCTGACCAATCTGGAAAAAAAATCAAAATACTTCATGAAAGTCTGCAAGATCTTCCTTGATATGATCTTGTGTTTTCTTACTCAACGTCATTGCTTGCTCTCCTTCCTACGCTTGCTTCAGGTACACTGTTCTTCCAGCAGTTCCTAGAAGAGAGAATCCTTTTTCAGGTGGGGGGGTGACTTTCAGTGAATTTGAACTTGTTTTTCCATATGCCTGTAATCTTCTGCCCTCTACTCTTTACATGGCTGATTCTTCATTCTACAAATCCTGAGTAAACAGATCCTCCCAAGAATCCTTCTCTGACAAACCAATTCAAAAATAGGATTCTCATTATGCTTTCTAGGAAATTACATGCTTACTTCTTAGCACGTGAAAAAAATTTGTAAAATTTTAATTGATTTTCATTATTGTCTGCAGTTAAATACAATGTTCACTCCATTTTAGCCCAGACCATTCCTTTCCCATTCGTATTGGAATCCCTAGCACTTAATCTTATACTTGTCTTGAGTCAGACATTACTAACTAGTTGGTAAATAATAAAAAATATTTTTATAATAATAATAATAATTCACAAGCCATATCATAGCTTCTACCAAGATAAATTACTCATGAAATATTTAACAATCTTAGAGAGTAGACCTGTTTGGCTATATTTTTACATAATAGAACTAAGGCTCAGAGAGATTCAGTTAATGGCATGTAGGGAGAATGCGGTCCAGACATGGTATGAATTCAAAGGCTTTCAGTATGCTGAATGATTACAAGCTTACATTTCAAACCTCCATCTCTTCCACAGTCAATATTATTGAAAGAACTTCTGCCCTTCATTCCACCTCACATGTTTATTCCTTCTGTTTTGTATTCACAGGAAAAGCAAGTACTTTTATGCCTCGATATTCATTGATATGTGAGGATTGTTATAAATATTTAAAAATGCTAAATTAGGACTCTGAAACACATTCCAGGGCAAAAACTTACATAAACTTACCTACTGCTTCTATCAAAGTACTGCTGTAACTTGATTTCCCATCATGTTAGATGAAACTGAAGTGGCAGTTAATCAGATGTTCTGGTTAAATTCAAGTTTACCCAGGTTGCTGTTGAATGGTTCTGTTGCTCACTGTTCTAATGCCTTTAATATAAAAGACGCTACTTGGAAAAACATAAACCAATTTTTTTGTATATCACTAAGGTTTTGCAACCTACAGTTCTCTTACTCTTTGACATATATGAATGCACAGGAAAGGGTTGTTAGAATCTAGCTATCTATAGCTCTCTAAACATAATTTGTTTTCTCCCTTTTGATAAGGTTCACTATCAGTGCCACATTTTACAATGAAGATCTGTATTGTGGTATATTACAGAAAAGTTTTATATAATGAGACATATCATGAGATAGGTGGCATCTCAGGGTTTTTAGTTCATCCGACACCTAGTGAAGAGTCTATCTCTGAAATAAACCTTACAAGGAACTATTCAATTTCTACTTGCAGTTTCTCAGTGAGTAGATAATCTTACACTTAAAAGAATTTTAAAGTGGTAGCTTTAATTTAGCACTAACTTTGCTAGAGAGCATATCAGATAAGTTATCATACACATTGCATCAATTAATTTTCATAACATTCCAACAAGATACATGTGATTAACTATTTTTGCACATTAAGAAGGTAATTTCCCAATGTCTTCCTTTGTGTTTTTGTATGCAACTTAGCATTTATTCTCTGCGTACTGTTTTGAAAAATATGATGAAGTATATCAAAACACTCTAGTAAAGTGCATATAATATAGGTTCTTAGATTAAAATAATGGAATTGTGATCAATCATGTATTATGAATAGAGATTGATATCATTAATGTGTTTTCTGATTTTATTACTATAAATCTAGATAAGAAATGAGAAAATATTGGTGTTGTCTCCTACAAGATTGAATGACTGAACATTTATACATTTTCTGACTGTCTTCACAGATGATAGAAACAATAAAAGGACTGAAGAAATTGGGAGGTAGTAGCATCAACAGAGATTTCAACAACTGTTGAGAATTAGTGACGAATGATGCAGAAAAAGAAAGATACAGCCTACACCATAGGTCAAAGGGACTAGGGCAGAAATAGAAGCACATTCTGGTAGAATACCATATCAGCTCAGCTCTTAGACACTGCAGGTACATAGACGCAGGTGTGTGATATACTGGTGAAATACTGTGAATATTTCACCAGTATCCTTCTGGTGAAATACTACCAGAAGGAAAGTAGTATTCTTATTATCAAAGACTGGAAGTTGAAACAGAATTCTTTACCAACAGAATTCTTTACGAACAGGTGTGTGAAACAAGAAGAATAAAAGAAGATTCAATGACAATCAGCCCCCCCACACACACACACAGCACACATAGTCCCACATGCAATATGCTACCTCCATTCATTTATCATTCCCAAAGGGATGGGTTGATGAGAGAGGGTTAGATTCTAAAAATTAAAATTTTTTTTAAATGGCTAGAAAACTTGAGCAGCTACCCTGTTTCCCCGAAAACAGGGGTTCCATTCTATGTTAATTCAATTGTCAGGTTCAGCCAAAACCCCTTAGAGGGTAGAGGTAAAATTTCTTCCTTCCCTACAATACTATGCAGCATCTTTTTATTTTCAACTTTTGGAATCACACAGTATGTCTGAGGCTATAAACTAGTAAGCAATTCAGTTGAAATTAGGAATTTCAGTCAATAGTGCATTTAAAATTTTAATTATTGGGATATTTCACATAAAATATATTATTTACAAACTCAAAAAAAAATCGGAAGCAATGAATTCATATTTCTATGTCAAAAATAGATAGCACTAAAATAATCACTGTTCCTTTTTAGATGAAATTCACCTTTCCCAATTTTCCATAGTCCTCACACGAATAGCCCCCTGCAACGAAAGCAAACTGATTTTTTAAATTAATAGTATGCTTCATTTTCTATTTCAGTAAAACAGTTAAACATGAATTTTTTTCATACATAAGTGTTATTATTTTCATAGGGCTGCTATAAAATTATTACAGACTTGGTGTCTTAAACAAAAGAAATTGTTTTCTCTCACAGTTACGGAAACCTGAAGTTCAAAAGCAAGGTTTTGGCAAGGCCAAGCTCCCTCTCACAGCTCTAGGAAAGAATGCTTCCTTACATGTTCCAGCTTCCACTGGATCTATAATTCCCATCTTGAGAGAGCATCACTCTAGTCTCTGCCCCTGTCTTCACATGGCCTTCCCTCTTGCCCATCTCCGTCCCAACTCGCCCTTTGCCTTTGTCTCATAACTACACCTGCCATTGGATTTAAGTCCCATGAAAAATGTAGGATATCTACCAAAAGCATTTTCCCAATTAAACTCACATTCACAGGTTCCAGGGTGAGAACATGGGTCTATATTGAGGGGTGGGAGTGGGGGTGGGAAGAACATTGAACCCATTAAGTCATGCTAATATTAAAAAGAAACTATTGTTAGAATAATATGTTTCTTGAAAAATGAGACATTGTATTACTTGGAAGAAAAGATAATTTTTACATGTTTAATTTTTAAAAGCATATATGCACCCAATGACTACAGCTTGAGTCACATGGGGAGAAATATAACTCATGTACAGAAATAGAAACATGATACAAAATTTAATACCCTGATAGAGAAGTGCAATTAGGATTATAAAAATAACATATGAGCTACTGCCAAAAAATCCCATTGTATATCAAGAGAAAACTTTTAAAAAGAGATTCTAATGAGTATAGCAAAACCAAGCTACCCTAAATATAGTCACACATTTGTCAATGTAAATTCAACTATAAACTCTCTAAACTTTGTGTTTGAAAATATGGATAAAAACTTCCTCCTAAAATTCTGTGGAAAAGATAAAAAGAAACTGATACATTTTCTTTTTGCAGCTGATGGCTACACAAATATAAAACAATACTGCATGGCTATCACATTTAACAATTAAAAATTTTTATGTGGTTATTAACCTATTGGACATGATGCCCAAAATATTCAATATTCTGATATTATATATATGATATTCTGATATTCTGATATTATATATATATGATATTATGCATATATATGTGTGTATATATATGTACATATGTATATATGCAAAAGTACTTAAATCTTCATGTACATTGATCAAAATGAATGTTAATATAGATCACAAGTAAGGAAAAAAAAAAAACACTGGCCAAATCTGGCCAAACCTATAACAGTGAGAGAATTCTGAGCAGTCCTAAATTAAATTACAGTAGGCCAAAGGATGGAAGGAAGAGATGAGAAGGGGTTAAGCAGTTAACAACTGCTGAGCAAAACCATGCAAGTGTGCTTACTTTCCTGAGAATATATTCGAATTTTGAATTAACTTTCAGGTGGCTGTCTCTACAAGTATGTAAAAGAGAGAGTAGGCAGGTGTGCCAGTGTCCCAGGAGCCTCAGCCTCCTGCTTACATGTGGACCTTCCAGAATGTTAGGAAATCCACAACTAACCCAAAGGAGCAAACACTTCTTCCTTAGAGCTTTGCACCTATCCCAGAACTGTCCCCCTGAACCTTATCCAACCCTCGTTATCTGTAACCAATATAAATTCTTGCAAAACCACTTACATCTTCCTTCCCTTTACTTGATTTATAAAACACCCATCACCTCCCAGACAGCCGACATGTTGCCTTCTCGACCTGGCACTGCTGCTGGTGGTTTAAACTTGGGGCTCCAGGACCTGGTCCTTTATGGTCCAATAACACCCTTTCCTTTACAGGGCTTTCAGCTGTAGAAGTTAGGGTGTTTGGTTTTACACCTGCTTTTGTAAATAACATTTTATTGCAACACAGCCCATTCCTGTATTTGTCTACTGTCTATGGCTGTCTTCCCACCACCGCAGAACTGCATCATCGTAATGGAGAACGCAGAGCGCACAAAGCCTAACACACTTAGCACCCGACCTAATCCGGAAAACGATTGCCGCCCCCTGCTGTTGAGCAGCACTGTGCAGGCCAACTTTGTGAGATAATGGGAAGGTTCTATATCTGGGCTTTCCAATAGGATTGCTGCTAACCACATGTGGCTGTTGAGCATTGGAAATGTGGCTAACGTGACTGAGAAACTGAATTGTCACTTTAACGCACTCTAAATTAAATTTAAATAGCCGCAGCGACTAGTGGCTATCATACCAGACGGTGTAGCTATAGATTGTATTCCAGCTGCTGAATGCAATGTCATCATAGTTAAGAAACTTAAATACAGCACGGCAGCATTTTTTTTCTTTTTTCCAAGGATTTGGATTTGAGTTATAAATACATTTGTTGCACCGTTCGCTAGTAATTATTTCATGCTAGAAAGTTAAAGATGAAATGAAAATCCCTTGAATGTAATGGTGAACACAGTGTTCCAGACCTTTAAAGTGTCAGAAAAATATTAACGCTTTTCTAGGTATGTTTTATGCACACCATGTCTGATTATTACAGATGATGGTGGTTTAAAACAATGTTGAAGACATTTTTTGACTATTGAAAGAAATAAAGTTTTCTTTGTCGTTTAGTAAAAATATATGCTTTAGTTTACTGAAAAGATGGGATCAAATGTGTTTTGTTTTTTCTTTTTTCCTTTTCTTTCTTTCTTTTTTTTTTTTTTTTCATAAACCTATCTAAATAGTTTGAATGTTTCTTAGTAATTACCTCCAAGCATAGATACAAAAGTATGTAATTAGTTGGAACCAAATAAAAGTAGTACTAGGTCTGAAAAATAGTATATGCTATCTTTAACTGTGTCTGTTTTCAATATCAAATGTAAAATGCAACACACAATATCATATACATTATAATTTTATTATTTTATATTATATAAACAAAGTAACATATATTTTGTATAAAGTAGCACATATATCAAATAACAATGATAAACCAAAAATATTAGCTTTATTTCTGGTAGTTAATTTTTTGTATTTCTGTCCTGGTTCACTTATTTACATTTACTGCATTACCTTTGTAGGCATTCGTGTTTTTAGTTCTCACAACAGACAAAGATGGCTTCAGTATGATTACAGAAAAAAATGTAAATTATTTAACATGAACATACATAAAAGTACAAATTAAACTACTTAAGAGATTATAGGACAAAAAACTATTTTTTATCATAGGTTTAGAATGTAGTGTAGAAGTGAGAAGTGTCGAAATGCAAATAACCTCATTTTACAGCAGATAATGGGCAGGAGGTAATATCTGGATTATTAGAACAATAAATAAAAGTGCAATGATATACTTGTAATAGTAATTAACGAAGAAACTGAGAATAATATTATTATTAAATTAGAAGGGGTGAGTTTAACTGTGGGACATAAAGTGTGGTGAATCCTAATGGTAGGAAATTAATTGAGAGATCAAGAAAAAGTAGAATAAATATATTATTTAAAAATATGGAGAAATGATCGTCTTAATGGTCTTAACACTTGAAGAGTAGAGGCCAGTTACCTTATAGGTTGCTCCACATTTACAAAAATTCAATCACAACTTCTTTATCCATTCATCTATCGAAGGACATTTTGTTTGTTTCCGTGTCTTGGCCACCGTAAACAAAGCTGCAATGAACATTAGAGCACACGTGTCTTTATATATAAACGTTTTCATATTTTTTGGGTAGATACCCAGGAGAGGGATTGCTGGGTCATATGGTAATTCTATTCGTAAGTTTTTGAGGAACCTCCACACTGCCTTCCATAGCGGCTACACCAGTCTGCATTCCCACAGTGTAGGAGGGTTCCTTTTTCTCCACAGCCTCTCCAACACTTGTTACTATTTGTCTTGTTGATGATAGCCATTCTGACTGGGGTGAGGTGATATCTCATTGTGGTTTTTATTTGCATTTCTATGATGATTAGTGATGTTGAGCGTTTTTTCTTATGTCTATTTGCCATTTGTATGTCCTCTTTGGAGAAATGTCTCTCCAGGTCCTCTGCCCAGTTTTCAATTGGGTTGTTTGTTTTTTTGTAAGAAAAAATGATATAGGAACATTTGTGACAACATGGATGGATCTTGAGAGTTTAATGCTGAGCGAAATAAGTCAGACAGAAAAAGCAGAGAACCATGTGATTTCACTGATATGTGGTATATAAACCAAAAACAACAAAAGAACAATGCAAACAAATGAGAAACAGAAACTCATAGACACGGACAATAGTTTAGTGGTTACCAGAGGGTAAGGCAGGTGGGGGCAGGAGATGAGGGTAAGGGGGATCAAATATATGGTGATGGAAGGAGAACTGACTCTGGGTGGTGAACACACAATGGGATTTATAGATGATGTAATACAGAATTGTACACCTGAAATCTATGTAATTTTACTAACAATTGTCACCCCAATAAAAAAAAAGAAAAAGTCAATCAGTTCCCCTGGGAGGCTGACTTGGGCTTATAAGGAGCACTTCAGGAATTACTGCTGCTCCCTACAGTCATTTCCAGCAGAATTTCTTTGATAAACACAGCACAGCATCTCTTTGATAAAAACTACTTAGAACACATTTAAAAATTTGAAAAACAAACTATACCATAATAACAAAAAACATATCCTGGAATCTGATAAATTAGATAATCCCTCCTCTTCCTGAGAAGAATCAAAAAGGGGGAGCAAATAGTGAATGCAGATTTCGTGTCCCCTATAGTATAACCTCTTGTTTTTATTTTTCATAATTATATATATATATATATATTATATATATATATATATATATATATAATATATATATTATATTATACATATATATTTAAATATACATAATACAACATTCACTGAAGCACTTACCATCAATCTTTCAATACTCCAACCTCATGAAACTCACATTTTAATTGGAGACACATTGAAAAATAATTACATTAAAGTTTGATAAGCATGTTAGGGAAAGTACAAAACAGCAACAGTAGTGGCCCAGGCTATAGCAGGGAATATGTACTAGAGAAAGCTATATTTTACACTAAATGTCTTAGCGGATTCTTGAATGAGGTGTAGCAGTGTTTAACAGATCTATATCTGAAAAGTGGTGGGTAATTCTAGAAATATAAAGCCACCAATAACCATCTTGAAAGGTATTTGGCAACAAAATAGAGTCCATATGCTTATCATTGGCCTTTAAATGTTACCATTTATAGTGTCACAATTAGGAAAGGCTTCCCTACTAGTAATTTCTAGAAAATGAAACATAAAATTCATACTCATTGCAAATCTATAAACAGAAAATTACAGACAAGTTAGGAAAAGTACAAAAAAACTTTTTTTTTCTTTTTTCTTGAAACATTTGATAGTAATTTGTAGATTTGATACTACATCAACCCCTATTTAAGTTACTATAAATAAGAACATTCTTTCACGTTACCAGAAAACAAACTTCAAAATCAGAAAATTAGCATTGATGAATTATTACCATCTAATACTCAGACTGTATGAGAGTTTGCCAACATTATACTATTATTTTTTTTTATAGTAAAAGCCTGTAGGTCAGAATCATACATAGTAAATCTTTCTCCTGTCTCTATAATCTCCTTCACATTGAAGCAGTCTTCAGTCTTTCTTCATCTTAATGATCTTGACACTGGGAGAGTAGAGGCCAGTTACCTTATACTTTACTCCACATTCTGGGATCACCAAAGGTTTCCTCATGATTTGATTCAGGCCATGCATCTTTAACAAAAATAGCACAGGAATTGCTACTGTTCTTTTGATTGCACGTGATCAAGTGACATGATTCTAATTTGTCTAGTTACTGATGGTCATTTTAATCACCTGATTAAGGTGTTTTTTGTCAGATGTCTCTACTGTATGTGGTTGATATTTTCCTTATTGAAATTAATATGTAGTCAGTGGGAGGTTACATTCATACCTTATACATTTTCCATCCCTAATCATAGATTCTATTTATTCATTTACTGATATTTGTATGAAACTCATGGTTTTCCATTTTATCCAATGTATTAGAATCTGTTAATATCATTATTTATTTTGAGGTTGAAATTATTTCCGATATTGTCAGTGGCAGAAGCTCTTGCCAGTTGGCTCCTGTGTTCTTCTGACATACCTCCATAATTTTTGACCTCTTTATTTGTGAGGACAGAAAGATGTTTTAGATTTCAGGTTTGTATTTTCCATGAGACATGAGAATCAGCAATTGTCTCCAAGAAGCCTTGTTTTGTTAGACGAAGTTAACATTTAGAAGTCAAAACTGTGTTCTACTTATGCTCACTGTGATCGAGGTATCACTAATAACATACTCACAGGGCTAAGTCTGTGCTCATCTGCCTACCTACCTACCTGCCTACCTCCCTGCCTACCTATCTTTCTATCCAACTATATATTGAAAGCCATATCTTCATCCTGATGTATCCAATTTAAAAACACAGGATCCATTCTGGCTCTCTCTCATTTTGTATTTGTAACTTTTTTCTCCACTTCTAAGAAATCGGCTTTTATTATCTTTAATATATTCACTTGTTTGGTCAATCCCCTGTATGTAACCAACCTCCTGCCTCTGCTGCTCCCAGTTCCCCAGGCTTGAACTCTAGGCCACACTCCCCAGGCCCCACCCACATGAATACCCTCCTCACCCTGTTAGATAATTAGATTGTAGTCTTTTTCATGTATAAAGATCATTTGGTGCATCTGTATTACCATAGACTTCAATTTTTCAAAGCTGTTTGATTTTTTATTTCAGTTAACACTAATGTGCATAGAAATATTTGCTGAATGTATGTCACGCATGAGCAATATTTTATAGACATCATAGCCCATGTATCACAGAATAGTGACCCCATTTCAGGATTACACTCCCACAGTAGGCACATTATACAGCTTTCTTTTTTTTTCATGCTAAGATAGCCTTTTCCCATTGAAGAGAGTACTGAAATATTTTGTTGTAACATTCTACAGAGATATATATATATATATATATATATATATGTATATATATATATATGTGTGTATATACATATATGTATATACACATATATACAGATATATATACACATATATACATATATGTGTATATATATATACATATCTTCAAAAATTAGTATGATTATTTGATGTTTAAACTGGGTATACATATTTCTTAAATATCATTAATATTATGGATAATTTGGGCTTAAAACAGATACATATATTGTCTTGTTGTCTATGAAGAAATATGTGAAGCTGTTTTAGAGCCTGTTTGTGTGTGTGTGTGTGTGTGTGTGTGTGTGTGTGTGTGTGTGAAATTCAAATTAGAGCAGTTAAGAGATTTACTAAGATTCTGATTCTTTGAAGGAACAGGTTCTGTGAGACTATAATTGCTTGTAGAAATGCATTGAACAGAAAATGAGCATAACATATTGAAAAAAGCATAGATTTTTGATCAAGGCATCCTGATTTAAATCCCAGTCTCCTCTTACTATTTATGTGTTTTTTGGGGAAAAGAAACATTACTTGACCAATTTGTGTTTCAATCCTCCATATACAGTAATGATTAAAGAATATCTCCTTGACTGAGTTATAATAAAGATTAAATGTGTTATTAGGTATAAAAGAGTCCGGCATACAGTATACACTGTGCAAGTGTTAGCTATTATTGCAATATAAAAATATTTTTTACCCATAGATGTTAATACTATGTGTTCTCAGGGAATCTAAAATATAGTCCTTTATTAAATGTTCACCTTTCACGGGAGATCTCTGTTTATGCCTAAGAATATTTGGAAAACAAATTGTTCATTCCCAACTCATTTACTTATATATGGTAGGACATGTGAATGTTATCTAATTTGATTTTTCTGTTCTCTGTCGGCTGACTTTAATGAATCTCCCTCCAGCCAATTTAAATAAGGAAATTGTTAAGTGGGAAATACTTTAGTTAGTTTAGTAAAAGAAACACATAACTGGATATCTGGGGAGAACAGCTTGTATTTGCCAGTAAACTAGCCAGAAGGTACATTTAACATTTTTTTTTCAATCCTTTTGCATTTGACAAGTAAAGAATACCCACTGTTTGCTGTTTTTCTAAAGAAAGGATTGTCCACTTTTATTCACTCATTCCCATAGCTCTCTAAACACCTGAGCAATAACTATTCTCTCTTCTTCCTGCCTGCTTGAGCTCCTCATCAATATCTATGTTTGCTCTCTCATGTTTTTGAGGACAAATGTCCTTGATTTGAATGGACTAGTGATAATCTCGAGTATCAAAGTCTGTTCCACTCTCTATGGTCTTCAAAGACAATTCAAAGTAACCTTTCATCCCTCTTCCTTGTGGAGTATCATTAGTGAAACTTGCATTTTTAATGTTATAGTCCTGCTGACCATCACATCTGAAACTGCAAGAATGACAGTGTATGCAAAACTCTATCCTACTGTGCTTTTGCTCACTGCCTTGTGCAATTGAGGCCCAGTGCAGAAAGCCATGGAGTTTCGATGCTTCCCTTTGAATGGAAGCTTTGTTTTTTCGGCACCAGGAAAACAAACAAACAAACAAACAAACAAAACCTAGGGAGAACTGTTAGTTTACAGAGTTGGATAATACCAAAATGCTAAACAATATACAAAAGTGGAAAATGTATATTGTAAGAATACTCTAAATCAGGGGTTGACCCTGGGTGTAAGGACATGGTGAAAGTTTTTGTGTACTGCCTTTGGTTAACCTCAGACATTTAGATGTTTTGAGTTCAACTTATGTTATTCAGGCTGTTATTTGTAACACCATTTTAATAACCAATTAACTGATCTCAGTGCATTGGTAGACCTGTTGTATCTGGTCTGTCCAGGAGATATGATTATCAGAATTCAAATTATGTATGCTCTCATGAAGACTTTTCAGAAGTTCCTGACAAAAAGGGTTGACTCTCCTATATAAGGGTGTGTATATTTTTATATCAACCACCAAAGAATTCATCTATGAGGTCATCTATGTTTTGAAGATTCAGAGAACTAATTTTGGACATCAGAAGAATTTTCAAAATCAGGTTGAAGGAACCAGTTAAATCACCCAACACAGCTGCCTGTGTTTGAAATCTAGACTGAGGCTGTTTTATTTTTCCATATCTGTTTTGAATCCTCGTCTTCAGTGGCTTTCTTTATGACTAGTTTTATATGGCTTAATATCCTAACTCCTCCAATTTGTTCAGTGTGCTTTATTGAATTTATGTGGATTCTAAGACCTGGGTCTGGTTTTGCACACTTTTATGTAGCTTTTCCCATATAGTAGGTCTGAGTATTTGTGCATGCTATACCATACTTGTACATCCCAAGTATGAAAGGGAATGGAGAGCAAGCAACACAAATATAAAAGTCTAAGGAATTACAGGGAACAGTTGATTCACATCTTACATGGGAGTTAGGTTCTTGGAATAGCCCACGAAGCAAGAGTTGGGCTTAAAAAGAGGGCGCTTTGGAGATAAACAGATTGCATCTGAATGAGTTTAATATAGCTGACGCTTCTGCTAGCACTGGAATAGATTTAACAGCAGATGAATGAACTGATTCCTGGTAATACTAATGGTAGTAAAAATAACACCACCAATATATCTGTGCAATGTATTGTATTAAACTTGTGCATATATTCATTTACAAAATTTCCAATAACCTTGAGATATATAGTTACCTCTTCCTCCATCTTGTAAATGAGGAAATTTAGGCAAGAGTGGTTATGCGGAAGAGTGATGCTACACGGAGGTGGATAAGCTACACATCATTCAGGTATATGGAGGATTTGAATAAAAAGCAAAGAAATTATTGCTTATAAAGTGTGATCATATTCATCTAAGTCTCCCATAACTGGGAGACAACTAACTCTTGAAGCTATTAATTAAGCGCAAGTTCTCTGGAGTAAGCTTTCCTGGGTATTGATTCTAATTCCACCACTTGCTCTGTGGGACCTTAGACAAGATATTTGAAGTCTCTTGTGTCTGTTTTTCTCATCTGAAAGCCGTTGTGGGAACTAATTAAATCAATCCACATAAAGCAGTTAAAATTGTGCTTGGCAGTTAATAAGCATTCAATAAATGGTACCTATTATTGTCAATTAATATGTATTATTATGTACTGTATCTTTCTATAAGGACTATAGGGAAAGTTCACGTTAATCTATTGTGGGGCTTTTCTTCAATCAGAACAATGTTGTGTTAAACCACTGGGATTTTCTAAATTGTTAAATCTTTACCTTTACTAGCAT
This sequence comes from Rhinolophus sinicus, assembly GCF_036562045.2. NCBI lineage: Eukaryota > Metazoa > Chordata > Mammalia > Chiroptera > Rhinolophidae > Rhinolophus > Rhinolophus sinicus. The sequence goes on along the minus strand of NC_133754.1, from coordinate 11,207,993 downwards.
ATAAAATATTTTTCAAAATACAAAATATTATGATGTAGTTTCAGTGTAGATAATTTTATTTATGAAATCTGTATCATGCTGCTGTATAGACTTTGCAGAGATGATATTTAACTTCCTCATTACAGTGAAGATGGATGATCCATATATATATATATATATATATATATATATATATATATATATACATGTATATATGGAAATCTTACTTATGAATCATATATATATATATATATATATATATATATATATTCATAAGTAAGACTTTCCATAAAGAGAAGGAAGCCTCTAATCTCATATCCTAAAAATAACTCTTTATAAGTCTATTTTCATATATTGTGTTATGAATTCTTCCCTTTCTTATCTTAGTTTGGTATGTTTATTCTACTCTTCTTCTGTACCAACCTGAAATATTTCCACTTATTTCTCATACAAAAGAAGGAGGACATATCTCAGTTATAATGCTTATCTCCTGCCTGTCTCTGTCTTCCTAACTGATTTATTATTTATATACTCTTGGTTGCCTTTTAAATTAGGAGTAAAAACTCACTTGTGCCAATGGAACAGGCAATTCATCAACTCTTTGGCCCTTATTTGAGTGCTGTCCTCTCTCGCACTTTCCAGCTCGGAGGTTAAAGGTGGCTGGGCAGGCTTATGATTGTCAGATGGACTCTTATTTTTAATTAGACAATCTGGGATTTCCTCCCACAGAAATATCTATTAAATACATATCCACGGTCTTTTTTTTTCCAGGATATTGTTGAATTCTGATTTGCTTATGTTCTTTTTCCTGTTTTTTCCTGTTTGTTTGCTAGTATCAGTTTATGGTTAAATTTTAGTTTTTAATTTAAATTGGTTTTGGTGAGGAAATAGGAAAATGTGAGTGCTCAATTCTTATTTTTAAAGTCCACCTTTATCTTTCTATAATTGTTATTGAGACAATAAAATCGCCTATTTAGTACAACAAAGAAGCACTAACAAATATCAAAGAAGTTTTCAGAATTACTATTTAAAGGTTTTATTTCATATTTTATCTTTTACATATATAATGTGAATGGGAAATTTATCGGACCTTACGTGAAAGAAGTCTTACTGGTTGTCAGGAAATATGAGAATGTCTTAACATAGCAATGGCTAATATACTATAGACATGTTACTTGAACTTTACTTTTTAAAAATTCACCTAAAAATGGCTTATATTCTTTTCTAAGTGTGGGTGTATGTATGTCTATGTGTGTGTGTGTGTGCATGTATTGAATGCATACATATGTGTGTATAGATGTACATACCTATATGTGTACATTTCTCAGTATATTTTATATTCTGTAATAGAAAGCAAATATTCTAACAGAAAAAATAACTATTAAATTTCTTATGTCAAATGTATGTTCCTTTGTATTTTATAGAAAACATCTTTATCTCTAATGCTTTGTAGTAGAAATATCAGCTTATAATATAGCAACTACAAACAACCAAAGAAATATCTCTCTGTTTTGTATTATTCGTAGGTGATTTCAATGAGAAAACATATGCCACATTAGGAGATGGATCTGGAAATATACCAGGTGGAAGAGAGGCAGATTAAATTAGTATGGTCTTATCCAGTTGATATTTTGCAATTAAAATTGCTAATGATTTTTAACAACATTAAGATCATAAGCCTCATTTAAAATGTAACATTTTTAATATAACATTTCCTTGAAAATACTATGACATTCCCAAAATATATGCATAGGGAGAAAACATCAGACCAAGCACCTTTGTGTGAAAAATGTACATTTTTGTTGTTTCTATTGTAGGAATTAGAGGAAAAGTGTTTCTATCAGCCAACTTCTAAAAGGTGAGACCGAGGTCATTGAAAGTAAAACAGTCATGTCTCAAAAAGCAAAATATACCTCTTAATAACCTACTTTTCAGAAGGAACCTGGCTTATTTATCATTAGACAATTACACACAAACATTCTCATCTGTGTATGTTTCCAAGTATATCATAAAAATGGATGTGTTTTAGTGTGTGTTCGCAGTTTCAATTCTTTGGGGGCAGTTTGCCTCATGTTCCCATGAAGCCCAGAACTGGCTATGAAATTCCGGAGAGCACCCCTTTTGACAGATGTGAGAATTCTGAACTTCACTCTTAATATGGATGAAAACATTCCCTGATGGTCCGTCTCCTTGCATATCTCATTAGGTCCACATACTAATTTGGGATTAGACACAGTTAGTGCAAAGGCGAGGGGTAGTTAGTGAATCCCTAGTTGTTTGTTTGCTGCTGCAGTGCACTCATTTTTTTAAGCTACCATTTTTTTTTTTTAATTCAGACATCAAGACATTTCCATACTTTTAAGTACTGAATAGTTCTCATTGCATGTGAGAATCTTAGTTAATTTTAAATAACTAAGTTCAGCTTCTATTTCCTTCTATAACAGTATCATTTGTGGAGTTTAAGGTAACGGCATTGCACAGGTGTGCTTGTATCCAAATGGTTATTGAACAGAAAGCTCAGTATTAACTCTTCTTTCTAATGTGATTACACTAGTCTGCAAGCAATGATTTAGATGCTATTGGCATTCTGTAAAAGCTCAGGACAGATTTCTAGAACAAAATGAAAACAGGAATTAACTATTATATGAAGGCCTTTTACCATTTCATGACTTGTTTTTCCCTACCTTTCAGCACGTATTTCCCCTCATTTAGGATTTAACAATACACATGGTTTAAACTGGAGTCCTTGAAGTATGTAGTAACGCAAAGCATAAACTATCCAAAACAAAGTAGGCTTTTAGGTGTTCTCTTGACCATGAATTCCATATTTCAGTAGCCCAGAAGTTCCTAAGGTCTATATGGTAAATAGTGTTGAAAAATGAGCTCCAATGTACACTGAAATTATCACAGTGGGTTAATATCCATTTCCACTATTAACAATAATTTTTATCCATGCCACACAATTACTAACAAATTCTAGGCCGTGTGCCAGGTTTAGGGACTCAGAAGCACATAGGCTCTGTCCCTAATATGTTAAATATATTGTGTGGATTTTCAATTTCTAATCCTCTTAGAAAAATATTCTCTAAGTATTTAATTTGGCCAAGTTCCTCTGAGAAAACTGTAGCATTTATTTAATCAAGACAATGATATACGATACAAGTTGTGATAAAAAAATATGGTGAATGTTTAAATACAAAATAATTTATTACAGTAAAATACACATTGTCATCAATCCCCCTCAAAACACCCCTCCCCTTTGCTTCTAACACACTTATCCCATCACTCTTGCCATTTTCTGAAGCAGTTCTGGAAGTCCTCTTTCGTGAGTGTCTTTGGTTGTGCTGTTGTGGCTGCCTTAATGTCCTGAATTGATTCAAAATGTTTACCGTTCATGGTCATTTTGCCTTTGAGGAAGAGCCACAAGTTGTATGGTGCCAGATCCGATAAATAAGGTGGATGAGGACACAGCGTAAGGTTTTTATTTGACAGAAATTGCCATATCAGAAGCGATGTGTGACATGGATTCTTTCTGTTGTGATCAGAAAGTACTGTGAATGCTGCTGCCGAGTGCAATTTGACGGAAAGGCAGAGATCTTCAATACAAGAAGTGGTGCATTGACCCTTAATAATAGTGTGTGACAAATTTCAACTTGTTTGGTGCAGTCAGTTGGGTGTGAGCTATGGTTGAGAAAAGGTGTGTTTTAAAGTGAGCCATAAATCATCCTCCATCATGGCAACACTGCATGTCACACATCGCTTCTGGTATACAGCAATTTCTGTCGAATAAAAACATTATGGTTTGTCCTCATCCACCTTATTCACTAGATCTGGCACCATGCAATTTCTGGCTCTTCCCCAAAGTCAAAATGATTCAGGACATCGAGGCAGCCATGACAGTGCAATTAAAGATGCTCACATAAGAGGACTTCTAGGACTGCTTCAGACAGTGGCGAGAACTATAGGATATGTGTGTTTGAAACAAGGCAGAGCATTTTGAGGGGGATCAATGGCAATGTCAATGGCAATGTGTCTTTTGTTGTCATATATATACATATATGTCATATATATACATATATAAATATATATATATTTAAACATTCACCATATTTTTTTATTACACCTAGTATGTTTTAACAGCATCCACCTGAACTACTAAAGTCACTATAGAGCTGAGTTTTATATTTTAGAATGTGTAATAATGCTTTTCTTTAATATAAGCAATTGAAATTTATTTTGAGAGAGTTTTTTTAGTTAAAAGAATTTAGAATATAGACAAACTTTTATCAGATTATAACAGATAGTTTTCAAACATATTTATTATTACAACATGATCCATAAAAATAAGTTAAAGAAACATTAAGACAATCTGCAAATATGTTTAATTGTTAACTATATGTTTATTTGAGATTGTTCAATTTTTTCTGATCTATTAGTATAACAGTCTCAATTAATACTTGTATGCATAAATAAAGGCTTTTGTCAGATCTGTTTTGAATTGTGTTTCTGCTACTTAATAGTGACCTTTGAGAATCAAATTTATTTATTCAAATATAAATTCTGTTATCAGTCAATACAAGATCATAATTGAACATATCTCAGAATGATTTTTACAAGCAGGAACTATTCTATTTATGCAATAATACATGTAAAACACTATAATTCTTGGGTATGTATTATGTATGTGTATGCAGAAATACAAGCACATTTAGTTTAGTCATTTTTGTTTGTTTGTTTTAGATCAGGATTTCTTTTTACTTGTTATTGGTTTAAAATGGCTCGTCAGTATAAAAGATAAAAGGCCCTCTACCTTGAGGCTGAGGTCTCCCCTAGTTAGAAGTTAGAAACCAGGTATCCCCTCTTCCCATCACTATATTGAGGTGGGCTGAGGGGTATTAGTCAACTGGTTTTTGACAAGCATTCCTAAGCAAATCAATGGGTAGAAGAAAGCCTTTTCAAAACGAATTGAATATTCATTGAAAATACAAACCTCAATCCCTACCACTTAGTATTCATTAACAATAATTTGAGTTGTGTCAGAAATATAAGTGTAAAAGAAAAACCTATAATATTTCTTGAAGAGAAAAAAGATAAAGGAATATCTTTAAGAACTGGAGACAAAGAAAGCATAAAGTGAAATGTAAAAACCAGAAAAGTAAAATGACTTTTCCAAAGAGTGTCATGAACAAGATGGCTGAATAGAGGTTGTCAGCATTAATTCCTCAATAGAAACCCCAATTTGAAAACCATCCACAGGCCAACATTCCTCTGTGGGAGCTTCATGATCTAGGTTAAGGAGTTGTGAAGCCTGGTGGAGCTCAAGATCAAGGAAAGCATCTTTGAGAACACAGGCCCAGACACTCAATATATGTATTTATTAAGTGAAAGGAAATAAGAGTAACCAGACAGGCAGAAACTCTGGTACGCACAGCCTTAAAAAAATATTGAAATGTGATATTGGAATAACCTATTGCATGACTCTTGATTTCATGCACTGAGAAAGAAATGCCACTTTTGTGATATTCCTAACAAAATGTACATTACCTGAATCTATCAAGATGAAACTTAAATCGACAGACATTGTACAAAATAACTGAGCTATACTAAAAAAATAAAAATAAATAAATTAAAAAAAATCACAATACAAGGCTAAAGAACTATTTCAGATTAAAGCAAACCAAACAGCTATATATAACAGTGGTCCTGAATTTAATCCACGACTCGAGGGAAAAAATTTACTATAAAGACCATTACTGAGATGCTTAATGATATTTGAATATGGACTGTGAATTAAATCATAGTGTTGTTTCAATAATATTTTCTGATTTTTATTATTGCTCAGTGGGAATGTAAGAGAATGTCCGTGATCTTAAAGATGTACTGAGTATTTAGGATTAAAGGGCGCACATAACTTATAGGTCTTTAACTTACTTTCAAATGCTTTATTTAGAATGATATGCACACATATGCAAATATACAAGTATATAGATAGGCCAATAAAGCATAAAGAAGACAATATAAACAATAGATGAATCTGATTAAAGAGTATCTGAGAATTCCTTGTAAGCCTGTGGAATTTTCTGTAAATTAGAAATGAGATCAAATTGAATATTTCAAAATATAAAAAAAAAGTTAAATACAAAACTTATGAAAGCAGCAGGATGATAAGAAACACACAAGTAGCTTTAAGGTAATAAGATATTTAGTTCTTAAATGTCATGATGGTTCACAAGTGTTCATTTTACTATATTTAACAACTTTGATATGTGTTTCTCACACTTTTTAATGAATCCTATCACATATTATAAACTAAAAAATAGAGTGTGAGAAAAAATTGCAAATGAAATGAAACAATTGCTAGATACGTAAAGGGACACTTCTTTTTAATGACTTCCATTTTATTGTTTACCACAGTGAAGAGTCACTCTAATATCACAGTGTCATAAAATAGACACATAGAGAGAAAATGAATAATTAATTTCAAATTACAGCTCAATAAGGAGAGTGATATTTCTACCCTGATGCTGTGATATTCTGAGGCCCGAAAAATTGCTTTCCCGCATCAGAGATAGGAAGAGTCTTTCTGGGATAGCACAGTAGTTTCTCAGTGACATGGTTTTACATATCCAAATTTGTAATATTTTCTATTTGCTTACATTTTGTTTCTAGTGTCTCAGTTTTGTTTTTAATCAGTGGAAATTACTTGTACTGGATTGTATATTCATAGTTTACTAACGTTGACCATTCAGCTTCCCTGAAAGTTCAAAATAGTAGTGAAAGAAGAAGACTTTCGGTATAACATGCACCTTAATAAGCTGATAAGGAACCATGAAGTTACTGGCTATTTATTTTATAGGAAATCTCACAGCACCATCAAATTGTTGTGAACTGGAAACAAACCTGGAATTAATCTACTGAAAATCACAATTTGAAAATAATCATTTTTGAAATTTTGTGGGGAGCTATTTTGGACATTTGCTCTAGTGGAAAAAAGGTTTTCTGCTATCATAACTTATTAAAACTTATTAAAAGTTATAGGTGCTTGCCTTGCATGTGGTTTATAAAGAGGTATCAATGTTCAAAGTTTTGTGCTAGGGGATTTATGGTAAACATGTCAGAATCTCGACCCTATTGCTTCATATAATCAGAATTAAATAAGTCATTTTCCTTCCTTGCTACTAAATTAGTCATTTAAACGTAAGAAATGTGATACATATATCGGTGGTTTGATAGTTTTCTATAATAATATCTAATTGAGGTAATATTTATCTTAGAATTAATTTGATTTTAGTGAAAAATAAACATAATTTTTTCTTAAGATGCTTAGCTTATTTTAAAATAGAGAGCTTTTTGGGGGTGGGGGATGGTAAGGAAGAAAACAGACCTTTCAAATTCTGCATATAAATAACAAAACAGTTGAAAATAAGTGTTTTATTTGTCCATTCTGAATCCTCTCATAATCAGGTTTTTCCACCTGAATTAGCACACACCTCCATTTTAGGTAACATATAACTTAAAACCAAGTTGGAAACTCACTATTATCAGTAAGTGGCAATTTTCATCAAATCAACCTTAAGCAAAATAGCAATTATAAATGAAAGTAAAATATATGGTGTTAAAAATGTATTTCAACTGCCCCATAAAATATTCCGATGTTAAGAATGTAAGCAGCTATCTTAAATAGTATTTTCAGGTGATCACTGGAAATTATTATATCTTGTGCTTTCTTACAAACTGATACCTCTATAGAAGGTAATATATGCATTTTAAATAATCAAGCCAAGATTGTTTGTCATTTTAACTCAAAGCCTGTAATTTGTTTGTTTGTTGTTTTTCCTTTTATTATTATTATTATTATTTATGTCTGAGCCATGATAGGAAACAATAGAAGAAACATTAGAACACTTCTCACTCTCCACTTAAGAAAAAATATGAACTGCTTTAATTTTCACTTTTAGAATTAACAAATAGAATCAGTAGTTATCTTCATAATTATTTCAATAATGACTGATTAAAATTATGTCCTATTTAAAAGTTATCTTAAGTTTCTTCGTCTCATTACAATTAATCATCTGGTGATGCTGTGAGCACATATAACTCAGCTGTCAGTTAATATAATGACAGTGCAGTCAGGTGTCTGTCATCCTCAAGGATCAGTGTGCTGAGATGGCAATTAGGACCCAACAGATATACATATTGCTTAGTAATTATCAATGGGACAAATCCTCCTTTCTTTTTTCCTGCCCTCCCTTTGTCTTTTCCTCCCTTTCTTCCTTTTTCCTTCCCCCCATCTTTCTTTCCTTCCTGCCTGCCTACATTCATTTTTCATTTATATATGCATACGATACTCAATATCTATGTGGACTTTGCTATAGGTGCTTGCTCAAACAGGCCTTCATTGTATGATTGAATAAAATAGGAAATAATAGTATTTAGGTAAATGCATGTGATATAGTTACATATATATGTTACTAAAATATAGAATAATATGTGATTATGTGAGAAATGTTTACATTTATCGGTAAGTGAAAAATCAAGGAAAAAGGTGCAGATATGTGTGTGTGTATGTGTGTGTGTATTCAAACAACCATCCCCTCTAGTGTGTTAAATATATTAAATTCTTAGTATAGGATAGTATAGAATTTAAATTTACAGTTTGAATTCCAAAGCACAAGCTTCCATCACTGTGAATGACAAAAAGTCCCGAGTTTGCCCAACAGCCTCCTCACCCATTACCGTGGGAGAGTCGGAAAAGCCAGAGGAGCATTCTCTGATTCTCACTGATTATGAGATCTGCTTTTATGGTGGTGCAGAATTTCCATGTTCATAGCTCATACTGTCCTTTGTCTTTGTTGACACTGGCCCTGAAGCACATGGGCTGTCATTTTTGCAGTCACCACACACCTTTTCATCACTGTGCCCATTACAATGACCTGTGGTCACCGCCCGTGTCTTTATGCTTTACTTCTAAATACCTGACATTAACTGCTCTTCTTTCACTGGGCATGTTATTTCCAAGACAGTTTCCTGTATCTTAGCCTCTAGTACAAAACACTTTTTTCCCCCTAGAACACTACTTTACAAATCATGGCATATGGAGCATTAATATGTGTGGAATAAATTTTGTGAATCACCATTAGAAAATTTTCACTGCAATAGAAATTTACCAAATAGAAAATAATACAGTGCATCAGAGTGAGCAAGAGTAAGGTTACTTTGTGCAGCTTTTGCACATTATTATTTCTTTTCCTACAAAGAATATCATCTGGCCTATGCAAATCATGGAATTATAATAACAGTAATTTATATTTACAGACTACTTTATATTGATATATTAATGTAATCATGACAAATCTATGTATTAAGTCTTTATTAAGCCCTTTTGCCCTCTGAGGAAACAGAAACGAAGACATTTTAAATAACTTGCCCCAGGTCACAGTTCTACTTGGTGACAGATCTAGGACTCAAATCTGTCCCCAACCAAACAATGTTCCTGGACTCCACCAGCAGTCTCACTGCCCCAGAACTCTATGTGACACTAAAAAATGTTGACAAGTGTTCAGTGACAGTTAGAAAACTGGTCGGCTGTAAGTATCTGCAAGGCTGTTGCTTTCTTAACCACAGTCAGCCTAACGGAGTCTCATCTCTGACCTAGACAAGTTCTGTTACGCAAACGCACATGAATAAGGAGGTGAATTATATATCAAAACCTTGTAGCATGTTAATGATGGCTCTCAACTGTGGAATTTCTTTTCTTTTTAAAAAGTTTTTCAGAGTTTTTAACTTTCTTCAAATTCGTATGTGTAAATAAGTACAAAGTAAATGAAAGAATCACGGTACTCAGACATCTAGTGTCTTTTTCCTAGTCAGAATGCAGCCACAACATTTTAACAATGGGAATTGATATTTACTTTATTTATAGTGTGGGAAAACTGGCTGGGACCTGCCATCCCGGTGACAATCATTTTGCTTGGCAGTGATCTGTTCTAGCCATGCTGGACCAGTTTCCATTATTTCATGAAGGAAAAAAAAAAAAAAAAAAAATAATAATAATAAATAAATAAAAGCTTACTCTATAACTTCCAGGTCTACACAGATCCCATAATGATGCTGATTGACATCAGCGTATCAGTTGGCTTTGTCACTTTAAGTCATCAACATGTCAGAAACAGTAACACCAGAATGACTCCGCAAGTTACAAATGACAAAACCTACTTAGGTTGTAACACGGAAAATACGTAGTTAATAATTTGAGAAACACTTATTAGGGCCTCCTGTGTGTATCAGGTATTTTTTTTTTTTTATTAGTTTCAGGTGCACAAGACAAGGTAATACTTAGAGGTTTATCATTTATATCCCTCACACTGTGTGAACCCCCCTCCCCCATCCACTATCCCTCTGACATCGCACAGAGCCATTACATTTCCACTGTCTCTATTCCTAATGCTGTACTCCGCTTCTTGTAAGTACACACACACACACACACACACACACACACACACACACACACATATACACATACATATACATACAAACTTGTAGTTGACATTCATTATTGTTCAGCTGCAGCTTCAGGTGTACAGTGCAGTGATCAGGCATCTACATCATCCCTGAGGTGGTCTCCCTAATGAGACAAGTGTCCATCGGATACCCTACAAAATCTTTACAACATTATTGATTATATTCCCCAAATTAATTTTCAGAAACCCGTGGCCATCTTGTGGTTACCGACTATTTTCTAAACCTCTCACCTTCCCCCTTATCCCCACTCCCCCTCCCATCTAGCAATCCTCAGTTTTTCCTCTATGTCTCCAAAACTGTTTCTGATTAGTTCATTCACTTATTCTTTTCTTTAGATTCCACATATAAGTGAGATCATATGGTATTTGTCTTTCTCTGTCTGACTTATTTCACTTAACATAATGTTCTCTAGGTCCATCCATGTTGTTGCAAATGGTAAGATTTCTTTCTTCTTTATGGCTGTGTAATACTCCATTGTATAAATGTACCACAGTTTCTTAATCCAGTCATCTACCGATGGGCATTTCGGTTGTTTCCATGTCTTGGCTATTGTGTATAGTGCTGCAATAAACATAGGAGTGCATAAAGTTTTTTGAATTAGAGTTTTGGATTTCTCCAGATAGATACCTAGGAGTGGAATTGCTGGATCATAAGGTAGTTCCATTTTCAGATTTTTGAGATACCTCCATACTGTTTTCCATAGTGGCTGCACCAATCTGCAATCCCACCAACAGTGCACAAGGGTTCCCTTTTCTCCACATCCTCGCCAGCACTTGTTGTTTGTTGATTTATTGATGATAGCCATGTTGACTGGGGTGAGGTGGCATCTCATTGTAGTTTTTATTTGCATTTCTCTGATGGTTAGTGAGGTTGAGCATTTTTTAATATGTCTATTTGCCATCTGTATGTCCTTTTTAGAAAAATGTCTCTTCATGTCCTCTGCCCAGTTTTTAATTGGGTTGTTTGTTTTTTTGGAGTTGAGTTGAGTGAGTTTTTTATAAATTTGTGATATTAACCCCTTAACAGATATATCATTGGCAAATATCTTATCCCATTCAGTATTCTCCCTTTTTGTTTTATTGATGGTTTCCTTTGCTGTGAAAAACTTTTTAGTTTGATGTAATCCCACATTTATTTTTTCTCTTACTTCCCTTGCGCGAGGGGATATATAAGTAAAAATATTACTCTGGGTAATGTCTGAGAAGTTTCTTCCTATATTTTCTTCTAGGAATTTTATGGTTTCAGATCTTACATTTAAGTCTGTAAGCCATTTTGAATTTATTTTTGTATATGGTGTAAGGAGGTGGTCCAGCTTCATTTTTTTGCATGTTTCTCTCCAGGTCTCCCAGCACCATTTATTGAATAGACTGTCTTTACCCCACCGTACATTCTTGCTTCCATTGTCGTAGATTAAATGGCCATATAGGCAAGGGTTTATTTCTGGACTCTATTCTGTTCCATTGATCTATGTGTCTGTTTTTGTGCCAGTATCATGCTCTTTTGATTACTGTAGCCTTGTAGTATAATTTGATGTCTGGTATTGTTATACCTCCCACTTTGTTCTTATTTCTCAAGATTGCTGAGGCTATTCGGTGTCTTTTATGGTCCCATATAAATTTTAGTATTATATGTTCTATTTCTTTGAAAAATGTTGTTGGTAGTTTGACAGGAATTGCGTTGAATGCGTATATTGCCTTAGGCAGTATGGACATTTTAATTATATTAATTCTTCCTATCCATGAACATGGTATGTGTTTCCATCTATTTGTATCTTCTTTCATTTCTTTCTTCAGTGTCTTATAATTTTCTGAGTATGGATTTTTTACTTCTTTTGTTAAATTTATTCCCAGGTATTTTAAAGTCTTTGAAGCAATTGTAAATGGGATTGCTTTTTAATTTATCCTTCTGATGTTTTATTATTGATATATATATAAATGCAACTGATTTCTGAATATTAATTTTGTATCCTGCTACTTTACTAAATTCATCTATCAACTATAATAGTTTCTTGGTGGAGTATTTAGGGTTCTCTATACATGGTATCATGCCATCTGCATATAATGACAATTTTACTTTCTCCTGACTGATTTGGATGCCTTTTATTTCTTTTTCTTGTCTGATTGCTGTGGCTAGAACTTCCAGCACTATGTTGAATAGAAGTGGAAAAAGTGGGCAACCTTACCTTGTTCCTGATCTTTTGCCTTGTTCCTCCCCATTGAGTATGATGTTAGCTGTGGGTTTATCATATGTGGCCTTTATTATGTTGAGATATGATCCTTCTATTCTCTCTTTCTTACGGTTTTTTTTTAATCATAAATGACTACTGGATTTTTTCAAATGCTTTTTCTGCATCTATTGATATGATCATGTGATTTTTATTTTTCATTTTGTTAATGTGGTGTATCACATTAATTGATTTGTGGATGTTGAACCACCCTTGCATACCAGGGATGAATCCCACTTAATCATGGTGTATGATCTTTTTAAGGTATTGCAGAATTCTGTTCGCTAATATTTTGTTGAGGATTTTTGCATCTGTGTTCATTAGAGATATCAGCTTGTAGTTTTCCTTTTTTGTGGTGCCTTTGTCTGATTTTGGGATCAGGGTGATAGTGGCTTCATAAAATGTGTTTGGGAGCCTTCCCTCCTTCTGGATTTTTTGGAAGAGAGTGAGGAGAATAGGTGATAATTCTTTTTGGAACGTTTTGTAAAATTCACCTGTAAAGCCATCTGGTCCAGGGCTTTTGTTTGTTGGGAGTTTGTTGATTACTGATTCAATTTCTCTGGTGGTAATCAGTCTATTCAGGTTTTCTGTTTCTTCTTGAGTTAGCCTTGGAAGGTTGTATGCCTCTAGAAAATTGTCCATTTCTTCCAGATTGTCAAATTTGTTGGCATATAGTTGCTCATAGTATTTTCTTTTTTCTCTTTTTTTTTTTTTTTGTATTTCTGTGGTGTCTGTTGTCACTTCTCCTCTTTCATTTCTGCTTTTATTAATTTGGGTCCTCTATCTCTTTTTTTTAATGAGTCTGGCTAAAGGCTTGTGGATTTTGTTTATCTTCTCTAAGAACCAACTCTTGGATTCATTGATCTTTTGTATTGTTTTTCTGGTTTCTATTTCATTTATTTCCTCTCTGATCTTTATTATCTCCTTCCTTGTACTCCCTTTGAGCTTATTTTGCTGTTCTTTTTCCAGATCCCTTAAGTGTGAAGACAAACTGTTGATTAGTGATTTTTCTTGTTTCTTTAGGTAGGCCTGCAATGCTATGAATTTCCCTCTTAGGACTGCTTTTGCTGCATCCCATAGATTTTGGGTTGTCGTGTTTTCGTTTTCGTTTGTCTCGAGATTGCTTTTGATTTCTTTCTTGATCTCCTGGTTGACCCATTCATTATTTAATAACATGTTATTCAGCCTCCATGAATTGGTGTGTCTTCCAGTTTCTTTCCTGTAGTTCATTTCTAATTTCATAGCACTGTGGTCAGAGAAGACAACTGGTATGATTTCAATTTTCTTAAATTTATCAAGACTTGTTTTGTGGCCTAACATATGGTCTATCTTGGAAAATGTCCCATGTGCGCTTGAGAAGAACGTGTATTCTGCAGCTTTGGGGTGAAATGCTCTGAAAATATCTATTAAATCCAAGTGGTCCAATGTGTCATTTAAGGCCGTTGTTTCCATGTTGATTTTCTGTCTGGAAGACCTGTCCCTTGTTGTCAGAGGTGTGTTGAAGTCCCCTACTCTGATAGTGTTACTGTTGATCTCTGTCTTTATGTCAGTCAATATCTGTTTCATATATTTAGGTGCTCCTATGAAGGGTTATGTCCTCTTCTCGGATCGATCCCTTTATTATTATACAGTGCCCATATTTGTCGTTTAATATGGTCTTCATTTTAAAGTCCATTTTGTCAGATATAAGTATTGCAACTCCAGCTTTTTTCTCATTTCCATTTGCATGAAATATCTTACTACAACCCTTCACTTTCAGCCTGTGTGTGTCTTTTGATCTGAGGTGAGTCCCTTGTATACAACATATACAATGGTCTTGCTTTCTTATCCACTCCGCCACCCTACGTCTCTTGATTGGTACATTTAATCCATTTACATTTCAAGTGATTATTGATAGGTATATAGTTATTGCCATTTTTAAATTTGTAGTTAGATTGTTTTCATCTTTCTTCTATTTACAGAAGTCCTTTTAGTATTTCTTGCAATGCTGGCTTGGTGGTAATAAATTCCTTTAGCTTATTCTTTTCTGGGAAGCTCTTTATCTCTCCATCAACTTTAAATGATAGCCTTGCTGGATAAAGCAATCTAGGTTGTAGGCCTTTGTTTTCCATCACTTTGAGTATCTCCTGCCACTCCCTCCTGGCCTTCAATGTTTCTGTAGAAAAGTCATTTGATAGTCTTATGGGAGTTCCCTCGTATGTAACCCTCTGTCTTTCTCTTGCTGCTTTTAGGATTCTCTCTTTGTCTTTAACCTTTGCCATTTTAACTATAATGTGTCTTGGTGTGGACCTATTTGGGTTTATCCTGGTTGGAACTCTCTGCACTTCCTGGGCTTGTATGTTGGTTTCCTTCATCAGGTTAGGGAAGTTTTTGGACACTATTACTTCAAATATGTTCTCAATCCCTTGCTTCCTCTCTTCACCTTCTGGTATTCCTATGATGTGCATGTTGTTGTGCTTGATGTTATCCCAGAGGTCTCTTAAACCATCTTCATTGTTTTTTTATTTTTTCTTTCTGTTTTTTCTGTTTGGGTGATCTCTGCTAACTTGTCTTCCAAGTCACTGATTCCATCCTCTGCTTTATCTAACCTCCTTCAAGTGAGTTGTTTATTTCAGTAATTGTGTTCTTTAGTTCTAACTGGTTGTTCGTTATGATTTCTACATCCTTCTTTATGTCGTCTCTGAGCTCCTTACACATTCTTATCATCAGTGTTCTGAACTCTGTCTCTGATAGTTTGGTTACGTTTCACTTGGTTCCATTTCTGGAGGTTTCTTCCGTTATTTTATTTGAGACATGTTTCTTTGTTTCCCCAGTCTGGCTGACTCTCTGTGTTTGCTTCTATGTATTAGGTAGATCCCCTAGAGTTCTTAGTTCTTGCTGGGTTATCTTATGTAGTATGTGTCCTTTATATTTGACTTGCACTACTTCGTTCTTCTCCTCTGCGTGTGCTCCAAAGGTGACTCTTGTGTTGTGTATATTGTCCTGTTAAAGAAGATCTTTAATTGCTTTTTGCTTGTGAGTAGGTGGGGTTAACTCCTAGGCTGACTAGTTGTGAGACTTGGCTCTGCCCACCGCAGGGTGTTCTGCTGCGTGAGGGTTGACCCTTAAATGTGGTTTGGCCTCTATGGGCTCTTGTGCCTGTAGAGAATTCCCTCTGGGTGTGTCACTTATAGGTCCTATCCAGTAATACTCTGGTTTGTCTGGAGTTGGCCTCTGGGTGTGTTGAATCTTGTGCCTCTTAAGCTGGGCCCTGGTAGGGCAATTTCAGAACAAAGCAAATCACCAAGCACAACAACAACAACAACAAAGAAAAAATCAAATACATTCACATGTAAAAACAACCGACAACCCACACTCAACACAGGCAAAGATATCAAAGATATAAAGACAAAACAAAACAAAAAAAAGTACCGCCGGTCTTGGCTTAAGCCCACTAAGTAATCTCCAGTTTGTCCTCTGCTGTACCAAAGAGTCCTCTGTGTATTGTGCAGGCAGAGCCAGTCACCTGGTGCCCAGAGTGACGTTGGGACTGCAGATTTAGATGCGTGGGGCTGAGGGGTCTGGATGGTAGTTTCTACAAAGTCAGTGAGTTTCTGCCCTTGCCTGCACATATGCTCAGTGAGAGTAGCACCACCAGCCCTGTGCCCAGTTCTCCTGAGTCTTAGGTCACTCCTTCCGTGTGTGTGTGTGTGTGTGTGTGTGTGTGTGTGTGTGTGGCAGGCAGGAGATTTCTGAGCTGCTGAAAGCCCAGAGCTATGTCTGCCACCTACTGCTGATACCTGGGAGTGCCTCCATAGTCGTAATTGTCCTTCCCTAGACAGACCAGAAAAGGTGGGGGCTGGGGATGGAGGGGTCTTCTCTCTCCCAGCCCAGCCATGTCACACTCTTCCTGCAGGTCAGAAAAGGTGGTGGCTGGGAGTGGAAGAGTCTCTTCTCTCCTAGCCCAGCAAAAATCACACTCTTCCCAGCCTCTCCCCTGGATCAGAGCTGCAAGCCAGTCTTCCCAGAGCCTGAGCACTAAGGCTCCTCTGTAATCTGACACTACTCTTCAGTTCAGGTGCCAGTTTAAGTCTCTGCAAGGGCGGGGGTAGGGTTGGAAGAGTGGGAGAAGGGGTCCTGGTATGGAGTTTGTGTCCTTTGTCCAACCTAGGGTCCAGCTGGAGGTCTCAGCAGAGGTTTTTGCTTCGAATGCTGGATATTTTGCCCCCGGGCGGGAGAGATCAGCTGTGGAACTCAGAGAAAGAGCCCACCTCCTGGCTTTTGTGTTCTCTGTTCTGTCCTGGAATCCCCTGCATCTCTGCAGCTGTGGATGCTAGCCGCGTTTCCACCGCCGCAGATGTGGGCCACGTCTCCACAGCCTCGGGTGCGGGCTGTGTCTCCACTCCGCTCCCTTCCCTCTTCCCCTGCTCGCCCAATTTGTCCACCTCCAAGTAATCCTTGCACGAGTCTCTTAGCTGTTCTGCGTGATGAGCAGAGAGTCCTCTGATGGGTTATAGATGTCCCGTTTGTGATAAGATCCAGAGGAGAACTCAAAAGTGCACCCTGCTGCCGCCATTCCTATGACATCACTCCTCAGGTATTGTTTTAAGTGAAGAAGAATTTTGCTTAATTTGCTACTGCAAATGCTTCATAGACAAGTTTATTGTTGTTCAAGACTAAACTATAATTTAAATAATTTGACACATCTATAGAAATAGATGAATAAGATTTTGCCAGTTATTTTAATACTAAAATATTTAAAATACTCCAAGTATAAATAATAAAGAAAAAGAAAGGAAGGAAGGAAGGAAGGAAGGAAGGAAGGAAGGAAGGAAGGAAGGAAGGAAGAAAGAAAGAAAGAAAAGACGTCAGAATCGTAAGAATAATCAATAAAAGTGAAAACATGTTAGAGATATCAGTGATTATAAGATGAATAAAATTGAATAAAATAGGGACAGTAGAAAAGTACACCAATTGCATTCTGCTCCTACCTACTCATTCTCTGTTCTTTCCTTACCCAAATATGTGATAACTGCTATTATTTCTTTGAGGCATTTGCCATTAATTCATTGTCATATTTAAAAATATGAGTGCATAAACACTTCTGCCATTAATAATAATAGCTCACATTTACCTGGTGCTTATTAGTCTCTGTTAAGCCACTTCACAGGCATTAGTATTTTTAGTTAATAATAGTCCTGAGATTATTCTTTTGAAGTTCAGGGTAAATGTGTGTGTGTTATAAATGCATATTATATTCAAAGACAAAAATATGCTTCTGTGTAATCAATAAATCATATTACATGTAGAATAACATATAGTATCTATTACTAATATATATTAAATGTTGTGTAAGTGTAAAAACAAAAATACATTTTTCTAAAATAACGGGAACATCAGATTGTTTTAGCACTTCTAAATCTTGAAACATTAGATACCTAGCAGTTTTTATTCTTTCATTAAAAAACACAATTTTAACAGTATTATTAAAACGCTATTTTAAAAATAACTGTTTCAAGCAAAATATATACCTGTATAATAGTAATCTTGATATAACATTTTCGTAACAGTAATTATAGAGGTGAAATATTTTTCATCAAAAGAACAGATAAGCAAAACCTTAAGAGCAGCTCTTACAGGCATTTAACAGTGAACAGAGTGACATCACCACCATTGTGGTGGAAAAAGTGTTTTCTAACCATTTCCCCACAAAGAACATCAGTTTAGACGATCACCACAGATGAAAGATCTTTGTGAAAGTCCAGGAGTCCAGGAGAGAATTCCAGCACACCTTTGGGTCAAAAGCCAGAGACATAATAAAGAGAAACAGTTTCACTTTACCTGTGTCACCCTGCCATAAAACAGCACAAAGAACTTGGCCCGTGGTTCTCCTGCAGGGAGAAATGAGAGTGGTCCCTGGTTTCCCCAGCTGTGCAGGATGCCGCCAACGATATCCACAGTTCTTTCTCACTCCACTCAGAATATGGACGTGTGTTACACAGCTGTAGCGTGAAGCGGCACTGAGAGAACACCACACAGGACTTTCAAAGGGCATTAAAAGGATGGAGAGCATTGAAAGGATGCAGACGCTACTAACGATGTTGTGGACTCCATCAGTAAGCCTGTCCAAGAGCTGCTGGGACAAGTTGCCAATGGAGCCCATCGATTGGCCAATAGACATTCAATGCTCCTCTCATCCTACCCACCCCCTCCACGCCCCACCCTGATTTCATGGCTCGCTCCTTGAATGCGGTCTCCATGGCAAGGAGAGCCAGCCTTTGCAGACAGCTAGTGAGCATATGCAGACAACCTGCCCGACCTGCTGAACTAGAAGAAACCACACAAACTTGAGCATCCAGCAAAAGGGAACCCAGAGAAGGCATGTGATCTTAAGAAAACCCCCAGAAAAGGAAACACAAAGCATGGAGTGTTATATCTGCAGAAAACTTCTGAGAAAGTATCAGAATCCCTATGAAGACGGATGAAAGGCCTTTTTTTCTGAAGCCAATCAGTAAAGACTGGAAAAGGTGTCTGCTTCTTCAAGTGTGATGTGGATAAGATACCAAAACCACGAGCAACAAAATAAAAAATAATTAAGTGGGACTATATCCAAATAAAAAGTTTCTGCACAGCAAAAGAAAAAATCAACAGAATGAACAAGCAACTTACAGAATGGAAGTTATTATTATTATTATTATTATTATTATTATATTCTCATCTGCCAAAAATAGTGGAGATGAAAAGAAATGTTCATTACCTACATACTCTAATTTGTTAACAGCAGGTCAAATATTAGAATTAACCAATCTTAGTCGACATTGAAGGGCAAACCTGTGTAACATAAATGTCTAAGTCCCTGAGAAAATCAGAATATTCTATGTTTCTCAGCAAGAGTTTTCCATTGGAAAAAGAGACCTCTTCTCTTGGAGAAAACACTCTAAAAATTTAATTATCTCCCTTTCTACTGGTATAGAACAATAATAAACATTTTTAAAATGATAAAGACAAGCATGATAAAAGTGTTGCAAGTCCATCAATATTTATAAAGTTAATGATCTTTTGTCTGTCTGATATTATTTTTTTGTTTAGAAATTCTAAGAACCAGCAAGCCTTCGATTTGACAGTTTTTATTCATATGAAATACTTTGTCAGAATCTTCTAAATAACCATCTAAAATCACCACAGCAGAAATATAAACAATTTAGAGAAACAAAAAACAAATCATAAACCAAAACCACACTAAATAACACTTACTAACTCAAATATATTATTTTTATTCATTTGTCAAAGGATACAGTGAAAAGAACCCAGGCCCTCATTTTTTTAAGGGGTATATTTTTCAAGTTATATAGCATGCATCACCTATAATAATGATGGGTGTGAGTAAACGTAGATATTACTGGAATCCACACTTTTCATATAATCACAGTCTCTGAGTGAAAGTCCCAGGGATCTACATTTGAAACAAGCACCTCAAGAGATTATTAATGAACATTGTTTGGAACATTGTTTGAGAATCACTGCTTTGGTCAAGGTATTACCAAAAGCTACATATATGATACTGGAATAGGAAAGAGGAGATGTGAAGATAAAATTACCACAATTAAATTACATATAAAATGATAATTCAGTCCTCTTTGTTGTCTTGAATAAATAGATTTCAGGGAAATCAGCGTATTTTAACATATATGTGTATTCAGTTTTATTTTATGGTGATCAAAGGCAAAAATTGAACAGGGTGGTAAAATCATAAGCCATTTTATCCAAGAATGCAGTGAATGGTCATGCAAAATTAAAGAATTTCACTTTAAATACATTGTATTTGCTTTTATTAGTAATTCTATAATTTTTTTTTCTCTCAAATGTGTGTGTGGGGGGTTGTGTGTGCTTATTATACTAAGAAAGATTGTTTTAGGAGTGTCTAAGCACTTGGGTTGAAACTGCTCTGAAATGAGTTGGATTTTCAATTTACTTTTCAAATAAGATTGTCATATGTATCTTTTTTGCTTTTTTGCCAGAAAATACTAACTTCATATCTAAATCCATGTTCTCCTCTTTTACCTGGGCAGGCTGCTAGAATATGTTTCTCCCCTTCTATTATAATCCAGTATATCTGCTATAATGCAGAGATAACTGCTATAATTCTTACCTGTGTTCCTTTGTGTGAAATGACTCTGTTTTTCTGTGCTTGCATTTATTTTTTTCTATTTCTTTGTTTTTCTAGAAATTTGAATATTCTATGGCTCAGCATGTCTTATTGTCAGATAGTGCCAACCTCTGTGTCATCTGATCTAAATCTGATGATTGTTTTGTCTCTTCATAGTATACAGATTTTCCGACTTTTAGTATGCCTCATTTTTTTGTTGTTGTTGAAAAGCAGACATATTATGTGTGACAGTAGAGATGGAAGCGATTAATTTCTACATTTGCTGATAGCCATGCCTTTACTTCCATCAGGCGTTTAGTGAAGGATAAGTGAATTCATAGGAGTTGTGCTGGGTTTGAGGTTTCTTGTTCCTATGGTGAACCTCAGTGCCTCAGAGCCTTCAAATTCCCTTTACTATATCTGTGTGAAGGGTGGGGCCTGGTTTGTCAGAGGTTTTCTTCTTTGCTTATTTGTTTGTGTGCTTTTTAACCTCAACATCTGCTCCTATCTTCCTTTTGTGCCACTCTTTTGAGAGTCATACTGTTGTGATTTATTTGTGACTAGGTATTTGTTAGCCTTGTTGTGTGGGTAGTGGGCAGTTGAAGATATTCTCTCTTTGTATGTATATGTCATATATATATATATATATATATATATATATATATATATATATTATATTGTAGTTGACATTTGTTATTATTCAGCTTTGGCTTCAGGTGTATAGTCCAATGATTGTGCATGTACACCATCCCTGAGTTTCTCTCCCTAATGGTGCAAGTGTTCATTGGATACCCTACAAAATCTTTACATTATTGATTATATTCCCCAAATTGACTTTCGTATCCCTGTGCCAATCTTGTGCTTACCAATTGAGCTAAGAAACACAGTTTAAATGAAAGACATTGACAAGAGTGACATAGAAAAACTAGAAAAAAAGATCTCTGAAAATCATCTCCTACATAAAAGCAATGAGAAGACCTGTGAAAATGGACAGAATTAACATTCCCAGAACTTTGTAAATTAAAGAGATTCTTGTAGCAAACAGAGAGATATTTCTAAAGAATATTGGCTAATCTAAGTAAGAAGAGTGGGTTCTCTGGCTACAGGTCTCTGGTAGCCTTTAAAACTAACTGCCAACAATCTTGAAAACTAGCAGCATAGCCATATCCCACCTTTAAGAATGGATAGTACAACTAAACATAAAATCAACAAGAAAATAAGAGTAGAACAACATTATAAACCAAACAGAAATTATAGACTATTTCATTCAACAAAAGGAAAATACGCATTCTTCTCAAAGATACATAGAACAATTTCTAGACAACCCCATACACTAGTTTGTAAAACATATCTCACTACTTTTAAGAGAACTGAAAGCATAGAAAGAACTGAAAATCATAAACAGAACTGAAATCATAGAAACTGCAACTAAATGGAATAAATTTAGAAATAGTACAGAAGAAAATTTAAAATATTCACAAAATGTGGAAATTAAGCACAATCTGAAATTATCGATGGAATAAAAAAATCACGAGGTAAATGTGAAAATAATTTGAGATAAATGTAAATAAAAGCTTAATATTCCAATGACTTAAAAGCAGTGCTTAGCAGGTAATTTATTGCTATAAATTCCTTTACCCAAACAAGAATAATCATCTCAAATCAATAATTTAAATACCACCTTAAGAAACTACAAAAAGAAGAACAAAACTAACCTAAAGCAAGCATAAGGAAGGATGGAACTAATAAAGACTAGAGTGGAGAAAAGTACAGTGGAGAATCCAAAACACATAAATAAAATCACCTAAATCAATATTGTTTTGTCAAAAAGATCAACAAAATTAAAATGCTTTAACTGGATAAAAAAATAGAGAGAGAGAGAGAGAGAGAGAGAGAGCATTTTAATCGCTATAACCAAGAATGAAAAAGGAAACATTACTGCCAACCTTACAGAAATCAAAGGGATTACAAAGTATATTATGAACGATCATTTGCCAACAAACTAGAAAACCTAGATGAAAAATCCCCAGAAAAACACAAAATAATGGAACTGACTCAACAAGGAATCTGAATAGAACTCTAGTGAATGAAGATGCTGAAATAGCAATTTTAAAAATTCCCACAAAGAAAATCCCAAAAGAAATGGCTTCACTTGTGAAGTCTACTGTCATGTCCAGTGCAACACGGGCAGTGAGAGAACGAGAAGGGGCAGCAAAGGGTTAAGAAAGTAATAGAAGTCAAGAGATTTATGCACTAGGGGCCAAGGGTCTCACAGCCTCAAAGGACTGAGAGACTGGAATCGGGCCACCTTATGGCTTTCATTGATGTACACACAAGGAAGTAACATTGTTTTCTCCACAGTCTGTGAATTTCATACATTATACTAGGAAACTGATTCAAACCAATTACCCTTGCCTGCAAGTAGCCAGAACCTAAAGTCCCAGGATATCTTAGTAGTTGTTGTATGTATATTCCCAAGGGACAAAACCTTTATTCTGAAACTTACTGATATGAATAGATGGAGAACTGATGTTATCACATCATTGAATCTCTTCCCAAGTAGGTTATGGGAAGGTATACAGCCACGGAGGCAGAAGTACACACACACACACACACACACACACACACACACACACACACACACAGTAAACTAGGAATAGAAGGAAATTTCCTCAATCTGATAAAGGACATCAGTGGAAAATCCACAGCTAACATCACACTTAATAATGAAACACTGAATGAAGTAGGATGTATGCTCTCCCCACTTCTACTCAACATGGACTACTGTACATTCCTGCAAGGCAGTTAGCAACAAAAATAAATGAAAGGTATTCTCATTGGAAAATAATAGGTAAAACTATCTCAATTCACATAACTATTAGAACTAATCAGCAAGTTAAACAAAGTTACAAAATACAAGATAAATATTTATCCAAAATTTACTTGTGTTTCTATATATTAGCAATGAACAAAACAAATAAAAATAAGATATTAAATCACTCTTTTTATAGTAGCACCATAAAGATTAAAATACTTAGGAATAAATTTAACCATAGTAGTAGAAATTAGTACAATGAAAACTCATTCAAAAAATAAAACATCATTCAAAAAAATTAAGGAGGACTTAAGTGAATGGACAGACACTATGTCAAGGATCAGATTTAATATTGTGAAGATGGCAATGCTCTCCAAACTGATCTACAAAGTTCAGTGGGTTTCCCCTCAATATCCCAGTGGGATTTTTTGCAGAAATTGACAAGCTCATTTTATAATTCACATGTGGCTTCTTGGGGAATTTCTTTTATTGACTCCAGTCATGATTGAGCAAAGAACTATTGATTCAGACCCAAAGGTAACAACGTTTCAAAGACTTTATAACTAATTGCATGTCCCAATTCATTACAATACACCAACTCAACTTTTGTAGTAAAGATTTATTCATAGAATACAATGGACATCATGCTCATGCTGACTCGTATTCAAAGCTATAGATTGAGACTGATGTGGTTTTACATATCTCTTTGAGCTCTCTATAATACTGTAAATTCTGTATCAAATCAATATTACACACTTATGGAGAGTCTTGGCTGTTTATCGCAACTGTTCACAGTCCATATGCTAGATCAACAAAACACAGATTTCGGTCAGATTTCATTCATAACAGGTATATATTTACTAGATAAAACAACCTCAACCAGAAATGCTCAGATATATGTCCAGATGATGCAAGTTTTTAATCAAATCTGAAAAAATTTATTCCGCAAGACCTTTTAAAGTAAAACACAAACAACAGCAAAATATAACTTTATCCCAAATGTTACCTCATTCTAGCTTAATCACAGTAACATAGACTAACAATGTTTGGAATTGTCCCCCAATTTTCAGCAACAGGAATGTTGCTGGGAAAAGAAAGTCCAATTGTATTACTAATATCAGAGTCAAATAACTTTTTAAAAACCTTCTTATTATGATGAAATAATAAATAAAACCCAAACCGCAGTTCCTTAAAACAGCACAGGTATATTTCTTGCATATGTTACATACCTGTCCACTGAAGCTCTCCTAGCAGCCGTCCCCTATTTTACGTCCCTATGTAAACAATAAGATTAGATTACTAATAATAATTTTAACCAGTTGTACATGAGTTGTTGTTTTTTGTAGTTTTGTTGTTGTTGTTGTTTTGTTTTTAATCTTCCCAATAAACTTTCCATCATCTTACAACTTTCCCGTGTTTGCTTTCTCTAGGCTATAACCATTTCCTTGTGAATAAAATGAAATGGACCTATTTACCATTTCTCTGCCATTAATTTCCTGCCACTGGAGAGTGGCCATTTATAAAGCTACAGTTTTCTAAATAATCAGCACTCTTCTTCCTGGAGTTGCCAAAAGCAGTCTTTGAATTCAAAGACCATCTAGCAAAATCTTGCTTAGCTGTGAAAATAAGCCCGAGGATGCTCCACCAAGCATGCAGCAACTAGCTAAATCATTTACTATAATCCACAACAAAGAAGCTTTTAAATAGAAAAGCAACTGAGTTGGAAACTTTTCCTTATGAGCAATAGTGGCAGCAAGGCAAGGGCAAATAAATGAAAGAAGTAGGCACAGGTAGTTCATAGAACCAAAGCAGCGAAACAATGTGATGTGTAACAAAGTAGCACTAGTGCTCAATTTCAAAGGGTGTATGTTGGAATATTGCCTGAAAATACTACCATTATCCAAAAGTTACTTATGTGCTACTTCACTAGCAGTGAGAATTATTGATATCATTGAAAATGACAGCACAAAGAATAACTTCCACACTGAAATACCTAAGCACGAAGCATTCTTTCTCCCTTGTGCAGACTTGCCATAAAATTGATACAAAACTGATTTTCATAGTTGACAGATTATTTTTAAAAAGGAAAGGTACATTTCCATTTTCAGCAAAAGTACCATATGAAAATCATGATACACACACTAAGTACAAACAATAACTATCATGTAGTTAGTAAAATAAAGTCTATTGTAAAAAATAATAAATAAATAAACACATGTTTTTAGTAACTTTTGTTACCTTGACAGTGTTATTTGTGAGTAGAGAAAAAACACAAAATATGACAAGCTTTATTATGCAAACTAACACAAAAGATCATTAAAAGAGTTGCATTCACTCTTGTGGAGGCACTAAAAAACAATGCCTAAGAGACATAAGTGGAATCAGAAAGCCTATGTTTAAAGTTACTGGTTTTCTACCAACTAGGGAGAGATTTCATGTAAGTTACTGCACCTCTCTAAGCCTCGGGGTCTTAGCCTGATAAGTGGGTTATTGATATCTGGTTCATTGTGTGCGAATATTTAGTAAAATACTATAAACATAAAGCCAGCACTTGCTTGATGAAAAGTGAGTGATATTTACAGTAGAATAGTATGACGGAATGCCTCTCAACTAGGGGTGAATAAACCTTGATTTATCTCAGTTAGAACATGAACTCCATGTCTTGGCTTTTTCACTTATATCCAAATCTTTCTTTTCTTTGTTTCTCTCTTTCTCTCTTTCTCTCTTTCTCTCTTTCTCTCTTTCTCTCTTTCCTTCCTTCCTTCCTTCCTTCCTTCCTTCCTTCCTTTCCTTTTTTTTTTAATCTATAAACTTAAGAGAAGAGACAAGGTAGGGAAGTCATGGGAATCATAGAAGCAAACAGACCAAGTATCATGGAGCAAGGTAACCATGTACAGAGAGTACTGCTGGAACAGAGAAGAGATGAACTAAAACTACCAGGAAAAGTCAGAGCTTGCTTAACCTATGCTGTGTAGTGGACTTTGAGATAATGATCGAGATACAGATAGAGAGAGATAGAGATAGAGATATAGAGATAGAGAGAGATAGAGATAGAGATATAGAGATAGAGACAGAGATTTCTAATGTAGTTGAAGAAGAGGGAAGTTTAATTCCTCAAGTTAGGAATGAGTGACTGATACTGTTGATTTAGAGAGCTCAGCAGCACAGCTGTTGAACTGAGCAAGTCCGATCTATTCTGGAGGCCTTACCTATAGAGGCAATTTTTAAATATGAGCTTCAATTTGTGATTTGGAGAGCTATTCATGAAAGACTATGTGAAATGTTTGGCTATATAATAAAATCAGAGCTAACCCTTGGGGGACAGAAAGGAAGGGATTACAGAGGGTGACAGTGTTCTCCACTTTGTCAATCTTTTGGAAGGATTCTGGAGTTTTGATGAAATATTGAGTCAAGAAGACAAAGTGGTCACTTGTTAAATGTTTGGAAGAGAAACTGTAGTCAGAAGGACAAGCACAAAGCACGAAGTCTAAATTAGCCCTGAATCCCCTAGGCTTTTGAGCAGCATTGTTCTTCCAGGTCACAGTGCATAACAGGAAAGAGAAGGTGTAAGAAAGAGCGGTTCTTACAGGATGAAGTACTGGCATGAGTCTTGGTAACTGGGGCAAGCCTGTGAACACCAAGAAAAATGATGAAGTCACAGTCTGCTTTTCCAAATTCTTAACCCTAGAATTTCTTTTAGACCACACTTTTATCTCTTACCAAAACAGCCATCTCATAGACAGTGTAACTAAAATAATTTATATCAAAAATAACATATTTAAGATAAGGAGTCGATATGTGTATTATTAAGCTTCCCATTCTATTAGGAATTTATAGGGTCTGACCTTGTAAATCTGTTCTGAGTAAGCTCTTATTTAAAATCAGACTTGTCATTTTTTTCTTTATTCACTTCATCAGCCACAAACCATATTCAAAACAGATTCTCGCCATCATCTGAGACCCCAATTACCACTCATTCTCTCATTCAAAGCGAACATGACTGCTATGCTTAGCAATCTTAGTAATGATCATGCAGGAGGGAAGGTGAATTATTCTGAGATGATCCTTAGAAAGGATGAAAAATTGTAATATAGTCTCTTATAACATTCAGAGAATTTTAAAACATCAGAACATTTTATTTTTTTTTCAAACCTGGGAAAAAGGAAGGTTGTGGTTTTGAAATGCCAGACAACAGTCTCTTCTTTGAAGCATGTGATGGTCGGTGTAGGCAGCACGCTGACTAAACAAATCATTGGAACAATGTAATGCCCCACATTTTGAATACTGCATGTCATTGATAGTAATTGCACACTAGATTTCAGGTCAGTGAAGTTCAACATAAAAGCAATGTTTCTTATCTTTTCACTTTTCTAATTCCATATTAATACCTCCAACTCACACATTGCCCTCTCAATATGCAGATGTTAAGGTATATAAATACCATCTACATATTCTTATCTTGGTCCCTACCATTAAATAAATTAGGCTTTACCTGTCAAGTCCTAGTCTTTCCTTTCTTTAAATCCTAAGTAATAAATTGTGTATATAATATTATATAAAATATATAATAAATATAATAAATTATATGTAATAAATTATATATGTATATATACGTATATGTTTATTATGACAAGGCATCCTATGACACAAATATCTTCCCTAAGAGTTTGGTAAGTACATAGCATTCCCAGTAGAGGCGTCATAAGAGAGAAATTAGAAAAATTAAATTAAAAAAAAATGGGAAAGTACAAAGATCAGTTACCATAGTCCAGTTTATGTATTTTTGTAACTTAAGTAACAAAGAGTTGTGGAGTTTTTGTTGGAGTGTGGATGGGTGTGTGTGTGTGTGTGTGTGTGTGTGTGTGTGTGATGGGAGAGTCTTTTTCTGGAGGGCTGAAAAAATGTGGGTTTTTAACTACAGGTCTGTGTTACCTAAGGGCTCCCTATGTAACATTTTACTCTTTCACATTCGACAATTTGTTTACATTGAATTATTCTGTCTTTAACATATGACAAATAAATTGGATAAATACCTTTTTCTTCAACAAAACTAAGATTTTAGGTTCTCATAAAAAAGCTAGTATTAGAGAATATATATAATTCATTTCCCCATGATATAAAAGAGCTGACCCTGAGGTCCATTCTATAATCAGAAGAGAGCCCAGGGAAGATTGCAGCCATTTCCATATATCCGGACTCAATGACGTGAAGGGACTCAAGTTCCCTGAAACAATGGCATATTTTCTCAGTTCCCTCTGTCTCTATACAGTACCAATAGCTTATTTATAGAACGAAAGACATTTTTTTTTTTTTTCCGTTTTCTGGGTTTATTTAGGGTTGTGGCTTTTTCTTTCCCATTTCGAGGACATTATTAACTAAGTTCAGATATCCAAACTATCATAACGAATTCCCCAAGGGAGAAGTTGAGAAGTACCAGCAACCTTAGCGTCAGGCTCCAGCTCTGATTTACTGGAGCAAACTTCTGGCTGCAGCACACAACAAATGCAAAGGTAATGAGTAAATACATACAGAAATGAAACAGGCACGCCAAGCACAGCATAGCCTCTTGCCCCCAATTTCATGGGGAGAGGCTCCCTGATTTCATTTGGTAGCTCGCGTGTAAAGCCCTGGTGAGGCTGCCCACGGCGAGCTGCTGCTTGTAAACTGCTCTCTGCCTTTTCCCCCGCGGATGCCACGGGAGGACAGCGCTCACAAGTTGGTATTTGCAGTTTTAGACTTTGCTCAACTGTGCATCTCTAATGGAGCTCTTCTGCTATACGGGGGAAATATAGTTTTCACTGTGTCCTTGGTGCTTTTCATTAATAACTGAATTCATAGCACCTGCTAAAATATGGAATATACCCAGGTATGTATTTGAAAAGAAATGCATTGATACTCTCTTGTTTGGAATAATTTTTTGTACTGCATATTTAAATATTATATCTCAGTTGAAATCACTTGGTAACATTAATTAATCTGTTTACTGGTCCAATTGGGTTGGGGGTGTGGGTGGCAAGTTGTTACCATGAATTAGTCATGAAATTTGAGGGACTATAAAGACATATTTATAAAATGATATTGAAAGGGTCTGAGACTGGTTTTTTTGTTTTTGTTTTTTTTTTTGGCCATTCACCACCAGCCTACCACTGGAATTACCAATACTTTGCAAAATGAGAATTACTATTCTACTGTAGGGAAAAATGATACTCAAAAATCAGAAACTGATTATTTTCTTATAGGAAAGTGTGTGTAAGCCAAGGTCGAAGTAAGAGCCAATTAACAATCTCTATCTTTGAAAAGTATCAGCAAGCCAGGAAGGAGGAGAGGGCAATGCTTTGTGAGAGAATCTCAGTAAAACTTCTAAGCACAGGGGAAAAAATGGATGTGAGGTGTGAGATGGGTTAGCTAATGTCTATTAAATGCTATTGCCCAGTCACAGCAAGAGTTAGGATTGCCAGATTTAGCAAATAACAATACAGGATGCCCAACTAATGTGAGTTTCAGATAAACAGCAATTCATGTTTCTATTATATGTACACTTCATGACAATTTCATGCCTCATGAATTACTCTTTATACTAAAAATGTTTGTGGTTTATCTTAGTTAAACTTTAACTGGAAGTCCTGTAGTTTATCTGGCAACCTTACATATTATGTGGAGTCAGTCCTAAGAGGCTTCCTAAAACTAAATTTGGCTCAGTTTTTCTGAGAAAACCATGACTGGAGTCGTTAATTGAAAACTCCTGGCTTCCATCTCAAACACACATTTCTACCTAAGTTATGCAGATAACTAACAGTAGAGCAAACAAGCATCATTTCTAAAGTGATGTTTGTGCATCTATTACAACGTGTCCCTCTACAATGAAGAAGTGCAGCCTCTCACTTAAAAGGACATGCTTTGTGACCATCAGTGTTTATGCGCTAAAATGACTTCAAATCCTGGCATTGCAACTTTGGGCCAGTAGCTACACTCTCAGTTTTTTTAAAATGGGGCTGAGTAGTGTCTACCTCATGGGGTTGGTTTTGGATTTAAATGAAATAATCCATGTAATGTGTAACACTGAAGATGGTCTCTGCCAAATAGCAAGTGCTCAATAAACATTAGTATAATAATTGCTTAGTAATATTGGTCAAAGTATGTTAATGCCATCAGTTTCCAAGGGAAAAAAGAACATCATTGCATTGGGGTTCTCCATCGTCAGGTATAAAATTATCCTAAGAGTTTTTCCATGACAGCATTACAGTGTGTTTGCTCTGAAATGCTTCTCAGATATAATGTAAACAAATACCTTTTATTCAAGGAGGTTACCTGATAAACAACGGATCCCGTTGTAGAGATGCAGACAAAACCTAAACACTTGATTCCCAGTTGTCCCCATGCAGTGGAATGACACTGTAAAAATGAAATCATATCGGGATCTCGTGTTTCTGACTCAGTGGCTAAGTGGGAACGGAGATTCTGGACATGTGCCCACATGATGTTTCTGCCATTGTTCTGTGAAACACACTTTGCATAGCAATGTTCTGAGGCTGACATCAGGATAATAATATGTAATAATGATGCAGGACATTATAAGAAAGAAAAGAAAAAGGTAATAATTTATCTGAACATATTTAAAATGTGATTATTTCACATTAAACAAGAGGATTACTTGGCCATCATATATAATGAATCAAATACCCTTGTTAATTATTTTGTCAGTGATACTTTATTATATTACATTTAAAAAATAAAAAAAAAAACAAAAGTTATCACTCTTTATTCTGTCATTTGTCCTCAAGTGACCTAATTCACATTACTTGGAGACAGACAGATTAAATAGTAATTAAAAAAAGAAAAAAAAAAATACTCTTCTGGCAGAGTACCTCCCTTTTTCCATTCATTCTTTCCCACTGATGTATCAGACACACTGTATTATTCCCATTGTGTAGGAAATATCCTGGTAAAAATAGTTATGATTAAGACATTTGAGATTAGGGTGTCAGGGAATCTCCCTCAGAGAAAATGATATTTGAGTTAAAGGATAAATAAAAGTTATTGATAAAATAATTTAGATGGAAATGGGTCAAGGAAGGGATTGTCGTTTCATTTGTTTTCATCCTCTGTTTAAAAATGTTGGCCATTATTTCAAAGTTATTGTATTTCCTTTTAAACGCCTTTATAGACAGGAATAGTTTGTTGCTTGTCATCTAATGAAGAATGCCATCGAAACCTGATTTATAAAAGGTGCTGTCACATCAAACTCTCTTTGTGGTAATATGTAATCTGTCTTTATTTTCTATTCACATCAAACTCTCTGTGGTAATGTGTTATCTGTCTTTATTTTCTACTGCACTACTGCTGATTTACAGGAATGATTTTAGCCCCTGATCTCTTGTACATCATTAGTTGTTATAATCTAGGCAGGGTTTTTATTTATTAGTCCAATTAATGAAGCAGAAGACAGTTCCTCAACACTTTGTCTATTTCAGGAACATATGAACTACTTACACTTCGCTGTGTCGTTCCTATTATTTTGAGGGAAAATAATTACGTATTCAATTAGTAGATTAGATGAAACCAATTTTAAATGTCAATTGCTACAATTTCTAGTCAATTTTTAAGCTTTTTCTATTTTTGTAATTGTTATTAATATACCAAGTATTTTGGTTGACTGTTGCTTTTATTCGTGATTGGAATTGTATATCGTGGGGTACTCAGGAATATACTGCACAAAAATTTTTAAGTGTGTCCATTTATCTACTTAAACCACAATTGTGTTAATAATATTAATTGCAGAGCATTTTGATGTTATTGTATACATTTTTATGTGCTATTGAGGTGACTGTCATATATTTGTCTGAAATATGTTTATCATCACTTAAAATGAAGTTTAAATATTTGGAATAGTTTTATCGATCAATATATCAACTATATATTTGGAGAAAGACTATCACTAGAACAGACACATCCCTTATTTCCAGATGTTTAAATCCAACTGTCCACATGGCATTTTTACCTGGATGTCCCACCACTCAAACTCAACCTATCCAAAAGTAAGCCCTTAATTCCGCAGCCGTAATCAATTTCTCATTAATACTAAGGAGGTTACCTGATAAACAAGGGATGCTGTCGTAGAGATGGAGACAAAACCTAAGCACATGATTCCCAATTGTCCCCATGTAGTGGAATGACACCGTAAAAATGAAATCATGTTGAGATCTTGTATTTCTGACTCAGTGGCTAAGTAGGAACTGAGATTCAGGACATGTGCCCACATGATGTTTCTGCCATTGTTCTGTGAAACACACTTTGCATAGCAATGTTCTGAGGCCGACATCAGGATTTCAGGCCTACATCGGTATCATGCAGTGTGTATACCATCTCCATGTCACCCAACTAGAAAACCTTTTTCCCACATATCATGTTTGATAGTGACCCAGTTCATTGATATTACCACTGTAACTTGTCTTTTGTCCAATCTCAGTCTCAGTCCCAGCCTCTACTGTCTTTTGATGGGATATAACAATAGTTTTTTAACCAATTTATTTATATCTAATTTCATTATGGCTTTCCTGCAATATATCTGAGGTTACTTTCTCTATAAATTATTTCAATAGCCACCTGTTTAAACTATAGGCTATAAAATTATTCTTCTTAAACATTTGTTCAAAGCCTTACGATGTCTGAAATTTGACTACCTTTCAAGGTTCCTCTTGACCTCACTCCTTTCTGTCTCTAGGATACAGCCATATTGAATATTCAAAATTCTCTGAAAACACTTCCGGTCTTTGCCCTTTGTATGGAATATCTACCTAATCCTCTTCCACCTCTCCTTTCATCTTCCTGAAAATATCCTTTCATCTCTAAGATTTTTCCTTAAATAGGTTTTCTTGCCCATGTATAACTTCTTATTAGCTACCTGAAATATATTGACACTCCCTCTCTTTTCCTCACATGCACTCTGGTCATTCTATAAGCTTACTGTAATATAGGTGTGCTTAATACATTCACTCTGGTGGGTAAACAAACAAGTCATTCCAGTCCTGTGGAGACTGTCCCCACTGCTTCTTTCTAGGAGTTCTTTCCCTGGCCTCAAGACTTTCTTTACACATACATGTTAATAGGTCTTGAGCTGAAGACTTGAGGAGAACCCTCTGTAACTTTGTCTCTCCCTGCTGCTTTCTCTCTCCTGGTACTCTGCCGTGATAATTCTAGCCCCTTTAGTTTCTTCAAAATGATAATCTCTGTCTCAACTCAGGTAGTTCACCAGTCTTTCTTTAGTTTCTCAGTCTTACCAAAGTCCCACCCACTCTCCAACTCCATTTTGCAGCTTGATAATTCTGCAAGAAGGAAGCAGGGAGAGTTGTGGGGCTCCCTTCATTTATTGCCCTTTTTTCAGGTAGTATTATCCTTCACTGCTTATTGTTCAAACCTGAAAATCTTTTCTCCTTTATACAAGTATGTCTAATTTGTTATTTGTTTAGGTAGGAAGTCGAAACTTAATCCCTGTCACTAAAAGTTACTCCTGGAAACAGATGTCTACTCAATATTTGTTCTCTTTAAATATTTTCTGAATTCTTAAACTGTTCAGGACAAAAATCTAAGAAGTAGAACAATGTTTGTAAAGCCAAACAGAATGTTCAACTGTCTTGTGAGTCTGAGATGGTAAAACAAACAAACAAACAAACAAACAAACAAAACTGTAGTTCAATACTCACCAATGAAAAAGTGTCTTGGTAAATGATTCATATTCCAAGTTGGAAACCTCTAAAAGGCTATACCCTAGAAGCAGAAGAACACCAGAGGTAGAAAGGGTGTTATTAAAAATGTGCCCCATGAGTGGGCCCGCTCTTCTGACTGCATATTTTGATTTATCCCACTCTAGCTTCTTTTCAGAGCAAAGGATGAATCTTCTCTGAAGAAGATAGCATCATCCAGAGGCTCTACAATATTTCTCACCTAATATACAAAGTTCAATAACATATTACCAAGTATACCTAGGAAAAGAACCAAGAAAATATTATAAAAAGAGACACATACAACAAGCACAGAGAAATGCTAGAGTTACGTGTGTTTATAGACATGAGTTCTAAAATAATTATGATTCATATATTCTAGAAAATAGATGAGAAAGTAAATAATTTAATGGAGAACTGAAATAAAGCTCAAATGGAAATTTTAGGACTACAAATCCAAACAGTAAAATTAAGGACTCAATAGATTAATTCTACACCATACCGAACACAGGAGAAAAAACATTAGTGAGCTGATTTCAAAGTTGAAACAGAGAGAGCTAAAAAAATGAAAACGTACAAAGTAGAATGTAAAAGATTTGGGGAACATAGTTAAAAGGTCTAAAACAAGTAACCGAAGTCTTAGAAATAGAGTATATGGGACAAAAGCAACCAAAAGGAGTATTATATCCACCCACATAACCATCCATGCTTTCATGTACCTGAGTATGATAAAATATGCACTTATTTTTCTGTCATATGTTCAGATACTCCTTATTAAAATTAGTGCTATAAAGTTCAAAGTTTAAGAAGAATAAAGACATGAGTCCTCAGATAGGAGGTATATTTTGAGAACTGAGCTTCATAAAGAAAAATGAATTCACATTTAGAATATGATAGTTGTGTGGAGTGGTTAGTTTACAGCAAGATTGGGCATGATGGAGCCTTATGTTAAGGGACCTCAGGATTTCTGACTTAGACTCTTAGCTAAGCGGAGGGTAGTGGGGTCCATGACATGCTGTTTAAAGCCTGAAGCTCCCCTGGCAACCCCCAGGGCCAGTTTGGTTACTATGATTTTCACCCAGAATAATTGGTTAGACGGCCTGGCTTAACCAGAGAGGCATAAAAGACTCCACTGGGAACTCCTGCCTTGAGCTTCCTGAAGCCAAGATTCATTTCACAAATTTTGGTAAGTCAAAGTAGAAAAGAAGTGTATTCCGTGTGTGATTATTCATGAATAATTACTACTAAGTTTGCATCTGGATGTTTCCAAGACCCTTAATAACTTCCTACATTTGCTTTCTCTTGCTGTACCTTATCCTTCGTCTTTAAATCAAAACCTTAGGTTTGTACACTCTATGTATTCTTGTGAGTCCTTTCAAATATCTGAACTTGTGACATTTTTGTAATAATTAAAATATAAAACATTAAAATTACTGGAGAAAAAAATAATCAAACATACCAATGAAAATGAAAGATAAGGACCATGTTTGACCGTTAGCCAATCCTTTGTCAGATACTATAGAAATTAGAAGTTGAATATTGTTTTTAATATGATGAAAAACATTTCCCCCATTTTTATAGAACCAAATTGTTTTTAAAGTAGTGGATAAAATGAAGACATTTTCAAATGTAAAAAGACAAAGTAATTTTTGTCCACAATTACTCTAATAAATATTAGACAATTTTCAAAAAAGAAAAAAAAAAGTGAACCAAGGAAAATGGCGTCAATTACTAAAGATAAAAAGGGCAAACACACAGTATATATATTACGTACATCAATAAAACCAACTATTATTTGTAGAAAGTAAATATTTTTACTTTGGAATATAAAACAATATCAAGATGAAAGCAAAATATACAATACGAAAATTGTTAATGATTAGAAAGCAGTTAGAATTATTAAATAAATAATTTTAAAAAATCATAGGTCAACATATTTGTTAAATGTAAGGTAATTAATGATTAATGTACTATTTGTCTAATTTGCAAAATGCAATTTTTTTTATATAAATTACAAAACAGATAAATCTCTAGATGAACTGACCAAGTATAATAGAAATTAAGTACATCAAAAGAGACAAAGAGGTGAATATTTCTGAACAATAAAAAGACACTATGAATATTATTATATTTCTATACTTAGTTAAAATCTTTTTCTGGAAACAAATTAATTATTGCTTAGTGAAATTTTCTTTGCTAAGATTTTTTTTGAAGAAATATTTGTAATTATAAATTAAATATTTTAATATATATTAGTGTCAGATTTTATATGTGGTCAAACAGTAGTTTTCTTAAATTTTGTCCATTTCATCTACATTTTCAATTACATTTTTGGCAAACATTTGATATAGCATAATCTTTTTAATTTGGTATTAATTTGAAAATAATTTTGTGTATTTGTTTTGGGTTCAATGTTCTCTGTGTTTATTATGTCATTTGTTTATCATAATACAACATATTTTATTTCTTTGATTTTTTTTGTACTTGTTAATTTAGTTATAGAAAAAGTGTACTAATAGCTCCTGCTCTTGTGGTGATTGCCTATTTGTTGTCTTAGTTCTATTAACAATTGCTTTATATGTTGTGAGGCAATTTCCTTTGTTATACATAATTTCAGAATTCAAAATTATTTATGGTGGATTATTTTTAACATTATGAGGTTCCCCACACCATCTTCAGTAATTTCTCATACAATTAAGTTTACTTTAGCTGTTATTACTATACCTACCATATATATATATATATATATATATATTTTTTTTTTTTTTTAATATTTGTTTGCCTGTTGAAAGCACTTGCAAGCTATCTTATTTTCCAGCTTTCTTTATTTATAATGAGACCGTTGAAGATGTCTTCTCTTTGACTGTTATTAAGGTTGTCTTTTTGCCTTAGTTTTTCTCAGATACCCTGTTTACCCAAAAATAAGACCTAGCCAGACAATCAGCTCTAATGCATCCTTTGGAGCAAAAATTAATATAAGACTTGGTCTTGTATTACACCAGTATTACATTATATTATATTACATTACATTATATTATATTATATTATATTATATTGACCCGGTCTTATAGTAAAATAAGACAGGGTCTTACATTAATTTTTGCTCTAAAAGACACATTAGAGATATGTCCACCTTGGTCTTATTTTCGGGGAAACACGGTATGTCCAGCAGCAGTTTTCTTTGTATTTATATAGTTTATATTTTTCAAAGATCTTGAAAATTCTAAGCTATTATTTCTTCCATTCACTTCTACCTCATTTTCTTTTTCTTTCTGAAACTACAAAAATACATGTGTTTTTTTGTTGTTGTTACTTCTCATTGTCTCTTTTGTTTTTGTTCTTGTTTCCTCTGTGCTTTAAAACGAATCCATTCTTTATACTTATATTACAATTCATATTCAATCCATTTCTGCTTAGGCAATGTGCCCCTATACCCAATTTTTGAATTCTAAGTTTCAGTTATTGCATTAATCAATTCTGTTTATATATATATATATATATATATATATATATATATATATATATATATATATTTCTACCAGAAATTACTATTTTATAAGTCTCTTGGTCATTCTTTGTAATTAAATATATACAGAGGGTGCCAAGAATTTACACATATTTTAAGAAAGGAAAAAACTGCATTAAAATTGTAGTACTCAATATATACAGATAACAAAAGATGAATACAAGTCATGTGTATACATATTTTGGCATCCCCTATATGTATATGCTTGATAACATAAAATCAAAAATTAAACTAAAAAATATTACATATGTCAAAAGCCACTACTTACAAGATAAAAAGACAAGTCAAAGGCCAGAAAATGAGTTTAATAATATAATTAATACTAAGATAAATATCCAAAATGAAAAAAAAGTATATTGTAGAAAAATGTTCAAAGAGAATGGGTATGCAATCCACATTAAAATAAACATGTAAGAGATGATAAATCATATTAGTACTTGCAGAAATTTAAATTAAAGCTAAGGTCACTATTTCCTATCAATCAAATGACAAAAGATAGACAATAAGTGTATTGGCAAATTTTGGAGAAAGAATTATCTTGCGGTAGTCATGGATGGATAAATTGATACAATAACTGTAGAAACAGTTTGATATTTTATAGAAAGCTTATAGATACTCATACCTAATAATCCATAAATTCCTTCTATGTATGTATCCTAGAGAAATTTTACTATTTATGCTCATGAAAATGTACAGAATACATTTATGTCAGCATTGCTACATTAGAAAAAATTAAAGTGGAAATAATGTAAATTACCATCAAATCAGGTTGAATAAAATATTATCATATTGTCTGAAATACCTTAGTTCATCTTGTATCAATTTTCAACCACAATAGAACTGAATAACAATCTATCTATACTGGAACACACCACCCTTTCTTCAAAAATCTTTGCCACACTTCTACACAAATTTTGGAGACTAGTCCAACGCAGGAGGCTATAATCAGAAGTGACTATCCATCTTTTCCTATGTGGCCACATATCACTCTAATCAGACAAAACATTACAGGTTATGCTCTTTACTCACATGCTTATCTTCCATTCAACTCTGGACATCCACTGACCCACTAAGGGTGGTCAGCCACCTATATGTTTCTCTCATAAGGCTGAGTTTTAATACTATGTTTTCCTCCAACAACTTATTTTATTTATTTGTATATTTTAAAAAAGAGAGAGAGAGAGAAAAACAACTAACTAGACAAGATCTATGGTCATCACGCAGCCTGAAAGTAGTGACAAGTATCGGTCACATTGTAAGACTGTGGGATGTAGGAGGGGTTAGAGAAAAGCGAGTGCAATGGAGTTTACTCTCTCTCATGTCAGTATTTTCCCTATCCTAGTAAATCCTCATAGATGATTCTACTCTCCTTCCCTTTTTCCTACGCCTTGGGTCATTTTATGGGGATGTAGGTATGAAGACAACTTAAGCTATGTATCAAAGCTGAGGAATACAGCAGAAGGTTTACTCTTTTCCTCCATTTTTATCTTGTAACTCTTCTTTTGACAACACAGAAACAGACACTTACTATACCAGGAGATTAAAAATTAGGGAAAAAACAAAGGAGAGAGATGAAGAGGGGAAGGAGGTGAGTGTTCAAAGTGAACAGTTTTATTCTGATATAGATAAGGAACATGAAATGGAAGAAAGGTGGGGATTTGCAAATGCCAAACATATACATCTTAATTGCCTTTGCTCTGATCTCAGTACTGTGTGTGTGTGTGTGTGTGTGTGTGTGTGTGTGTGTGTATGTTTCTCTTCAGAATCATTTCCACACTTACCACTTACTAATTTTTTATGAATTTTGCTATACTCAATCTTTTCTGAATCACCTTTTGGTAATAGAGGTCCTCTTTTTCTACTAACATATTTTATAAAATATCTTCCATTGAAATATTTCCCCAAATAAAAAAAAAATAAAAAAAGTATCTGAAACGATTTTGTTTGATAAAGGTTGTAGTGAATTGGGGTGATCTGACTTCTGGTCCTATATCATTTTATGAATGAAATACTCCAGTAATGATGTGTTTGTGAGGCATAGAGTGTCTGC
Organism: Rhinolophus sinicus; assembly: GCF_036562045.2. Taxonomy (NCBI): domain Eukaryota; kingdom Metazoa; phylum Chordata; class Mammalia; order Chiroptera; family Rhinolophidae; genus Rhinolophus; species Rhinolophus sinicus. Next base: position 11,168,035 of record NC_133754.1, on the reverse strand, counting down.
TGAATAACCTTTTTTCTCATCCGTGTCACTTCCTATTGCTGGATGCTGTCTTGAAATTCTAAAGCACCACAAAATGCAAAGATATATCTGGACCACACATCAGTTATACTGATTTCACACCAATTGTAATTTTTAAATATAATTCTCCATTTCTCATTCCCCCTCCTCTTTTAAGGTCAGTGTATAGTATATTTTTGGTTAAAAATCACACTCGATATACTCCAGAATACTGGTTCTTATATCAATGGTTCAGACAACTAGTTATTTAAAACAGGTTACTTAACCTTTTTCTTTTTAAACTCCAAGATCAATAATTCTAAAATGAAAAGGTTAGACATGACTATTGTAAAGTTACTTCAAAACTTCAAGAAGTGAAATACTAATTTATCTTAAAAGATCAAAATGTAGGCATAGAAGTATTCTGAAAACAATATTTTATAATGGTAATATGTTGTACTACCGGCTTGATCATCTAGTAAGCAATTTACTTGGAATTAAGCAGAGGAAATTCTCATAGTAAGATGATTAAAATGTGATATTCTAGAAACAGAAGAGGAGTTTTTATTGTGTAAATGATTTGGACACAGACCTCTGGTTTAATAGCTTTGCATTTCTTTCATTATAAAATTATATTGCATCTCTGTAATTTTCCTTCTTGGCACAGAGGACAGGTGTTCTGCAGATGGAGAGACAGTTGTGGTTTTATGGGATCTGCTTTCCCAAGCGCATTAGTATTTGTCATTCATAGGGGTCCTCTTTCTAAGAATGCCAAATGCCCTCATGCCCACTTATTGTCAAAAAAGACATTAACGTATGGGAAAAAAGAGAAGACATGTTTAACCAGTATTGAGTATGTGAGAGGGGGTGAAGTGAGTTTCCTGGGGCAATTTAGATACTGCTTATATTAGAAAGTGCTTTCTTGGTCACATATACTTCTTATGAAAACAGACTATGATTGTAACATATACTAGTTTTAAGCCAGAAAAAAAAAGCCACCCTCGACACTATCACCCCCACACCAGCACAAGAAACAAAAGGAGGAAGGCGTGGCACATCAGTGAAGAGAGATCTCTAAGAACAGTAACAGAAATAACAAGGTGTTTGTGGAATGATGAGAAATATTGAAGTGAAACATGCAGTTCCCTTTATCTGCCCACAAGACCACTTTGCACACCAAGCGTTGTCATCTTTCAATGAACTAGGTCAGTAGCACAGTTTATAAAAGCCCATGGGCAGTAGCAGTTCTCATGCAATAATTACTGCAAAGCACTCAATAGTACAGTTGCTTGGCTATGGCAGATGACTCTGGGGCTTGAATAGTTCCTTTTGTGTCCATAACCCCTGACCCTCTCCAGTTAATTGACTTTCAGTAAACCTGTTTGATAATGTCTGTGCTATCGGTGAGAAGAGTATCATCATCATAATAATAATATTTTGCTAACAGTTTTAAATTATATTTCATATTTAGCATCACGTTCTGAATATAGCAATTTTGTTTTTGAATGGGAGACACACTTCAAATATTAGATATTAATTCAATTTTTAAAAATATGATGAGATTATTAAAACACCAAAACTCTGGTTATTCCACAGGAAAATTATGCTGAAGAAAAACCTGACTTGTAGAAAACATTGTTTTCTTAGCCAGAGAAAGAACTAAGATTTTCGATTTAGTATTTAAAAAAGTGACTTTGTCTTCATGGTAATATATTTCATCTTAAAAATAGCAGAAAACTTGGTGAATTTATGTTTTTGCAGAAGAAATTTAAGAAAGGGTGCTCATATTAGTGGTGGGGGGAAAAAACAACAACAATCAGTACCAGATTTAAATATCCACTAGAAAAAGCAAACAAACATGAACAAAAGCACTAAAAGGAAGATCTTAGTCCCTTTTCTTCACAAAACACTGAGTCTTTATTCTTGTTAAATAGTAAATAGTCATTAAGTATTTTTCCTGGTCACTGGAGAGAGATCTGGGGCAAAGGCATAATTACAATCTAATTAAAAGAGGAAATAGAAATGTCACTATTAAGAAAAACAAATTCTTTGGTAGTCTCTGAAATATATCCAGTATAAAAATTTGGTACCATGAGATTATTAAAGAAAAACAATACTGAAAGAAATAATCACCTTCAAAGCCAATTCATTTGTACTTTAAAGTTTTTAATTTATAGGAGACATACATGATTGCAAATTGCAGTTTGGAGATTTTTTTCAATTTAAAAATGAAAAATATAAATGCTTGTATGTAAAGAATAAAATAATATTTAGGCAAATTAATGGTACAAAAGTTGCCGTCTGTAATGTAATCTAAGCACCCATTATAAGATTAAATTAAAAATGTTCTCAAAATATGCTAGATATAAATAATTAAAATTTATATTCATATTAATAATCAAATACAATACAACTGATTTATATTTTAATGTAATTATCTATTTTCCTGTGCCTGTTCCTCTCTTCAATTGTTCAGTGTCTAATATTAAGAAGTAATCACTGACTCTAAACCTGTATCTGGTCCACTATTTATTGTTCAGTATCTAATACCAAGGAATGATCTCCAACTCCATTCTCCTGGTTTCCTTCCTGGTTACAGGAATAGGGATCAATTTGGTGTGATACTGTGTACCTAATTAAAGACAGTGAATCTAATCACAGTTAGCATGGAAAAGGCATGGTTTTATCAATCTGCAGGTTAAAGTCTCTGAATACTAATTAGCATGTGAAAGCACCAGTCCTGATTCAGAGTAGATGATCCAGTAGCATTATGTTATTGGAAGGTCTATTTAATCTGAAATTTTATTTATAAGAAGTGATGTCAGAGGTCACACAATTTTGAATACCAGTCTGTATACACTTAATTAAACATCTCAAGTTTAATTAAAAATCCTTCAAACATTGGAAAAGAAATTATGACAGCTGTGATTGATGGCTAAAAATAGCAGGTATTTATTATATGAATGATGCTAGGGAGACACCATGATCAACAAATCTAAAATTATACATTAAAAATAGTACTAAAATAAGAAGTAAATTAATTTAAAAGGCTGGATTTGCTATGAATATTAAAAAGTAATTAAAAACAATTTTTTTTCTGAAACTTTATTTTTTTGGGCTATTTTGAAATGCCCTCAAATAACTGTAAAGCACAGTACATTATTTTGAAGTTTTCAAAGTAGTTTAAATTATTCTTGAACAAGTAAGAACTATTTCAGAAATATAAACAAACAAAAAACAAAATCAAACATGCTCAGAAAGCTTGACAACTAGTGTACAAAACACACTTAAACCCAAATGAGTTTTTTTTGACTGACTCTGCTGGAGTTTCTTAGGAACACTTTTGTTGGACAGAGTTGTTTCTAACATCAGCAATATGAGTGTTCTTTATTTTTCTGAATAAAATAAACAAATAGTGTTCAAGTAACCCAATTTTATTTAACAATGACCCACATTATAAGAGTAGTGATATGCCAAAGAGAACTAGAAAAGTGTTTCTTTTAAGTGAAAGGTGAATACAGTGCAATAAGATATGTTGAGAGAGAGAGAGAGAGAGAGAGAGAGAGAGAGAGACACCACATTTTATTGGTATAGTATTTTATTATACCATATTGTTATATAATTATTGTTTTATTATTAGTTACTGTTTCTAATCTCATACAGTGACTAATTTATAAGTTAAATGGCATCATATGTATGTAGTAGGCATAGGAAAAAACATAGTATATATGGGGTTCAGTATTATCAACGGTTTCAGGCATGTACTGGGAGTCTTGGAAGATATCCCCTCGCAGACGGGGGCCTACTGTACTTCATCCTTTTAATTACAAAGTGAAATTGTCTGTGCATCAAAGCTGGTAAATTAAAGGAGTTGTAAGTGGATGTATTCCATGGCCCCAAATTTTTGTCCCAGAATAGGGCATGATAGAAGCAGAAAACATGCACCCTTTTACCAATAAAGCTTGCCTAGTATTGAGAAAGTGAAGTTTCAGGACTATGCATTCCCTTGTAAAGACACTCACCTTAGTAGAGGAGTGGATAAGAGCTGAATATTGTTTAAAATGCCATGGATAGAGAAAAATGTGAAGAACAGGACATTCCATGACTGGCTTCTGTGACTTGGTATCCTCAGACTTTAGTGAGCTAGGTACTACACAAGCTAGAGAAGAAAACCACCCTTCTTTTGGCAAGGTCTTCAAATTGCCACAGTAAAACCACATTTTCATTCAAACACACGTAGAGAAATATTCTGAAAAGAACCTGGAAAATAATTTATTCAAAGTCTGTAACTTTGTAGAGCAGGTCCTTAGGCTGATATAAGTGGGTTGCTTATGTAAAGGGAACTGTTATTCATTAATTCAAGAAAAAACCCAAATCCTATGTTTCTTACTTCTTTTTAATTAGATTATTTTACATTTGTATTTATTTGCATTTCAATATTTGCGTACATACTATTGCATCGAATAGGATTTTCACAACAACCAGTTACATGAGAGGAACATTCTTTTGTACTTCTACTGAGTCAATGAGCGAAATAAATCTCAAACAGTTGCAGTATATTTGTTGCACTAAAGAAATTTAAGGTTTATTTTCAGATATCTCCAAATGTAGTTAACACTTCATAAAGTTTCCCCAAATGTCCAATTCACCTACACAATAGGACTCAGAAACTAAAGTGAATTCTGAGAAAAACTTAAGCTTTTTATTTGTAAAAAACTTTAACCTTGCCAATAACAGTACAAAAAATGTCATTTTTCATCTACAGCCAGCTTCTTATGGATCTCCACAGAACTATTCCAATGCTCTTTGTCATGGAACTGAGAAAATTGAAGCTATTCATCAGTCCCAAAGAGTAGCATGTTAGGCTGTGAGACTTTCAATGACTTTGTTTTGACCTTGTTTTCTTTGGTGATTCAACATAGGTGAAATAGACGTACCTGGTAAAGACTTCAAGGTCACTCTCAGAATTCAAAAGAAAAAGAAAATGGTAAACTCATATTGATTGTTCACCCCTATTTAAATTTGGGAAATTATAAATCTAAAGATAAATTAATATTATTTAGTGGTATGCGCTATTGGGAAAAACAATGTGAAAATGAAAAAAAAAAATGTATTTAGCTATTTCAAATTACTGAGCTTTTTATTCTTTTGTGTAGTTAGTTGGTCAATTATAATGTCCAATTCTGCCAAATGAATTTGTGAGTATAGATATGTTTGAATGAATCTATTAGTACTACGGCAAACTAACCTTCTGAAAATGGGTGAAAAAAGTAATCCCTATTTATGAATTCAACATGCATTTCAGAATTCATCTCAGAATTCACCTAATAAATACATCTTTTCGCATTGTGATCTATCTAAATGCCACATCTTAAATTCTGAGAACCTTAGAACCAATCTTTCTGTGATCAATTAATGTGTGCTTAGACAACAAATAAATACTACCTGATTTTTATTGACCAATATTAGAACAGTAAAATTATCAAAGATAATAAGCATACCAAATCAGTGATTTAACAAATTATATTTGTTAATTGAAATGTTTACCTGGCAAGTAGGTATTATTCTCTTTTGTTGAGAAAATACTGGCCAAACATTTGAATGGTTATAGAGAAAAAATTGCCTAACACTCTGTCATCTCCCGTAAATATTCCTTCACCTTGGAATAACTTTCTTAGTACAAAATTATAAAAGTATTTTAATAGCTGGTTAATGCCATCTCTCCACTTATATTTACAGATTTTTTCCCCTGTTGTTTTTTTCTTTTTGTTTGTACTTTATAAAAAAGAAAAACATTCACTGTATATGATACAAAAAGCACTTGACATTTTAAAGTGTTATGGTTATACATTGTTCAATATTCAGGGTCATATTTCTGTTTACATTAATTTTAACCTACAGAACATGACCCTTAGATACAACAAAGCTTAAAGTATATAAAAGAAGTGCATTCTTTCCAGGGTAGAAATTGTAAATCACTTTTCATGAAACATAACCACTAATTATGCATTTTGAAAGTTTAATTTTGAGTCCTATGTGTTCTGAATAGAACTTGTTTTATTTTCCATGGTACAACAGATGCACTAAAGATATGATAGCTGGATAGATGGTTGGATGGGATTATTGAAAGAGATAGGTAGGAAGTAGATAGATGATAGAATTTATCATAATGTTATCTAATTCGAGTAGCTCCCCACCCTGTCTAATCCATGTAAGACTCTAAGAGGAAACAATTATCAGTATGCCAATTAGGTTTTATTTTAGTTAGTGAGTTAATTCATTTATTTTAATTTATTTTTTGTAAAGATGTAAAACAATTAGATTTAAAATAAATTATTTTCAAATGTTTATATGTTGATTTTCTTTATGGATATCTTTGATGAAAATGAATCATTTCATTACAAATCAAATTTTCTAAATTACAGTTAAAATTTTTACAGTTTTTAATACAGTTAAAAGGTAACAGATTTGAAGTACTTTTTAAATTTCCTCTAGAGTGAAATATATTGAAATATAAGTATAAAAATATATGACTAAAGTAAAATGTTCAGTAAGATGTAAAAAAACATTCTCTGTGGAATGTTACCATTACTGTATCCAAGGGATTTCTCTAAGATACAAATTTTTATTTTGAGTTTCAGTAATTCAGATGGCTAAGCCTCATGAATTTGTCAGCATATATTTTTCAATTTTCCCTTGAAACTGGCACATTTCAAATGTTTAAAGATTTTATCTGTAAACTCAGACTATGAATCAAAACTGTAATTATTCAGATTTACAGTAAAAACTTCAGTGGGAGTAACTTTGATACGTTTTTAATTTGGCATAAGGGTATAATGTAAAAATAATCTGCACTCTCTAAACGTGCCTAAATAGAAATGTTAGTTTTACTTCAATGAGCCATCACTTCAATATATTATTTGCAAATCTTCACATTGTATTCATCTAACATATATACTTGCCCTACATATTAGTGTATGAGGAAAAAAGTAAACTTTGTAGGCATTTACAAATATATGTCTGCCTATGCTTAAAATAAACTCACTGAATCTACAAGTGTCAAACTTGCTAAAAGTAGAAAAGAGAATACCCAGGTGATAGAAAAAATACCTTAGAAGAATTAATGTTATTAACTATAGAGAAGACAAGTTGAATAGAATCTACAATCACAACTATTGATCATGTATCAAAATGAATAAGGTGCATGTTCAAATTACAAAGGACTCTAATACACACTTACAAATTAACTAATTACACAATATATAGGGCTACGAAATATGGTATTTTATCCTCTAGAACAGGTACAAGATTTTCCTATCAGAAAGATCTTAATGTCATTATTCTACTTCTGCAGCTCATCCACACCTTTTTAATTGTTGTACCTTGAAGAAAGATAAAGCTTCAAATCCAGTTAAGAGCTACAGGAAAATTCAAAATCTAAATGCAAAACATAGGAATTGGAAAGTTAGTTAAGATGAATTTAGTTTGAAAGAGCATAACATTTGGCATGCCTTTCGTTTCTAATATTCTACAATGTGTTTGCTGTAACAAATATAATTTGAAGTAAACTGGCTTGTAACTAGGAGTGCTATTCTTCAGGTGCTTTCATGGTTAGCAAAAGATTTTACGGGAGGCAATGAAATAGCAGCAACAGCAAGAATGAGGTCTGGAGCCAGTAAAGTGCCTGGCTTGCATAGGGGAGAAGTTTGTGACCCCAGTGCAGACAGACCTCATGGTGTATGGTTGAGATGGGGGATCGGGCTGTGAAAGATATGGAAAGGCAGGTTCAGGAGTTTGGCGTTTATTTTCTTGGAAACAAGAAAGGAAATATGGAGGTTGTTATGCAGAGGAATGAATGAAAGGAACCAGTCTGATTGTAAAAGAACATTATGACAGAAGGGTGGATGGGCAGGAAGAGTGGCTGAAGGCAGGGAGGTTGGTCAGGAGAACACTGTACTGATTCCGAGACAAGATGGAAGTTACTGTTATCTGGACTGCTGTTATGGGCACTTTGAGACATGCATAATATGTGTGTATGCATATATAATATATATATTTATATGGACTGCACCCACAAACACTATGAATAAAGTATCAAAATGGCAGAAAATTAAGAGAAGAGAGCTATCTCCTAATTTTAAAAAAGTTCTGTTTATGTTTAACTGACTTGATTTACTTAATTAGGAAATGAAACATAAAACTTTCCCATTATGAACTTCCTATCTTTCTATCATCTATCTATCTATCTATCTATCTATCTATCTATCTATCTATCTATCGTCATCATCTATCTATACACACATACATACACATATATACAAAATGATTTGTGTTATACATATTACACAGTTTGATTTTTCCCTTTGAAGACATGCAATCAGGCTTACCTGGAAATAATGCAGAAAATGAATATTTAAAATAGAGATGCGTGCAAAAAGATATGTAATGGAAAGTAACAAAGAGATAACTGAATAAATGCAATTATATATGTATACTATGTACAGAATTTTAAAAGCCGTAACTTTGTACTAAAAATTAAGGAAAACTGACACCATTATAGATACAAAAATCAAAGTAGACACAATTAAGGTATTACTGGCTATTTTATTTTATATTACAATATTAATCTACATTGATTGGTATTAATGGAAGTAGATTAGAGTAAGGAATTAAATAGTCAAATAGATCATTTGTATTTCTTCACATATCATCTAGAGCTTTAGATGGAAACAATGTCTCATAAAGGTTCACTTAATTGTTCAAGAGGCAATAAGCAAGAGTGATCTGGAACATTAATTATATGTATGTATATTTTGTGTTCAATAAATGGTAATATACTGACTACGGAGTTAAAACCAACTGGTGGAATTCAGTTCATCCTATCAATGGTCTTATATTCTAGTTATTGAGACCTTTGTACTCATGCGACTGAACAATATATGCAGTAGTAAGACTAGTTGAGAAAATATTAAGGTATTTCCACAGCAGTTTTAGTAAACAGCCATTTCCTCAAATCCCCTGTGTGACCCATCACTATTTTCCCACTACCATCCACCTTCTGGATAGGATATTAATGACAAGGATATAAAACATGGGCTCCATTTCAGGCATCCATCTTCGCCATATTTTGAAACAATTATTTCTTAAAAGAGTGAATGAATAGCAAATAAGGCCTGAGATGGGAACAAATGTACCAGATATGAAGAACTGGGCCACTGTTTCTGAAGCACAAAGAGTAACAGCACAATGAGATCAGATGACGAGACTGATACAGCTCATTTAGGACTTCCTAGGACATAGTCAAGTGTTCTAATTTTATCATATGTTAAATACAAAGGCATAGGAATGTGTAAACAAGGGAAAGAGCATCAGCTTAGTATTTAAAAAATATTGTAAAACTTCTCTGTGGCAAGTAGACCAGATTTTCTCATGTAAATTATCTTCTAGATTGCCATTTAACTCACATAAGTTTTACAACTGTTTATGATGATTCATAGGAGTTACTTCCATAAAAATAGTAGGTTGTCGAATTAATCAATTGTCACACAATGACTAGGGAAATTGCTCATTGTAGTACCGCTTTTGGCAGCAATTGTTATGTTGGATTGGGACATTATATTTAGAAAAGGGATTATGTGTGTTAATCATGACATAAAATAGTACCGTCCCTCTTAGAATCTTGTCCACTGATCATATTTGGTGATTTTTTTTTTAATGGAAAGTTAAGTTTAATGGAAAGTTAAGTTCACTTTTTATTTTCATCCTTGTTAATGTGGATTTCAAACCCAGATGGCTACACAGATGAAGCAAGTTATATCAAAGAGTGAAGTGTGTTCAATGCAGTATAATGAATAGTCACTGGGCAAATTGCCTATTTATGTCCATAAAAAAAATCTAAGTATATTTTTAACACATACTGACAAAAAAAAGAAAGTTGTGTGCAGTTTCAGTTTGTAACAGTATATTCACAAAGGATGATGACCGAAACGTTTCTCCCCCTGGTTTCTTAATGAACAATGCTTCAGGAAAGCTCTGCAAAGGAAGGTTTCAGACCATGAATATACGTTAAGTGATGATTCCTGCAAATTCATCTGGTACCAGTGAAGAAACCATATACACACAACCCCATAGAATTTTATGGCAGGATAGAACTGTTAAGATGATGGAGTTTAAACCCTTTATTTTTCAGGCAAAGAGACTGAAGATTTATGTCTCTGTATTCTTTATAATACACAATGTTTGCTTGGTTGTCACAGGAATCAAAACATCTGAAAAAGCAGAGGATATTTCCATTAACTTCTCCCGGTAAACATAAATGTAAGAAAACGGTTTTCAAATAAAATGTAAAATATTTTGGAGTTAAATTCATGGGAAGAGGTCTATTTGGTAGACCTCTTGGATAAAATTCACAAGACCTAATATGTGAGTAACTAAATATATAACTCTGAGAGTATGTCAATAACCTTAAATTGTATCTATTGAATAACCTGAAAGTTCAGTGTTATTTATTGAGCATGAAAATCTATATTCCACTATCAAAGAATATTGTACATTTGCAACATGTAGTAAGAAGAAATACTCAAGAAAGTGAGATCAGGTGTCCCTTCCCAGTTACAATACTGATAAAAACATTATTCTCACATTCGTCCCATAGTGTCTACTTCTGAAGGTTGTGATGAGGGTTGAGCAAGTTAAAATACATTCAGAATTTAAAACAGTGCCGGGCTCATAATAACATTTGATAATTTTTTTAAATTCCAATAATGTAGCAAACAATGTATTAGAATACTTATTATGTATGTAATTTTGTGATACAATTATATATTTATTTTCAAAGTGATTTGAGCGTAAGAGAAAATTCAATTTTTATATTAGATTATCCAACTCAGATATAAATGATAATCTGAAGTCACTTAATATACATTGATCATTATTAGCTTTTATAAAATTATAATGTATTTGGAAGTCATTTGATAACAGTATCCCATTTATAAGTCATAGGAACCTTTCCTGATACACAGAAAATCAATTATTATGTTTATTTCCAGGTGAGAAAACTGAAATTCAAATAACTCAAGTAGTTGAAGTCCATAAATGACCCCAGAATCAGAATTTCACTTCTGCCTTCACCATCCTCTGCTGCAATTTAAGATTAACATATTCACATTGCTTTAGGGGAACCCCTAGTATATGATCCGCTTCTCATATCTATCAAGATTTTTATGCTTTCTTGTTAACTTTATCAAAATTCACCTTAGGCTGATTTGTTAGGAGTAAAGGTGATAGAACGATTTCCTTAGGCATTTTTTGGCATTTGGGAGATCACTTATGAGGTCTTATGCTGAAGAGGTCCAGCATAAGTGAACTGGATTCACTAATAGAAAAACAGAATGTCCTCAGAAGATGTCTAGGGATGAATCTGCTCACCCATGAAGGCACATACTATTGTCCCTCCGCCTGTCCGTCTCTTTAATTGGCCTAGACACACTGTGCAGTCTTCGGTCATAATGATCTTATCCTGGAACACACATGGTCTAAAAAGGAGAAAAAAACAAAAAACAAGTAATGTCTACAGACAGTATGAGAGTGTGGCACTTTGAAAAAGGAGAGGTCTTTTGTGTTGTGTTCTATTGTTTCTGTCATGCATTATTCTGCTTAGGACAAGAATAGTTCACATTCCTATTTTATATTAGAATTTTATATTAGAATTGCAGGAACATCAAAACCATATGAAGTGAAATTTCTGTCACATAATTCTCAATTTGTTCTAGTTTATCTCATTGGATGGGCCTATTTCTTATATAAATAAGGAGTTAGAGGTGGAGACAAATAGCAAGTTCTAGTTACTTCTATTAACAGGTAGTACAAAGCTCAATATGCATCAGAATGGTACTTTAAAGAGTTCTTAGCCTTGTAGAAGTGATACAGGCTCTTGTAAGCATTATTTATTTTTTTTAATTTTTCTTTTATAGATGACATTCAATATTATTTTTATATTAATTGTTGGTGTAGAGTATCATGGTTAGACATTAATATAATTTACAAAGTGATCCTCCCAATAAGTCTAGTACTCACCTGACACCACACATAATTATTACAATATTATTGACTATATTTCCTGTGTTATACTTCACATTCCTGGGACTATTTCCTGACTACTGATTTGTACTTCTTAATCCCTTCCGCTTTTTCACCCAGTTCCCCACCCCATCTGGCAACCATCTGTTTGTTCTCTGTATCTATAAGTCTGTTTCTGTTTTGCTTGTTTGTTTATTTTGTTCTTTAAATTCTGGTTATTTATTCGAAGAAATCCAAACCACTCATTTGAAAAGATATATGCACTCTTTGTTCATTACAACATCATTGTAATTTACAATAATCAAGTTATGAAAGCAACCTACGTACCCATCAATAGACACATGTCTTTATCACTGTGAACTTGCATAAACTTCAAAATATGCAACACCATGCCCTACTGAAGCACCAGATATAGTAAAGACATTTCACAAAATAAACACCGAAGTCAAACTCTGAGACAATCTGATGTATGGACAAGGTATATGGCAAGTCACTATGGAGCCTCAGTGCCCATCAAGAGGTCAAGCTCATTTAGGTAGCTTTGGGGTGTTATGTCAAAGTTGAAATATTTTTTCACAGATGCCTAAGACTGTGCTCATTGTATACGTTATTAAATCTATACTAGAGTTTGATAGGGCAAGATAGATAAAATGTTAAATTTGTCAGAAAGAATCAAAATACAATAAAAATCCTTATATATTAAATTGTAAAAAAATACATTGTGTGATATATATATATATATATATATATATATATATATATATATATATATACTGTCTTGAGGCAATTTCAAAGCCCTGGCTAGTGGCTAGTTCGCCTTCATAAGGAGCCAATTAATTCCATATGACCTCCCCTCTGATCAGGCTCTCACATTACAAGGCCAGTATACATGCACCTTAATCAGACCTAGGGCCATGCACCGGACACTCAGGGATAGTCCCTATGTCCGAGAGATCTGAAAATTATTTGAAGCAGCCAATCCATACCCTGATGGTGATACATAAAGTACTCCTTGTAGCTCCAGCTTGCCATTACTCTGTTCCTGGGTACAATTTTCTATGTAATCTTGCCTGGCAGCTTTATCCCTTCTGGAGTTACAAGTTACAAAACAATTCTGCCTTTCATATATCTGAATGTTATTGGATTATATCCCACCATCAAACAAATCTTTGACTCTCATAAAATATATATAGTATAATCAGTACTGGACCAGAATACATAAATCGTAATGAAGACTGTCATTCATTAGCTAGACAATGCATTGTAGATATAACAGCCAGATTGAAATTATCCTCACTGAGGCCACATTCTGTGAGAGTGAGGTAATACTTCTATTATTGCCTCTACTACAATGATCAGGTGGAAACCACCTTTTTCTATTACACAGAGTGGGGGTTCTTAAATTAGTATTAGGTTGGTGCAAAAGTCACTGCGATTTTTGCAATTATTTGTAACCTTTTAAACCACAATGACTTTTACACCAACCTAATACATTACATACAAATGTACATGCAAACAAACATACATTTAGTGGAAAGAACATATGGATGTTAACAGATTATTAAATAGTTGCATAGCTTCCCCAAATTTAGATATCACTGAACTAGAAGAATCTTTATCCTAAGATCTTATGAAATCAAGAACACAACAATGATTGAATCAAAAAATGAAAATAATATAAATATACTTTAGAGTTAGTTCATGTATAATATAAAATGCAAAAGTATTATAAATTTATACATCTTCCCTACAAAAGACCTTGTAAAAACCTTAAGTTTGATGTGGCGAGAAATTATATTTATCCTGATTCTATCAGCCTTGTACTTTTCCATGTGCTTCCCCGGTTCTGATGATGCTGTTTTAGGTTTTTTCATATCAGTCAGATTTCATTTGGGATGTCTCCTGATTTTCAGGTATTAACATTTTTTCCCCACAAATATTCAGTTGCTAGTACACAATTTATTTTAACAACAACAAAAAATATCCGATCGAGTGTTTCATTTTTTCTTCCCTTTAATATAATCAGAAAATGGCTTCCAGTAATCCATTACTCTGAGGAAATTACTTCTGTTCTTCTTCATAGCAATAGATGCCATTGCTTCCGAATGCCTAGTAATTTAAGTATTCTGTGCTCAGGCCTACTGTCTTCGTGTTCTGCCTACGGAAGGGCTGCTTTATTTCTCTCCACTTGCCATAAAAGATAATAATTTGCACATTTAATATAAACTGAGAAAATAATTGTTAATATAAGTATTAAAACAATAGCACTCCCTTTATAAATATGTGTTGTAATGACTTTATAAATAAGTGCTAGCTAGCATCAGCAATTCTCATAGTTTACTAGTTGGCTTTTCAACATTACCAACACATGGATTATTTTGCTCAAACTCTAAGCGCTCTCCAGTCCTAGAATCTCCCTGTATTCACTGTAAGTCTGCTTTTGCCTTGGAGGTGTTTCCCAAGTCAGGTGTACAGTAGCTCCTGATTCATGATCTCGCAGGGCCCAAGGACAACCAAAGCAGTTTAATTTAATAAGAGAACAATTACATGAAGCAGGTTCCTCCAGACAGCGATATCATCAGTGAAGTGAGAACTAGAAATACACTTTATGTGTTCCAAACAACACTGCGCTGATCGTTTGGTTAAAAATGGTCCAAGACTGTTAGTATTGTGATAAGTCTGACAGAAGTAGGTACAGCTTTTCTCAGGTTGAAGTCTCATGAGTTATAGGCCTCACAAAGTACCTATAATAAATCTCCAGGGAAAATGAATCTCTCTCTCTCTCTCTCTCTCTCTCTCTCTCTCTCTCTCTCTCTCTCTCACACACACACACACTCTTTCTCTCATACATATTCACACAAACACAACTTACAAAATACACATCGTAACAACCAAACCCAAACAGCAAAATAAGACCTATAAAAGACTTCAGATACAGGAATTGTTACACCATAATTAAAGTAGTTCAAACATAATAGGAGTTTAAACATATATAAGCAGAAAATAATTTTTTAAAAACATACTTTAATAAATAAAACAAAATAAAGTAATTGAAATGTAAAATCCAATGTATTAGTTTAATCACAAATTGACATTTTAGAAGAGCATAGTAAACCAGAAGATAAATCTATGGAAATTATCCAGGATGCGTCAGAGAGATTAAAAACAAAAAAATGAAAACTATGGACAAGCTTAATGTTCATATGAACAAGACCTGGAGAATAATATGGAAAGCTGGAGTTGTAGAAGGACAAAAAAAAAGTTATAAAGTCACAGATATCACTGGATGATATACAAGCCAAGAGTTGTCCAGAAATTATGAAAAAAATTATATATTCACAGAGACTATGAATTTTTGTGAATGATGGCCCATTATACTTTGACCTTTGAATTTGCTTATCTTTACTTAATTAAAAGTTCAAAATTTAGGCTTGTGTGAATGAAAGTAATATTAATAAAAAGAGATCAAAACCTAGACACATCAAGGGCATGACACAAAATGAAGGAAATAATTATGCATCCTAATATGCTAGGTAAAGATATTAAAATGTAATATGTTATCCAAATCGCACAGCAAACATATAAAAACTAAATATGAGTGAAAAGTAAACATTTATTTGATTATGGAACAGAATTGTAAATAGCTTCCATCTTTAGTTTTTGCATCTCTGTTATTTTAATTTGCTTTGCAATAAAGTAACATTTTTTAAGTAAGAAATGGAATGAGAAGAAGGAAATTTATATATATTGAATACCACTTTTGTGTTGGCTGATTTTTTTTGCAATGCATCCATCAGTTTTCATTATATCCTTTCATAGAAGTACAGAAACTAAGACTTAGAGAAGGTAAATATTTTTTTTTTCCCCTAGAGTACAAACTTTGGGGGGGGGGAGGGAAAGAGCAAAAACCAGATAGCAAGTCACATTTTCTAATTTCTAATTTAAACTGAAAATCTCTATACTTTGGAAAGTGTTTATCCAAATTTGGTCATTATAATATGAATTTATGAGGAAATCAGAATTGAAATGGAAACAACTAAAAAATATAAAATAGATGAGGATCTCCGTACCTTCACTATATTTCTGATGGAGAACAGAGAAAAGACCCTTGGAATATGTTGTACTTTTATACATTATTTCACTAGTATTGATTTATAAATTGGTAGGGTTTTAATTTTTTGTCTGAGGTTTTGTTTTATTTAAATCTTTTGTTGTGACAAACCAATGGGATTCCTATATGATTTATTCAAATTCCATGTGCTCCTCTGCCATCAAAATCTTTACATTACTTAAAAAAAAAAAAAATTAAAAGCCAGAGAAACCACTTTTAATTTTGGCTAAGGAAAAAACAGGCACAAAATGGAGCCTACAAATTTCTTCAGAATATTTGAATATATTTATATTTATTATAAAGTTTTAACTTTCATATTTATGGTAAAAAAAAAGTCACTGATCAATATTGGCTACTTAATAGTGAAAAGCAAAAGTATGTCTAAAAACACGCAAATAACTTCTTTAGTTGTATAAAAATAGACCTTTATAGCAGTTTTATTTTTTAACTACAATTTTCTATATATCTACTTGGTTTTATATCAGCATTTAACCATGCTATTCCTATCAGTGTATAAATTCTTCTCTAATTTTAACTAAATAGATGCTATTTTATATGTGATTGAAAGCTATACTGAGTTTAAGAACAGACACCACTCATTGATTTCATCTTGGCTTCTACCTGTGCTTCGCAAACATTTTTACCTGAGTTGGGTTGAGTTGAGTTGAGTTATGGTTTGATTTTGTTTATCTTTTTTCTTTGTTTCTTTACTAAAAGGTAATCATTTCATTTCCACATGCTCCAAAATAGTAGCTCTGTCCAAGTTTTTAAAGAAAGATGTGTTACTTCCCAAGGCATTTCAGTGTATACTGAACATACACTGTTTCCCTTTTGCTTTTCATAATTTACCACAGAATGTATTTTCTTCTTCCTATTTCTTACATTTATTTATTTATCTATCTATTTACTTATTTATTTATTTTTACAGTCTAGCAAAATTAGAAACTAATGCTGGACTCTAACTTCTGTTGTCTTTACACCTGGCACTGCCTTACCACTTAGTATCATCTGTAGTACACTGAGAAACACAGTAGAGGATAAAGCTGTTACGACAAATCTGCGTTTCATGCATATATGGGTGAATGGCACCATCCTCCTGTAAAACTTTCACATTGTCTGGAGTGTAATATAACTGGGATGTCAGATTGTTGGTCTTCCAAAGGACATGCTGAGATTTTTTGATTCACTTCTCTGATTCTTGTCTGTTAATAAATTCTTTGACAGCATCCTGCTGAGTAGCAAAATTCAGTGACAACTTTCAGATAGGTGTTGCGCGCAAAGATTTTTTAGTGAATGTAGTTTCCATCTTGTGCAATTTAGTACACAACCTTTGTCTTCTTTAGGTTGTTTATTAATCCACAGCACTGTGCCGACTATAAAAACTGACCCATAATGTTAGGTATACCATTTTGGGTGTGATTCTGGGGGAAAATTCTGTAACCTGTAGCAACTTTGATCAAGACTTCTAAAGTCCTACATTGAAGCTGTTGAGGCAGAAGTAGTTACTGGAGATAAGAAGCATAGCAAATGCCATTTATTGAATCTTTGCTAATTTTTGTTCTATGTTATATCATAGAAAAAAAACACACATGCAAATTCATTCTTTCCCTGCTCTGCTACAAATGGGCTATGGACAGCATCAGCATCATCACATTTATTTTAAATAATACCCCAAAACAATATTGTCTTTAATGATTCCCAATTGATTGAACTATCTTTATCTTTCTCAATTGTTTTTCTTCCAGTTTTATTTGGATATAGTCAGTATACAATATTGTGTAGGTTTAAGGTGTACATTAGGGAGAACATAATTAATGCTTCTCCATTCTGCATTCATTTCTGTGGAAGCAACTTTTTGGAAATTTATGGGGAAAGAAAAATGGAGAGAATTTACCTTTGTATTTAAAGAACAATGACCATCTGCTTAAACTGAGGATGCAATGATGGAAAATGCTGGGGCATGGTGGACGGGGAGGGAGGCAAACACAAAGAATGGGCAGAAGGGAGGAAAGAAAGAAGGAGAGTTAAAATTGAGTACGAAAATTTTAAGGGCCAGGAACACTGAGTTCTAAGCTCCTTATATGAATGATTTATAAGTGTTTAAAATAAACTTATTAGTTAAGTACTATTATTACCACCATTTTACGTATGTAGAAACTGTGGCACAGCAAGATTAAGCACTTGTTGAAGGTGATCCAGTTAAAAGTAACAACACTGGTGTTTGAAGGTAGGCAGTGTGCTCCAGAATACAGTCATGTGATTCTTCTCCTCCCATTCCAATTCTTGCAGAAATACGGATATAACCCCAGAGAGCTTTTTGTAAACAGAAAGGAATTCTTTCACTAATGATGTTGGCTAACAGTTTGTGTCAACTTAATATTCAAGAGAGGTTTTATATATTCGATAGCCAATAATACATGGTGGCTATGAACGGTGGTTTATAAAATTATGGCTACAGTCTTTGTATTAGTTTGCTAGGACTTTCATAACAAAATACTACAAATTGGGTGGCTTAAACAACAGAAACGTTATTTTCCAATGGATCTGGAGACTGGAAGTCCATGGTCAAGGTTTGGCAGATAGGATTTCTCTTGAGGCCGCTCTCCTTGGCTTGCCTATGGCTGCCTTCGCTCCCTGTTCTCACAAGGCCTTTCCTCTGTGCACACATCCCAGAGGTCTCTTCCACTTTTTATAAGGACATCAGTCATATTGGATTAGGGCCTACACTTAAGATTTCATTTAACCTTAATTATCTCTTTAAAGGTCCTATCTCCAAATAAGGGATAAGGCTTCAATATGTGAATTTTGGAGGGGAACAATTCAGACCATAACAGTTGGGATATAAATATTAAATTTATGTACACATAAATATGTTGTATATATTACATATATACATGGTATATGTGCATATGCAGTATATATGTGCATGCATTGTGTGTGTGTGTGTGTGTGTGTGTAAAGGGAGATTATGAATATATATTCATTATTTATTTTATTTTGTATTGTTTGATTTTAACTTTTTTTTAAGAAATGTTCCCATTCACATAGAATTATTTAGTGATTGTTCTCACTAGATAACCCAAGAGACCTTACAGATTTATCATAAAACAAAATATGTTTTCCTTTTGTATGTTTCACAAATTTTAAACGTATCACATAATCACTAATATCCGAGTAATTGGATATCTTTAAGTAAATATAATTTAAAAAATCTTGTCAAATGTTGTGTGAAATTAGATTGACAGATTTAATGTGATTCTAAGAATTTCACCTTGAAAATATGTGTAGCTACCAATTCAAAATAACTTCAGTAAGGCAACATTCTGAAAGATGTTGTCTCACACCCTCACACACACACACGCACACACATGCAAAGGCAAACAATCTGGTTGGTCTGTGTCCAGCCTTGTCAAAAGTAAATATGAGTTTATCTAAGTCCTCTGAAAAGGTTGTTCTTTGAAGTGAGTCTTTTGTCAGAGCACAGAAGGAGGGAGGATTTCTGAATGTTTGTTGGTTTTCTGGGGCAGAGACCTCAGGTAGCTTGGTGTTGTCACAGTCAATGTACATTGCTAGAAATCATCATGAGTTATACTGTTTTTCTTCCAACATTCAGACATATATTTCGATATAAGCAAACGTGCTGGTATGCACATCACTTTATAAATATTATTGATACTGACATATGTATCATCACAGTTAGTTAAAAAGTACTTAGAAAGCAGACAAAAATCAATTCTTAGCCCCATTTATAAACAACACAATGAAACAAATTGTATGACTGTAGCCGAATCAGAGGTAACTAAATATTTTGTGGATGCATCTCACTTTGGGTATGGGTCTCAAAGATATTGGGTTGCCTTCCCTTAACAAGGACGTGTGGCCTGAAAACTTGAGTAGGAGTGGTCAACATCTGTGTCTGTCACTTATTTTGGACATTTGCTTTGAGTCACAGGGATTAAATATCACTTCAGCTCTTGGAGTATGTCACTGGAATTGTTCATAGCTGATTTTGTCTCCCATCTCTGATGCCAACTCTCTTTCAACATGACACTCTCTCCTTTTTCTTTTTCTATACTTCTAAGAGAGATAAAATTTTGATACTGTCACAGTCTTTTAAAATCAATACTAACAAGGGATTGCATTGACATTTCTTTATGAAAATTGTTTATCTTTGCTCCCTGCAAAAGTATAAATACCAGCACACAGGGGCCCCAGCTTCCTTCTGCTATTGTGCAAGCATCAGGAATGCTTAGGTCTATTTTTTTTTCTAAGTAATATAGGTTTTGTGTGTTTATATAACAAATTAAAATATATCTATCAGTTTGGGAAATATCTACTTGATACGTAACCCAATAAGAAATATATCTATCTTAATATACCTGAAGATACTTAATCTATAATTTCAATCTGCAATCTTAATATTTAATCTACAATCTTTAATTTGCCTACACTAAAAGGAAATTTATAAATGATCTCATTTACAGAAAGAAAAATTTTAGCATGAAACGATGTGCATTTTTAGTATTTCACATTAAAATCTTGTTTTTCTTGGTCTAAGTCTATACTCTCAAAAACAGTAACTAAGCAAATAATCTTTTTTGACTAATCATTTGGAAAAATCACTAAATTTCCCAAAATAAGACTTGAGTAAGTTATTCTATATTGAACAAAATATCAATGTGTTATTTGATTCAGTATATTTACTTAACAATACTGTATATTTACTTACCAGATTAAATTTATATTTTCTTAGGTAGAAATTTTATTATACATACATACTTAATATTTCATAGTTTCATAAATATATATCATATATTATAAAATTCCTCAATAAGAAAATATAAATTTACTAATGTCTTTATATGTAATAAATCCAATAATGAAATGCCTAAGGCAAATCCTTAACCATCTGTACTTAATTTAATAACTCCACACACGCACACACACACACACACACACACATATCTCTAAAACTGTAGAAATAAATTAAGCCATTACAGGCGCTATAACCCATTCAATTATTTTAAGTCCATTATTGAATTATACGCAAATAAATATGGATTTTGAGTCAATATATTCACCAATATGGAGTACTACTACTGTGGTAAATATCTCATTCCCTTATTTTATGAAAAACATAAAACATCACAATGAGAATAGGAGCCTATATATCTTTGAGATCCTGATTCCAATTTTTTTGGATATATAAATATAGACATACATGTGATCGCAGGATCATGTGGTAGTTCTAGTTTTAATTTTTTGAGGAGCTTCCATACTCTTTTCCATAGTGGCTGCACCATTTTACATCCCCATCAACAGTGCCTGAGGGTTCCAATTTCTCCACTTTCCCTCCAACATTTATCACATGCTTTTTGATAATAGTCATACTAACATGTGAGAGATGATCTCTCACTGTGATTTTAATTTGCATTTCTCTGATGATTATGGATACTGAACACTTTTTCACATACCTGTTGGCCAGAGCCAAAATATGGAAACAACCGAAATGTCTATGACAGATGAATGGATCAAGAAAATGTGCTATAGTAACATTTAATACAATATTATTCAACCTTTAAGAAAGAAGGAAATACTACTAATACAACAACATGGATGAACCTGGAGGGCATTATGCTTAGTGAAATACGTCAGTCAAACAATAAGAAATACTGCATGATTTCACTTACATGACGTATCTAAAACACTCAAACCCACAAAAACAGAGAGTAGAATGGTGTTCCAGGGGCTGAGGGGGAGGGGAAGTGGGGAGTTACTCTACGGGTATAAAGTTTCAGTTATTTAAGATGAATACATTGTAGAGATCTGCTGTGCAATATAGTGCCTGGAGTGGATGATACTCTATTGTGCACTTAAAATTTTAAGACAGCAGTGCCCAGGTTTAGGGTTCTTACCACACTGAAAAAAAAAAAAAAAGAATGAAAAGAAAGGAAGGCAGGAAGGCAGACAGGAAGGAAGGAAGGAAGGAAGGAAGGAAGGAAGGAAGGAAGGAAGGAAGGAAGGAAGGAAGGAAAATAACACGTGAATAACAAAAGTTTGTGTTCGGTAGCAGAGTTAAACTCTTCAGTTTTAAAAATTTAAAATATGACTCCATATATATTTTGCTTTCACACATGGACATGAGTAAATTTATCCACAGCATCACAGATGCTGTTCTACTGAAACATATTTCTATAAATGATGTCTCCATTACATGACAGGCTTACATATACTGTTATAAAGGGAAAAGTGACAGTAACTTTTTTTTTTCATTATTGATGCAGCAAACTAATAGATTTTTTTCTAGCAATGTGTGCATAATGGTAAGACGATGAGAAATTTGACAACAATGCGCGGAAAACAAATAGAAGTAATTCGTATCATATATATGCTCTGTTGTGTGGAAAATGTCATGTTAGCCAGTGGTTTTCTGTATCCTCTATTTCTTTACTTCAAGAAACAATAGTCTATATATAGGTATGCAATGCTTTTCTAGAATGGCTCCATTTTCTCATTTTCAGCACGATTTCCTATTTGCTCATGTTCCCAGCAATACAAATGAAGAGCTAGCTATGCATGCCCCAGCAACACTGCCTCCCATCACGCTGGACATGGTAGTGCTCTTTCATCAGCTGGGCACGTGCTTGCATGGGACATGTTTGTTTTCTAACAGTTTGATTTACGAAGGAATTACATATCAGTTTTGTCTTCTGCTACCTACAGCTATACATAAATAAAAGTCATAACTTTATTTTAACAGTAAACATAACCACGGCTGAGAAATATATTGGAGCAAGCAACATCTGTTTAGAAAAGGCTGATCCTTAATCTTGTTTGCCTTTTTAAGGAGAAATTATTAAATATCCCTGTTTTATCACTCATCATCTTCTGAACAAAATACATTCTTAGAATTGGTATGTCTTCAATGAGTAGAATGAATTTTAAAGTATTAATATAATAGAGTTAATGAACAACTAAGTACCCAAATTAAAAACAAAAAAATATATGTGTTGCTCTAGTCCACAATTTAACATAGTGATAGTAATCCAGGTAATGTAACTCTGTTGGAAATATTCTAAGCACTCCCTTAGCAAAGTCATTACAGACTGGCCTGCTGCTTCATATAATTTCTGTGATAAGCTACTGAAAATATAATTGGCTTTAGCGCTAAAATATTTCTTCACAAAGTAAGTACAACAGACGAATAAACCTCTTTGATTCATTTATTTATAGCAATTTAAGGAAGCTCATTAACACATTTCCTTTGCAGATATTTGTATTAAACAGGAATGTTCAATGAAACACTGCAAGGATCTTTAAGAACCCATATTCCTTACCATAAAATCATGTTTGGGGATGAAAAATTTGATTAAGTGAAATAGGTATCCACTTAATTTGCTGCCAGAAATAGCAAGTACTATTTTTGTCTCTTACTGAGATATAATGGAAGTTGTTACAGAAATTTATATTTTTCTTGAATAATATTTTTCTCTAAAATCTTAGTAAATGCTACCTACTTATTATTCCATACTGAGATTCTCTTTATAATACTTTCAGTTTGAGAGTTGGCTACATGCCCATATATTACGCATTGGAGCATTTACTGTTGCCCTTTACTGTTTCTTTGCTCATTTTATTTTATTTTATTTTTGCATGAATCATGATTTGTAAGCAAGTGAAACAAAGCTCTAGTGAGAGATATCCCAAAACTTCTTTGCCAATTCAAACACAGATCTCATTCAATTAATAGGTCATATTAAATAGAATTTTCACTTTACCTTAAGTATAGGCATGTCAAATACTTTCTGTCAATACATCCATGAGTCATTTGACCTTTCCTCTCCAATCTGTTCCTTAACCTAAATCCCACATTAGCACTCATGTAAACTACCATGTATTCATTTAGCCTCATGCCCGTATCAACCTCTGAAGTTTTCTCTATCTTGATTCTCCTTCCAATTAGATGTGAACTCAAACATGTTTTTACAGTGATGACTATTGTTTTTAAACAAATTTCTGTCATATTTTTCCATACAGTTTTATTTTTTCATTGCCTCAAAACATTTGGTAAGACAAAATAATAATTACACATGCATCTAACTTAGATATTGAGGACAAATAATTAGTATGAGGCAATTTCTTGAAAATATGATTTGACCCAAGGTGTATGTCTTCCAGGGCCCCAATGGACATTCTCTTAGTTCTTCGTGGTAGAATCCACCCCTCTTTGCCTAGATTACAGTATCCATTATGAAGTCCTTTCAATCTACCTTTTCCATCTTTCCACTAAGTAATAGTGCATTACATTTAACCTTCAAGTCCCCTTCAATCTACCTGCCCATGCCTTAATGCTCTAGCTCTGATTCCACTTTTGACATATGTACATAATTAATGAGACTCTTGAAAAAATACTTACAAATCAAACCAAGTAAGATATTGAAATGCCTAAAAATGATCTATACAATAAATTCCTGATTATGTGTGCATGTATATAAGTGTGCATGTTTATTCATTTATCCATTTTTCTTATAGACATTAAGGCGGGGAATTATTAATATATTTTTCAAATTCCAGAATCTCAAAATAACTTTATCTCAAAACCCCACTCCTAAAAACTCTATTTATTACTATTGATATCACCATATACATTTTAGTTTGTATACTCCTGGTACTTATTTTATTGATTTTTTAAATTATGTTTAAAGTCTTTCAGGACAATAGTATTTATATGAATCTAAAACTTATTTGTAGATGTGAACCTCTTTAGAACTCTTGCCAGAATTTCTCAATGTCAGGGAAGTCTCCCTCTCCATTCCCTCTCTCTCCTCTCTCTGTCTCTCTCTCTCTCCATATATATCTATATATATCTATATATATATAGATATATATAGATATATATGTAATATATATTTATATATATATACATGATAAATCTGTGTGATGTATTCTCAACTAAGTAAATAAACATACATGTAAACGTATATATTTATACACACTATATATGCCACATTGGTGTATGTAAATATACAATTCTATATATACATACATTATACGATATACACATTTATATAGCTATATAGGTAAATAATATTTTCCTGTTTTAACACACAGACATCTGATACATAAAAAAAGAATAAAAGTAGAATATAAGTATATATGGAATATACTTTTATTCTTATTTTTGTTTTTCATTGCTCTTACTTTTTCTGTTTCTATTTTGTTCATCAGTTTTGTACCTCTAATATGGAAGTTCCCCCAATTTTTCCTTTTTCTTCAAATGACATACTTTTTATATATCAGAACAAAAGTAACATAATGAATATTTCCATAATCAAAACCCACCTTAAAAACCAGTCTTTTGTGTGTGTATCATTTAATAATATCATACCCTCCTTTCCTCCTATCCAGAAGTATCACCCTGAATTTAGAGTTCATAAAACCTATGTATGATTTTATAGTTTCATTATGTATGTTTATATTATAAATGATACATTTTATTAATTGGCAACATTTTTAAATGTCATGGTATCATACTGTATAACGCATTTTCACATTGCATTATTTCCTAAATATTATTTTTGTAATATTTATCAAAGTATATGTGGTTTGTTAATTCATTTTCACTTCTGTATACCATTCCTATATTTAAAGACATAGATATTTATAAATCAGTTCTCCATATGGTAAACATTTGGGTCATTTTCAACATTTACAAGTAAAAATATATTTTTGTGTTTGCTTGTGAATATATATGGGTTTCTCCTAAGTATATAAATAAAAGCTAAATTACTGTGCCAAAGGATATGAACCTCTTTACCAGTTATTTCTAAATTTGTCTAGAAATAATCCTACAAATTGACCCATCAGCAGTGAGTAAAAGTTTTAATTATTGAATGTACTAATTAATTCTTAATGCTCTTTTGACTTAGTTTTAATCTGAGATATGAAGAAAACATGAAGTTTTCTTCAATTGATGTTTGAATACATGTTTGATTATGAGCAATTTGGAACATCTTTTCAAATGTCTATCAGTTCTCCTCCAAATGATTTGTATGAATTGTCTGTATTTTAGAGTCTAGTTACATTTTTAGGTTGTAAGTATTGCACATATCTTCTCCAAATCTACCATTTGTGTAACATGATAAATCTGTGTGCTGCATTCTCAATCAAAGTAAGTAAACATACATGTAAAAATATATATTTACACACACTATATATGCCACATTGGTGTATGGAAATACACAATTCTATATATACACACATTATACGATATACACATTTATATAGCTATATATGTAAATAATATTTTCCTGTTTCAACACATGGACATCCAATACGCACATGCATGCATACATCAGAAAGAAATATCTAAAAATTGTTGTCAGAAAAGATGATTATGGTACCGATGACAATACATTTATAAGTGAGCTAATATTAGTATGCTTCATATTAATGAATGTTTCTACATCTCCAATAATCAATGTATTTATTTTGTAAAAGTATATTGTGCACTAAGAAAAATTAAGTCACTATCTTTTGTCACATAATTAATAAATGTTCATGGCTAAAACTCAAATCTTCCTTTCAAATAATCAACAGGACATATCTAGTATTTTTATCTAGGCTTATCAAAATCATAGGTCAGGTAGTCAATTTGTTTGGTACAGGACTATCTTAAAATGACCTCTTCACATCCCTGAGGTGAACATATATGTTTTATTTTAAAACATCCATTCTCAATTAAATTAGATATTATATATAGTCTCATAGATCAATGCTACTTTAAATAAACAATAAGAATCAGCACCTGATATATTTTATAATAGTATAGATGACATATTTTCAAACTTGATTATAAATGTGAGATGTTAACATCTTAGGGCTGCAAAAACTAATTTATAAAATCAAATTCGGAAGTAAAATCATGTATATATAAATTGTTGTGTGTTTTTTTCTTAGTGGCCTAGACACCAAATAATTACTATGAAAGGTTTCTTTTCCATAACAGAAATTCTGGAGTTGGAGCATTATCGTTCTTCAAATATTTCTATTAATATTTGAAAAAATGACTAGAATAGCATATTACTAATATTGAAACCTTGTTCTCAGAGATGTATGTGTAAATTAAGCACAAGATTTCTTTCACACTGGGATAGTACAACATCCACATTACAGGAACATTTAGAAAAATGTCCCTTTACCATCATTAGAAATTCTAGGCCCTGTTTTGTGATTCTACATATATTTTACTCTAATCCACATGTTTAGTGTTTTTCAGTAAAATGTATGAAGCAACAATTTTATTACTTCTCTTTAATAAATAAAAATCATGTATAGCTCTCAATTTCTCATAAGACAGACATTTCTTCTCACTAAATGCTGTTTTTCCTCACTGTTTACTAATTCCCGATCTTATACTCCCAGACATAATATTCTATTTATTGTTGGTCTGGAAACCCAGTTTAGTGTCATACTGAAGACAAAGATGGTGAGGTTTGATAGCTTTTTGTGTGTACTCCCAGCATATGATGGTGAGCACATTCTCCGCAGTCTTTATTGAAACTGTGCTACACTTTATCCCTTTTGTCCATAATACTTACGCAAATGACATAACACTAATATAAAATACTGCTAATGTTTAGTACAAAACTTTATGCAAGCTCTTACTCTTTCTATCTAGGTTTCTTTTATATTTATTGTAATTGCTTCAGATACACACACACACACACACAGAGAAACACACACACACACACACACACACACACACACACACACACAGGTTCAGATGCCACCTTAACAAAGTATGTGACCATCCTAAGGCTGCATGTCGCATGTCACTGATCCTGGTCCTGTTTCATATCTGAGTGAACTAGATACAGATTAATAAGAGATGCTTATAGCAGCGAAACAATGGATTCTTTAGTGCTATATTCTTCTAAAATCTCCTGGTTGCATATACTTATATACATGTAGTCTAAAATTTCATTGATTGAATTATTCAGCCTGAGATTTATCTTTGCTTATTAATTGTGGCCCAACATCGTTAAAATAAGATAAAATTCACTGTGAAATATTATACTTCATTAAGTTTGAATACCAGAGACTTTTTTTTTTTTTTTTGCAATGCTTATGTTAGCATCTGTTCTCAGTTTTATATCACAAATGACCTAAACATTTATATCAACCTTTAGCATTAAGGGTTTTAAAATGGTTCATATACTTAAAAAGCAAAAAAGCAAAAAAGCACTGAAGCAAAATCATTAACCTAGTCAGTGACAAGAGATGTGCTTTAAGTTTAGAATTTACCCAAGGAAAGGATGCCAATAAGCAGTGATGAGTTCCACAAAGCAGGTGCATAACAGCAAATAGAACAATCACTCAAAATCGCGCATTTCCAACCGAAAAAAAAATGAGAGATCTGTGTCAATTGACTTCAGCTAACAATCTGTAGAAAATGGACTTCAAAACTCCTTAAGGTCACTTTGTCTACAGGCATGACATTTCAGTACCATATTAGAACTTTATAGGTGATGTAAAATTTGAGAAATACCTGGAGTACCCAAGCCACAGATTTGACAGCAAGTAGTAATCAAGGTGGACTATTGATTTTGCTACATTAATGTTATAATCTGAAAAAGTCTGTAATTGGTAACATTGAAAAAAAAAAGCACCAGAAAAATAGAAACTGTTGATTCCGAAAGAAATACAATCCCTAAAAGAAGATGCCATAGTATTTTAAATGAATAGGCAATGTCACTCAAAGTGACCCACATTTTAATAATAGCTTAGTTTTAAAATATTTATTAAACAAAATCTGGATGCTATAAATTATACAATAAATTATACAATAGAGTACCTAAAACCACAAACACCAAATGTCAGGGAATGTCCAAGGGAATTGGGATTGGAAAAATAAATTAAAAATAAAACAATGCAATGTGTCAGTTTGGGAAACATTTTAAGTTAGTGATGGGATATTGAAGTGAATTCCAGTGCAGAAAACAATAATGGAGGATATGCATGTTTATTTAGGTGTCATTTATAAATGTTTTACGAAATTTAGAGATTCATTTTTTTATCAAAATGATTTAAATGACAGTGTTTGAGTATGCTAAATATTGAAAGCAGCTTTCTATTTATGTGTCTAGGACAGGTGACAAACGTTTTTTAAAGGCAAACTGTGTCTCATTCTTGGCTTTGGAAAATAAAATCTCTCACTCCTCTGTTTTCTACAGGCTCCCTTTTCTATAAATGTCGGTTTAACTACTGAGTGATAAGTAACTGACAACTTCAATATGATTCATCTGAGGACTAAAAACATGAAAATATACAATGCTGTCTCCACGTTATTGTTTCGTGTGGTTTTTTTTTTTTACCTTATTAATTTTTAATAACAACTTGAGCTCTAGTAGGTTCACTTCAGAATGCACCCTAAATGAGGTGTGTGGTAATTGTATACTCAACCACGTTGCCTTTTTGGCTGTATAGTGATTAGATATTCCAGAGAAGGGTAGCATTTTAGTTGTTAATTTAATTAGCTGGTAAAGTCAGGAATAAATTTTAGTTTTATTAAAAGAGAAAAAGCATTTTTGTTTTGTTTTTTCTTTAATTGAAAACTTTATTTTTTAGAGCAGTTTTAGGTTTATAATGAAATTAAGGGGAGGTACAGAGATTCTTCATATACCCACTGCCCCTACACATGCATAGCTCCCCCATTAATAATATCCTTCACCAGATTATTATTATTATTTTTTATTTTTTACCAAGGATGAACCTACATTGACACATCATAATCATCTAAAGTCCTTAGTTTATATTTGGGTTCCTTCTTGGTATTACTATGGGTTTACCATACATTCTATGGGTTTGGACAAATCATTATTATAACATCACATAATATATACTCACTGCACCAAAACCCTCTGTTCTCTGCCTATTTACCCCCCCCCCCATCTTGCCTCCTGCAACCACTGATCTATTTTCTCCATAGTTTTGCCTTTTCCTGAATGTGACATAGTTGGAAGCATAACAGTATGTAGCCTTCTCAGATTGTCTTCTTTTACTTAGTAATAAGCATTTAAGCGTCCTCCATGTATTTTAATGCCTTGATAGTTCATTTATTTTGAGTGCTGAATAATATTCCATTGTCTGGATGCACCAGACTTTATTTATCCATTACTGAAGGACATGTTGCTTGCTTCCAAGTTTTGGTAATTATGAGTAAAGCTACTATAGACATCCGTGTGAAGGTCTTTGTGAGAACCTATGCTTTCAGTTACTTTGAGTAAATACCAAAGAGCATTATTTCTGGATTATATGGTAAGAGTATGTCTACTTTAGTGAGAAATCACCAAACTGTCTTCCAAAATGTCTGTACTATTTTCCATTCTCACCCGCAATGTATGAGACTTCCTCTTACCTGATTTCTTTGTCAGCATTTGGTGCTGTCTGTGTTCTGGATTTTGACCCTTCTAATTGTTGTGTAATAGAATATTATTGTTGTCTTATTTTGCATTTCCCTAATGACATATGATATGGGACATCATTTCCTATGCTTATTTGCCATCTGTATATTTTCTCATATTTTTTCTTTAAGTATTTACTTAAGATCATTATGAGTGTTCATATTTACACATAAAGCAATATTTCAAATAGTTACTCATTAAGGCTAAATTTCATTGTACCTGGAAAGATGGGGAAAGTATATTAATTTTGCCTTAAATATAGATGACATGT
This sequence comes from Rhinolophus sinicus, assembly GCF_036562045.2. Taxonomy (NCBI): domain Eukaryota; kingdom Metazoa; phylum Chordata; class Mammalia; order Chiroptera; family Rhinolophidae; genus Rhinolophus; species Rhinolophus sinicus. The sequence goes on along the minus strand of NC_133754.1, from coordinate 11,137,113 downwards.
TTTCCTGCTAATTGCAGAAGGTGATGAAATGGAGTCAAGAAGATTATAGAACATATAGAGCAATCCACAGACTTATCCATCAGAAAATAACAAGTATTAATATTCTTAATATCTACAAAATAGAAACTACTTCACATAAAATGCCTGCCTTTAAGAAGTAGAACACTATCTTGATTTAAATTACATTTTCTTCCCATTTCCTAAGAATAAATTTGGTTAAATTCCTTATGAGTAATAACTAATTTAAAATTGAATTGAGGTAGAAACAAAAGACAAAGGACTTAAAATGGCAAAATAAAAATCAATCTAGAAAATTGAAGGACTTGTTTCCCTTTCTTTCTTCTAGGATTACAATGACTTAACTGCCATTCTCATTTTGCAGGATTGTTATGAGTGTTAGTGAGATATCGTACCGTCTTTCCCTGAAAATAAGACCTGGCCGGACAATCAACTCTAATGCATCTTTTGGAGCAAAAATTAATGTAAGACCCAGTATTACATTATGTTATGTTGTGTTATATTATGTTATGTTACGTTATGTTATATTATACCCAGTCTTATAGTAAAATAAGACTGGGTCTTCTATTAACTTTTGCTCCAAAAGATGCATTAGAGCTGATTGTCCAGCTAGGTCTTGTTTTCAGGGAAACACTGTATGTTAATATACTTAGCCCATCACAGGGTTTCTACTCAATCAATGTGAACTATATTTGAATTCTAGGCTTGTCTTTACACAGACTTTCAAGAAATTGATTGATCTACCATCTGTCAATAATTTTTAAAGACAAAATTAAAAGGGTCTAAACTTTTAAAGCCTCTAGTGGCACACTAAGTTTTCTACCTATGAAACAAAGGAGATCCTCCAGAGACTGTGATCAAGGGAATTAAAATATTACAATTTTGCTCTAACATAATTAATCTCACATGATCGGGAAGTGATTGTGTGTGCATTCATATGCATGGACGAATAAAGAATGATTAAGAAAGAGTCTCTCAAAATTCGACTGGTTGAGTTGGAAGACAAATATCTTGATTCCTTCTAGTATTTTGTTGTTGTTTCTTTGTTTGTTTGTTTTTGGCATATGAGCCTGAATACATTGCTGTTGTGAACTTCATTATTTGTATGTGATAATAAGTCTCTCACTATGCTCACCTGGGTTATTCTCTCTCTCGTTTTTTTCCTGACAGTCCACACAAATAGTAATAAACTTATCTGATACCTGCTGCTTTCTTTATATCATTTAGAAATGAGTTACTGTTATACTTTTAGGATAAATTGAATTCTATTCTTTTAAGCATGGATTTGACTGGTCTGATACTTCAGATTTTTTGCTTTTTATTATGTTACTGAATATGATTAAATCCAAAGTGATAGATGGTAGGAATAGTGCCATACAAATCCTGTTGCTATTGTGAATCTGGGATTTGTCTCCATGGACACTGAGCCAAGCTAACACTCAGGGATTCATAGCCTAACATTGACACTGAAGCCTGAGAATTTAACCAGTCTTTATTAAAATGAAGTGACGATAGATTAAGCAAACGTCGTGTACATTACATAAAGAAGTAACTTATCAAATTTCCCTACAGCAATGCATTGAAAAGAGACTATTAAAACCTCTAGAATTTTTAAGCAGTAAAGGTAACTCCTTTCTCCAATCTTAGTGTTTACAGCGTAATAATTTTGATGCTTAGACTAAGACACACATATGATAATAGAGTAGAATGCAAACATTATCATATGATTAATGAGGGCATATTTATTAATCTAGAGTAAAATTAAAACTCAATATAATAAGCATCTCTATTGACTTTGAAATAATAGAAGTTGTCCAATGGTGTTTCTATCTACATTAAAAAAAGAAAAGAAAAGAACAAAATGTTAGATTAAAGTGAAAATGTTTAATCAATCAGTTAATTGAATTAAGTTATACAAAAAGTGCTATATTAAGAAGACTCTAATTTTTTCTTGACTATAGTTGAGTACTGGAAACCAGCTTTGTAACATGGTTGCTGGGAGAGTCGTAGGTGCAGATTTGTGTTCTTGGAAGAAAGGCATCTTTACTACATTGCGTGCTTGCCTGCTTACTATTTCCCTCACCCATTGACCTACTTACTTATTCTGGACAGCAGCAGGTAGACTCAGGTTTCTGTGGCATAGGTACAGTGTAGTCCACCAATGGTTGATTGACCTTTACTTATTATTTTCCTCAGAATAGCAATAAAGGAAATCGTAATTTACTAATGATACAAAACAATCATTATCTAATTGCTAGTTGAATTTATGTATGTTACTATAGCAATCATGCCTAACTTCAAATAAATTAGGATAATAATGTTTATAAAGAACCTCATGTGATATTCAACATACATTTTCAATTCTTTTTAAATTACATGAAACATGACAATTGTAAGTAATTCATTAAAAGTAATTCTAATTAAGGCTTATAAATGTTTATAAAGCCAAAAAATCTATAGTTTACTTTTACTTGTAGTTGTAGCACCCATCCTTATGTTTCCCCAATATATCAGTTTGATGGTTTCTGATTTGGCCTTGGTTTGTCTGGATTATTAGTGCAAGGCAAGGATTCTAAATTATTTTTGGTATCTGCAAAACGGAGTAAATTTTCTCATGACGCTCTTTCAGCAAGCTCTCCTTCTACCTATCCCAGGTATAGTTTTCAGTTTCTTGCCAATAAAAAGTGTGCACCATTGGTGGCGCACAAACACTACCCAAAAAAAGCACTAAAACCTTTTAATCGAAAGAAAAGAAAAAAACCTTTGATGTCTGCTTACTTTTAAATAGGAACAATTATTGATGTGTATGTTAGAGTTTCCATCAAGACTTGAAACAGAAGTAACTAAATGTGATAATATAAAATGAAAATCTGTTGTCTTGCTATATTCAGCTATAGAAGCTAAAGAACATATTGGAAAATTGTGTGTTGTAGAAGTGGAGGACAAATTTAGAAACAAATTTCCAGCTAAAGAACCAGAAATCATCTGTTGCTTTGTTTAAAGCTATATTGCAAAGGCCAACAGACTTTTAGAATGAATTCAGGTTTTAAATGGAGTAAAAATTGCTAATATTTAGCAAAATAAATGTTAATCTATGGACTGATATTGGCATTAATTATGTTATTAAAAATTCTAAAGATGCACAAGATAAAAATTTGTTACCAAATTCCCCATTCGATTTTACAAATTTATGATTCAAGTTGGCTTGGTGACATCTTATAATGAAGCTGCTTTAATTTCTTCCAAAATACAAAGCCATTAAACTATTTTCCATATTCTACTTCTCTCCTGACAATTATGGCAAAACGGCACATAAATTTACTCTCATTTTTTTTAAAATGGCAAATCCTTCCATTATTGAATGTATTAACTTCTTTCTTTAAATAATAATTCCAATAATTCTAAAATCAGCCCCCATGAATAATGGCTGGCTATATTTTTGTGTTGTAAATTCATTCGCCTTTCTAAAAATCAGATATAAGAAAACATCAAAACGTGATTATCTATGAAGGGTCACAAATGTTAGTAATAATTGTCTATCACATGTCTTCTCTTAGTCTGCATGACTGAATCTCTTTCAGTCAGACTCTCCTTGGTTTTAATTGGTTATTAAACCTATCATTCTTATCTCACAACCTGGTAAAGGAATAAAACGCAAGAGAAAGTGATGACCATTTAGAAATTAGTGTCCTGTAAGTAAAAAGAAAAGAAAAACAACAATGAGATAGCCATTAAATAGTGGAACTCCCTTCTTTCTCTGACGTAGTAATTAAGGCCATAAATATGGGTTAATAAACAGTTATATCTGGCGTGTAAGAGCCAAAAGTTGTATCTCCATCTTGTTGGTTTTTCCCCAAAGTATGGAAACATATATAATCAACTGTTTTCTGCAGTAATGTGAATGGATATACCACAGTTAAAATATATATTTAAACATATGTTTGAAACAAACTCTGGAAAAAATAACAATTTTTTAACAATTTTATGAAAGAAAAATGAGGCCTAGAGCTTAAATGCTATTTTAAGATTCACCTACTTAGTTAAGGGTGAGACTCATATTTAAACTTCAAAGCCCATTCAATTTCTTGTATATCATGGAGTAGGAGGATGCCCCAGCTGTAGTATTTAGTCATAGTGTAAAATTCCACATTTAAAACTTCACACGTGGACTATGTTAAGATCCCAGTGGTGTCTCAGTGGCAACATGGCTAGTGGAGTGGAGCAAATTAGAACTCTAGATCATTGGAATAGGAATTACTTGAAAATGTAGGACAATTAAAAATGTATTTAATTTAAAATAAATTCAATGTTGCCCAGGATGCTAGGGAGACTATCTGAACTATGTAAGAAAGTCCCCAAGTTGGGGTTGGGAGGTTATATTTGGTCATTGATAATGGTTTGATAGATTTAAGGTTGGTTTTAAGGAAAAGTTTTTTTCTGGGGGATGAGACTGGGCAGGTGATAAGTCTCAAAAACAAAGACCCTAGTAAGAAAAATAATGTAGTCACAGAATTTTGAAACAGAGTGAATGTGGGAGTTTGAAAAGCATCAACCCTAAGGAAAGTTAGAAAGAGAGCAGAACAAAAAGACAAAGTAAAGTGATAAAGGAATACTAAGCATTGTGGAATGTTACAATTCGAGATGTAATAGTTTGGACCATATTTATCAAAGAAGAAGCTGAATGTTATTTGTTTTATTGTTTTATTATGTATATTCCACCTCTAGGCATAAATGAATCTCATCCAGGAGGATATATTAAGTACAATGTAAAAAAAAATCAATGAACTTTCATGATGTGAAATAACACATGATTAACTAGACCTATAAAAATGATTTTAAATTCATTGCTAAGAAAAGTATATTATTTCATAACAGCAACTTTGAAATGATATTAAATAATAAGAAAGTGTTAGAATAAAAAAAATCAACACTTTTTCAAAACAAAAATTCCATTTTAATAATATTTGAGTTTATCACCAGATATACACTTAAGAAATTCATCAAGAAAACAAACAAAAATGTTTAAGTATCTTATAAGCTAAAAAACTATTCGGAGTGAATTTTTATACTTTAAAATGTTTGTGTAATTCAAGTAGCACTGCATTAGTTATGATTCCACTGAATATTATTATATCACTTAGATAAACAAAATTTAAACATGTGAATTTTAAGAAATTACATATGATGAATTTAAATTGTGAGGTTCATGGAAAATTGGTAGTATTGTTGACTGCAGGTAAATGCATTGATCTAATATCTTTCCTGTGAGATTGAAGCTGCTTTACATAATTTGTTTGGACTTCAGGTCAATAAGATACTTTTTTTTTCTGCTTTAGATTTTTATTACTTATTTTTCTCCAAGTACAATATGTTTATAAAAAGAAATAAAAATGACATGAAATTACAATTAAAAGCCAGAGTCAGACATTTTTCTTTTTTTTTTTTTTTTTTGGTACCTAGTCTGACTGACTTCAAAATCTACTTCTTTCAACTCTTTTCAGTTTGATTTCTTCTAGTGCTTATCTCAATAACTATATAAAATAGTTACACCTACTTCTTCATTTAACAGCTGTGGCATCATGATATATATACACATCATGATATATATATATATATATATATATATGTATCATGAGATACATATATATGTATACATACATATATATATATATATATCATGATGGGTCACAAATGTCAGTAATAATAATCTATGACATGTCTTCTCTTATTCTGCATGACTGAATATATATATATATATATATATATATATATATATATATATACACACATTCTTCATCCCTGTTCCTGGCACAGAACTCCTAAAACCTTTGGATTTTCCTAACTTATGAGAGCAATAAAGGTGTATTTTGTTTTGTTAATTAGGTGATTTTGGACAACACCAAAGGATGGGGCTGATTGTCAGGGACTCAACCGAATCATTAGAGGGTTGGAAGTTTCAGTTCCACCATCTAAATTCCTGAGAGGCTATAGAGACTAGAAGATGAGTCAATCACCAATGGCTAAAGAGTTAATCAATCATGCCTCTGTAAGGAAGCCTCCATAAAAACCAAAAGGACAGGGTTTGGAGAGCTTTCAGTTTGGTGCGTGCATGGAGATTTGAGAAAAGAGATCACTGAACTTGGAGAGGCCGCAGAAACTCATCCTTTTCCCACACCTTGGCCTATGGATCTCTTCCATCTGGCTGTTCCTGAGTTATACACTTTTATAGTAAACGTATAATCTAGTAAGTAAAATGTTTCTCTGAGTTCCGTCAGTAGCTCTAGCCAATTAATGGACTCCAAGGAGGTGTTAGAACCTCTGCTCTATAGCCAGTTAGTCAGAAGCCAGGTGGCAATCTGGACATGAAATCGGCATCTGACATGGGGGGAGGGGCAGTCTCCGAGGACGGAGCCCTTAACCTGGGTCCAAAGCTACCTCCAGTACATAGAGTCAGAATTGAGTTGAATTGTAGAGGACTCACCTAGTGTCAAAGAATTGCCTGGTGGTGTGGAAAAACCACCCTGAACACATTGGAAGTGAATCTGAATTGCATGCAGAATCTTAACAACTTTAGATAATACCTAGCGAACATTCTAAAGAATACTGAGGATTTAGATGATTTACAGTATTCTATCAACCCAATGTTTGATAAATAAATTATAACTGCTTTTAGTTGTACTTGAGTTAAGAGTTGTAATGTTATATTTAGATACTACACTCAAGCATATATTTCTTTAGAAATAGTCAACATATCTCATAACCCTCAGAATTTTAAGGTGAATATGTCCCCGTACACTCTTTTAAATTTCTTCTCTAATACCAACATTTTCTAACATTTTTAACTTTTTCCACATGTTACATTTTTAGGTCACTAATCATTTTACTTCTAGGCCACTAATATTTATATTTTTCCTAAAATCATAAAAAGAAAATGAACTTTGAAATCAGTGTTTCATTTTCTACCACCATCCATTGTTGCTATTGGAAAGTATAAAACAGATCAGTGTACACTGGTTACCCATCCAGGGAGAACTTTAAACATTTCTGCCCACTGCATGTTGGTGTCAGAGTCACCAAGAAGAACCCAACTCCGTCATGCACTGGATGGAACAATGCTTATTCACGTAGAGAACAGGCCGTACAAGATCAGCTTTACTAACGGTCATTGGTCTCCCATGGCCAGCCGGTCTCTCTTGGAGACCAATGCCGGGCAATTTGCCTACGTAGGAGTACACCTTAAAAGACACCGTACCCTCCCCTCAGAGGGCAGATATAGCAGTGGGGTTGGCCAGGTGCCATAGGATGCACATGCTTCCAGCAAAGACAAAAGAGCATCCCTTTAGACTGAAACAGGGAAAGATATTTCCACACAAGGTGATAAGTTGGGCACAGGCTGTATGGGTTCTTTATATCTTGGTAAGGAAATATGCCAAGCTCAGGCCCCGCCTCATGCAGCCCAGTAGGGGCCACAAAGGACTGCATGCTGATAGATACTGCCTTTCCCAACAGAAAGTCTTATTTAAATCTACTGCTTTTATTTTATACATGATGTTGTTTTTGTAACAATGAGCTTTTAGGATCTATTTATTATGAACGTTAAAAATTTCATTAGAATTTTCTGGTTCTGTCTTATTTTTCATTTTGGTCATTCAATATAACCTTTCAACATAAATATATGCCCTTCAACATTGAATATTGTTTTCTGTAAATTTTTTAACACTTTTCTTTTCTTTCAATACTCTGTTCTTTCTTCTACAGCCTCCTATTAACTAGGTTTTTGGATCTTTGGATCACATTTCTCACATTTCTCATTTTTATCTTTTTGTTCAAATTTTAAACAAATTTCCTTAGTTTTATTTTTAGCACCTTTTTTGATTTCTAACTGTATCTATTTTATATATAGATGCTTACTCTAGGAAGGTATATATGCATATGTGTGTATATTTGTATGTAGGTTGGTATGTGTTTATGTGTAGTTATGTGTTATATATATATATATATGTATTTGTACACATATGTGTATGTATACATTTTTCAAGAGTGAAAATCAGCTAGTTACCCATCACTTGAAAAGTAGGTACATTATATTATATACATCCCACATACACATATCAACATATGTCAAGTTTAAGAAACAAATGCTGACTGAAAACAAAAGCAACATGTGACAAAAATATTGAAAAAAAGCATTATCTCAAAACATATATAAACAAAATAATCATGTTGCTTAAAGTAGTGAAAGAGAATGGAATGGTTTGTGTGTATAAAAGGGAAAATATCAATAAATAAAAGAAAGTCCTTTCACAGTCTAGTGATGAAACTATGTTGATCTGTGGTCCAAATAACAAAATGCACCTAACCAATGCATGTTAATTTGTGTTCAGTACGTTTGTCACTGCTGGGTTAAAATTAACACAATCAGAGTAGCTAAGGGAATTCCTCAGAGCAATTTTTAAGTAATTAAGATCACCGTGGTTCATTTTGCTAGGAAGCTATAAAAGCATACTTAAGTTAAACATAGTTTAGTTTACCTATGAATTGTTTTCTAGCAATTCAGTCTTTATGTTTTAAGTCATTTTGTACAATCCAGTCTATGTATTTCAAAGTTACTTTTCTTATTCGATATGGATATGTTGCCTATGAGATCCAAAGTATCAATCATATGAGTGGCTGGCTAACGCATGTTTATTAGAAATATATAGACTGAACTGAATAGCCTTTGTTTTTTCATTACAAAGACTATTTCATTCAACAAATATATGCTTGTGCTTATATTTGTTATTATCACTATACCTGGTTTTTAATATTGAGTTGCAAAAAGAACTATTGTATTTTTGAAGCTGCTTCATAGATATTCTCAAATTCCTACTTTACCCGTAATTTCACATAATAGTTGAAGTAAAAAAATAAATAAAATAATCTTCTAAAGTCAACATGTTCTATTTCCTCTTTAATCATGGTGAATAAATAAAAAAAGACATAAACATACATCCACAACAATGACATCAACCAAAGCATCAAACCCCATTGACTGAGAAGGCATAATTCTGCTAAATCTGTGCCTTGTATCACTTTCAGATGGCTGGCTGGTGCCGCTCAGTCCTAGAAATATAAAGATGGGTAAAGATTTTCAGCAATTCAGAATGCAGTGAGAAGCAGAGGACGAGGGACAGGGACTCAACAACTACCCTCATCGTTGTTATTATTGATTATTAGTAGAATACCATCATTCCATTGATGGATTTCCTGAAGCTCTACATGGCAATGACTGAGAAAAGCCACATGTGCTTGTTTTGGCAGCACATAGCGGTGTACAAAACCTGGAATGACACAGAGAAGTTTAGCTGGACCCTGTGCAAGACTGACACGTGAATTTATAAAGTGTTCCATAGTTTTTATTGTTTATTGGGTCCGGGAATTTGGTTAAGTTAATACAAATTTCTAAAAATAGTGTTGGTGGTGGCATAACATTGCGAAGGTAATTAACGTCATGGAATTTACACTTAAAACTTATTAAAATAGCAAATTTTATGGTATATATGTATATATACATATATATATATATACACGTATATCTACATATACATATATATACATATACATATATACATACATATATATATTTCTTGCTTATACACACTTTGTTTTGCAATTTAATCTGCTTGTATGTTTGAAATTTATTTATAAATCTCTTGCAGTTTTGGTAAGACAATCCCCTCACCATTTCATTTTTTTTTACTCATTCTGCTAAAGAGCCAAAGCACCTTTTACTTCTAATTTACAAGAATGAAATTTGACATGTAACCATCTTTTAATTTTTGTCTCACAAATTATAATTCTAGAACTGTTCTCTCTAAACAACATAAACAAAAGTATGTTTATGGAACACACAGGATTCTCTTTTCTGAACTGCTTACCAGAATACCATCACCATCATCATCATCACCACCATCATCACCGTCACCATCACCATCATCACCATCATCATCATCACCATCATCATCATCATCCTCAGAGGGTCCCAGATTTAGCATGATAATCAAGAATGGCCTCTTCCTAAAAAATGCAATCACTTCGGACCGTCTTACCCAGAAAAGGTTCACTTTGTATTTGCTGAATTAGCTAACCTATTACCAATTCTATGACAATATCATAGTAGATGTAGTCATGGCAGCAACACAGCATTTGGAACAAGAAAAACTAGGTTTCTATTCATACTTTCCTGTTCTTTATTTAGAAGATTTTTCAAACTTAACTTTTTAAAATACAGTGTAGGTTTACTGATAATAACATGTGCCTGACCTAACTACCTCAGCTAGCTTGAGAAATAACTGAAATAATCATTGAAATTATTCTGTACACTACGGGAAATCATTATTATAAATATTAGTTTTGGATTTATGTAGTTATAGTAAATGAATAGAATTTGGAGAGATCAAACATTTCACTGAGAACACATGAAAAATTTGTTAAAATAAAATGGAATTCATGACAAGAAACTGTCTACAGAGAAGTATTTTTTCTCTATGCTACCAAAGTTTCATTGTCTCATGTCATTTTCATTTTCTACAGTTATCCCTCAAAGAAAAAAAGAGATTTCAATTCATCTGCTGATAACAGGGGCTGGTTGTGTCTAGTGAAATTCATTTTTGCTTTGATTTTTACATAGTTCTTTTGACTCTGTGTGAGTTGTCGTGTTCTTGTCATGTCCACTTTTTCCTGCCATCTAGGTCACTCTGATCTGTACTTTGATTCCATATCCATGTCTTGGCTGCCTCTTGCACATGACATAATGATGTGAATGAAGAGAGAAGCATTTTTTCTGCTTTAAGATAAGGGGATTTAGGTTTTTGAAGCTGCATATACAGACATAATGCACTGTAGTGTATGAAATTAATTTTCTTTAAGTAGAAACTTTAAATGAGATCCAAGAAAAATTTTGAAAAAGAACCATAAAGAACTTAAATCTGTATTTTTTCTTGGTGTTATGTTTCCATCAATACTTACAGAAAATACGGCAGTAGATCTCATACATACTATTTCTGCATTGTGAAATGGCCCCTAATTGATTACGTATATAAAAAAATTAATAGATGAATAACCTTGATCTGTGCAAGGTATGTATCAGTAATTCTTCTTAATATGGCTTTCAGGAAACCTAAGAGATTTGCATGCCTTATTACCCTTAATGAACAAGGTAAGATAGAAGTGTTACTATTCAAGCTGACACATTCTCTTATGATGTAATTTTTCTTGAGCTTGATTATCTAAGGCAATTTGTAAATACAATATATTGAGCACTTATTTTCTGCTGAGCATAAAACATTGTATTTGGATTTCTGGGAGGGTTTTAAAGATATTTCCATGACCAGGGAGATTTTATAATTTCACACATCCCCATCGACCCATAGAACTGTAAAGTATTCTAATTTGACAGTAATTGAGGTATAAAATGATATCCCAGTGTTGCTTTAATGTGCATTTTTAAATGCCAGTGATTTTGAGCATTTCTTCAGATGCTTATTGACACATTTGGTTCCCTATTTTGTATGTAAGAATGCATAAATGTTGCTTACCCACTTTCTCTTATAACTTTGAAATCTTTGTTGTAAATTTCGAGACATTACTTGCATATTCTACATAACAATACGTTTTTGTTTTCTTTTGCTGTTAGAAATCTTCAAATTTTCCCTTTATTTTTAAATATGTATAAATTCCATGAAATCACAATTCCAGGATTTTTTATTTTTAAGAAACCTGAGAAATGCTCTAAAATATATAGAGAAGTATAAGCGTGCACAGAGCCCAATCAATTTTTTCAAAAAGAAGATAACAGTAAGACCTATTATAATATACTACAGTATATGTCATGTGCTTTTAAATTTAGCATGAATAAGAACACGCAGATAAACCAATTGAAAGAATAGAGAACTAGAAACAGATTGTTTATATATGGCCATTTCATAGACAGTAAAGTGTTACCATAAATCATTGGGGAAACATGGAGAGTTTAAGTAGATTGCATCAGGAAACCTCATTCTCCATATAGAGAACAGGAAACTTAATCAAACCTGACATACAAGATTGGAACCTATATGGACTGAATATTTAATTTTGAAGGTTAAACTATAAAATTAATAAAGGAAAATTAATAAAACAACTTTATTGTGTCTTAGAGGCAAAAAAAAAATACTTCTTGGATAAAACTTTTGTAGAGCAAATGCCAAGGCAAAAAAAATGATAAATTTACTTACATTAAAATTAGACATTTCTCTTTATAAAAGACATTTTGTCATTTATGATTTTATTCAATATTGATACAGAATGCAAAATATATATATTTTAAAATGTGGTACCACTGTACATGTGCAAGAATTTAATGCAAGGATAGACCCACAATTTTAAAGATTTTTCCCTTCCAACTTGATCTCTAGATTCATTTCAATCATTCACAATTCTGTGAGGAGGGGTCAAAAAGCCTTTTCTGATAAACTTATACCAAGAATATATAAATACTCTTTTATAAAAAAGTAAAGAAAAAGGACTTGTCCCTACAATTACTAAGATTTGTAATAAAGCTAAAATCAAGAAAGTAAACATTAGGACAGTGATAGTAAAATTGACTAATTTAATAGAGTGGAGGTCCTAGAAATTACCCAACCTATATATAGAAACTTGATTAATAAGACAATTAGAGTGCCATACCTAGAATGGGGGAAATTATTATAATATCAAAAATATATACTTTTTTTTATAGTACTCATCAATTTATGGAACCACTTCATTTGGTAATTAGTAGATATAGCTAAGCAAGAATTCATAACAAATGCAACCTATAGTGCCATTCCCAGTTCTAAGCACTAAGGAAGAACATTGAAAAAAATCTCAAACACTGCGCCCCTGGGTTAACATAGTTGGTGAAATGATAATCAAACTAAATAAGTGTAACAGTTATCCAGTACTACATAATCAATTATGCCAAAAAATAAGTAACTTAAACTATTTATTCTAATCTCAAAATTTCTGTAGTTACAAATCCAGGTGCAGCAATTCAAGGGGCTTCTAGCTCAGGGTATCTCATGAGGCTGCCATCAATCTTTCATCCACAGCAGCAGTCAGAAGATCCACTAACAAGTTCCCTCACATGAATATTGGCTCTTGGCTGGAGACATCATTACTTTCCATAGGTACCTGACCTGTAGGGGTCACTCACAAAACCGCAATTTGCTTCTCCTCAAAGCAAGAGGTGGAAGCCACCATCTTTTTTTGAAATTTAATATCAGAAGTGGCATTCCATCACTTATGTCATAGTGTAGTTGTGAGAAGTGAGTCCTGCCCACATTTGAAGGAGAAAGATTACACAAGGGCATGAGTTGAGGCTCACTGCAGGCCATTTTAGAAGCTGTTACCTGCAGTAAGTAAATAAACGGTGATAATGGCTAAGAAGAGACGTAATACAGAGAAACAGGGGACACACTGAAATTTTATATAGGATGAGAAGGCTGCACTGACAATGACATTTGGGAAAAGTAAGGGTGTAGGGATGACACATGTGAATATGTGAGGCGAGACCATTCCAGACTGAGAATATGGCAAATGGGAACGTAACAGGTAACAAATAAGCAACAAGAAAATAAAAATCAGCACATACTGATAAAGTTAAAATTGGCCCTCTTATTCATTAGGCTAGGATAACAGACAAGGCCAGCTCAAAAGGAACATGAAACAACATATCTCTGAGGATATGCTAGGGCTGTAAAATGTCATAACAACCACCTTCTTTAGTGACTACTCATTTCTTAATCATCGAAAAACTTTGTCCCCTGAAAATCATACCATCAGAAATGTTGTGGGTTGCAAGTATATCACTAAGAATGAAACATGTCACTCCTTCCTGGGTATCAAGTCATTTTGATACAGAGCAGCAGCATTGATTTTCAATCCAGGTGCAAAGATGCAGATAATGGTTTTCTGGATGAGCAACATTCCACATTTTAATTAACTGTGTAGTTTCCATGGAAACAGGATCCTGGGTCCACTTTCCAATCCAGACCTCATATTGACCCCTTTCCACAAAGCCTAGCTTATGTTTAGCCTATCTAAACCCCGCTTCATTTAGATTTCACTTAAATGATACCGGTCCCAAGTCCTACAATGTCATTTCTGTTCCTTTGTGTAGACTACACAAGGTTACACAAGGGCATGAGTTGAGGCTCACTGCAGGCCATTTTAGAAGCTGCTCCCTGTAGTAAATAAATAGTGATAATGGCTAAGAAGAGACGTAATACATAGGTCTCCAGTGTGCAGTCTTTCCCATTGAGATAGAGCCATAAACCTGACTTTGTGGGACTACAGGCTTGTCCCACTGGTCTTACATTGACTGTGCTGAAAAGTAAGGAGTGTCCAGATGAAGGGGAAACAGTCGGAGAGTAAGACAGAGAAATACATCTTCTCTACCTTAAGGTAATACAGGCCTACTCAAATGAGGGATAATTTTATATTGCTGGCTTCCACAGCTAATGTCACTTAGTCTCATTGGAGATTGGACAAACTAACTGAAGAGCATGGTTGGAGACATTTTGGATGAATAACAGGACAGGAAGTAGATTTTCTGCCTTGGATACATAATGGGATTGAAATCAATTTTATGTTCTATTTGGGGAAGATTCTACACTGTTCCCTTTGGGAATCATGATAATTAATGAAAGAGCAATAATTTATGATTTGAAAGCAGCTGATGGAGCTAAGAGTGGGATAACCAGGATAGACTTCTGCGATTTTCTTCCAAAGGGCATAACTAAAGCCTGGATAACCAAAATTGATAACTAGCAAGTAAAAAAATCCAATGCTGAGTATGGATGAATACTTTCTCTGAGTAAGATTTCTTTCTGGTAGCTTGTCTTTGCTCTGGTGTTCTGATTGGTGGAGGTAACTTATTATTGCATCTGAGCATATGGACTAACCAACCTACTCCTTACTGGGACCAATCAGCAAGGGATAAGGGTGTCCATAGAGAAAATTAAAACTTTCCCTTTGGAGCTTTATTTCAAAGGTTAACTTTTTTTCAGGTAAAGTAAGCTAGAGCATGTCAGCAAGTCCCTTTTGAAGCATACTTTATCCATATCCTCTGGTGTGTGTGCCTATAAGGGCAGTCACCATGTTTCAATCTCTTCCTGAAAGCCAAGGGGACCTTAACCCCTCAGCAGGGCCTTACGTCCCTGCATGGTACTCATGACTTGAGTGGGGAACAAAGTCCTGACACACAGGTTCACATAGAATGAGTAACACAGCTTTATTTGGGATCCAATGTCCCTCCAGAGGCCAATGATCTGGTAAGCTCAGAAGGTTTTGCAACATAGAGTAGAATAAAATTTAATAACGAACTAAGTCCCATAGTCAATTGAGGTGGAGAAGGTCCCTGGTCCGGGAGAGGCAACTGGGCCCACCACGGGTCTGAGGCGCACTGGTCTTGCAAGGAAGAACTTCAGAGAGTCCCGGAGTATCGCAGCTTGCCACTCACAGAGGACTCTGTCAGATAGTGTCTGGCTCAGAGCCTCGCAGAGGGTCTTAGCCAAGTGCCCAGTCAGACTACTTGCAGCATTGCTCTGGAGCTCGGCTTTTATCCCTTTTTCCTTGGACTTGCTTACTTCTTTGGTGATAACCAGAAGTTGTTTTCCAGGAGTTTTTTACCTCTTAGATGATAGCCAGAAGTTGTTCGGTAAATGTTGTATCACTCAATTTTGTTATGCTCAGTTTCACACAAAACCATGTTTTTCTCTTCGCTTTTACCAGTCTCAACTGTGTGGCCATAGTCCTGTCCACACTAGTAAACAACTTGCCTTGCAAATCTTAATCCAACATATATAATACATTTTATATGCTCTATACATCCTCCACCCTAAAATTTACCAATAATGCCATGTTTCACAATTATCATTCCAATTATTTGGCTCCTGTATCTACCTCTAAATTATTTTGGATTTCTGTGGGAAACGTGTTATGGATTAACACTATGCAGCAGTGTCAATTTGCTCTAACTACCATCCAACTTTAGTTCTCCATCTTATCCAGACATGAGGAAAATGTTATCTTTATTTGCTACTCCCACTTTCTCATTTCTCCAGCAACAAATTCCAGTCTGTCTTTTATTACCAAACTCTGTGAACTTTTCTTAAAGTTTGCAGTTGCCTCCATGTTGCTAAACATCTAACCCAAAGTCTCAGCATTTGAAAAATTTGACCATTTTTTTCCTTTGTGATGTGTTTCATTTTCTTAGCTTCCATATACCTTATCAACATATCTGTTTAATTTATGGATGGTTTCTCCTTTACCCAACTTCTAAAATCTAAAATCCGAGATACTGAAGTTTGGTTCTCAGTCCTTGACTTCTTCTATATTCCATAGATAACCTCATTTAGTCTTATGATCTGAATCTTAAATGCAACACACGCACGCACGCATGCACGCACACACACACACACACACACACACACACACACACACACACTTCCTAAGATATTTTTTTGTCCAGACATAATATAAGCTCCTTCAGACTTAGACACAATTAAGCATCTGGTTGTCGCCTTTATCTAGGTAACTAATATGTACCTTGGGGTTTATGATTTTCAAAAGCTGTTGATATTTCAGGTTCCCTTTCATATTACCTAGTATCCCTGTCCATTCATATCTTCCATTCCAAACTAAAATGTTTTTTCTTTTCTTTGTCTCCTGCCTTCATGACTCACCAACCTGACCAGATTTAATCTATGTGCAGAGATTCTATAAATTCATTTCAAACTGCCATCACCTCTGTTTTGGGGGGAAAAATGCAATAAACACCTATGAGGTCTCTCTTCAATGATTCTTATTTCCGTCCAGATAATCCTACTCATCAGGCTAAATTTTTTCTGCTCTAATATGATCATATCTCTATTCTTGTGATAATTCTTGAAGCCTCCATTTTTTACCTTATAATCGATTTTACGAAAATCAGAGTGACTTTTTTCTGAAAAAAAAAAAAAAAAAAAAAAAAAGTAAGCAAGTCATGCCATTCTCTCCTTAAAATCATGCTATAACTTCCCATTATTAACGGACACTTTTTGAGAATTTTAGCATTGGATTTACAGTTCTCCTAAATAGGACCCAACCTGGTTCCATCCTCAATTTCATCCACTACTCAATCTCCACCCTCGTAGTCAGTGCTCCAGCAACTGAACTCTTACCATTGCTGCCAATCAGTTGGTTTTTTCCTAATACCGTTTCTTAGACTCTCTGTCCTCCCATCTTTGTAAGGAAAAGTATAAACCAAAGACCTCAAGATCTAGCTCAAATGACTCTTCAAAAAAGCATCCTTCTTCCCCTCCGGTCTTTCATTATCTCTTTTGTTGACACCTTTCATGGCATATATAATTTATAAATGGATGGGTATGTTCTAGCTTTTCTATTTATTTTGAATCCCTTTCATTGTAAGACTTATTAACGAACATATCCCCAGGTCCTAGCCAAGAGCCTGGTCCAAAGTGAATATTTTATAGCTGGTGATTGAATCACATTGAGATTAAAGCTAATTATCAACTAAATGATTGATAAAGTTGGGTAATTTAGCCTTGAGATTTTGTATTCATCAAATGCCATTGTCAACTCTTTTCTCTCTCTCTCTCTCTCTCTCTCCCTCCCTCTCTCCCTCTCTCCCTCTCTCCCTCTCCCTCCTTCTTTTACTTTTGGTGTTTATGCTCCTCCAATGCTGCTATTGCAAATAATACAAAAATGTATAAATATGTTCCCCTAATGGTTAGATGACAACTACGAAATCATTTTCACACAAGATTTTTGAATGTAGCCATCATTAGCATAGAAAACATTTGAAATAGAGCTATTTATTTCCTTTATAAGGCAAACATGCTAAAATTTGGGAGTCTCTACTTCTTAGTACCATGATAAACATTACCAGTGAAGTCAAGCAGTACCTGAATAAGGCATAAATTACTTACAGTTTGTGAAATAAACACGTTATTGTTAATGTTAATATTGCCATTATTATACCAATAGAATTTCCAAACACATCACTTAACCTGCAGCATAGAGTTGAATAAACAGATCTAACACATTTTCCTTCCACTGACCACAAATTCCCATTCCCTAGTTCTGCACAACATATACAGAATCTGCACATGGCTAACTCATTACATAAATAAACTGGCTTTACCTAAGAATCCGAGAGGACTATCTCTATAACACATGGGCTGGTTAGCATGCATGGGTCGCACAGTCATGACTATGGTAATGAAATAAAACGAAATAAGAAAAACAAATAAATTATGCATTTAAACCTTTTAAAAGTTTAATCATGGAAATCTGATGCTCTAGGGTGAGCCCAAAGAAGAGAGAAAATCTGTACAGTTAGAAAAGTAAGATTTCCCCATGCATTAAATAGCCTGAAGGCTGTATTTACAATATATCACTTAACCAGTCACCCCTGAAGAGCCTTACTGCTTAATCAGGAAATGGTCTCAGTCTGTGTGGCACTCAGCCTATTGCCAAACAAGTTCAGACTCTTACTTTCTCCTCTTATTGTCTCTATTTTTTTGTTTGTTTGTTTGTTTTGTAATCTTTCTTATCTTAATATGTGTGACTTTAAAATGCATGCAGTATTCTCCCAAAGTGGTTCTCCGTAAGGCTTGATCAGATATCATTTATGAGGGAGATTTTGAATATATTTTATTGTAACATTTAGCTGAATTCTGAGAAAAAAAGAATGTAAGAAAACTCTCCTCCATAAGGATTTCATTCAGCCCACTTTTAAACTTGATCCATAATTTGATCAAATGCTCTTGGGCACTATTAAATAGTAATAATGAACTTCACCTAAAGCCCTTAATAATTTTGTTCCACATTGCCTTCTCTAATTATCCACTATTCCCTATTTATTATTACTTCATTCTCTGCCTCGAGGCTGTCTAAAAATACTAAGAATGATAAATTAAACAATATATTTTGCACCAAGTTAACCTGTGGGGAGGGTTATAATTTAATAGGTTGTCTTCAGAATTAATTATTTCTGAATTATTTAATTGCAGTTTCTAAACAAATTCCTTAGAATATGTGACAGAACCTTTAAAATATTTCTAATAAAATTGTTATGACAAAATCACAGGTCTATTATTAACTATCGATTTAGTTAAATTTTATGGTAATTTTATTATACATCTGTAGAGATTTACTGATTATATTTTTACTAACAAGTATTGTGTTCTACAGAAGTTTAACAATATTTTCTTTAGTACCTCACCAATGCACACATTCAATCATTGGCATTTTGAAGCTAATGCTTTTTTCCCCTTAAGTAACAATAATCACTGACTTCTATATTAAGTCTTATAAGTTTCAGTATATATAGATAGCTTTTAGATCAAATACTGCTTTAGAGAATATGATGGTACATGGTACACTGTTTACTTCCCCTATCAGACTCATTAACATTCTGTTATAGCCAATTTCTGATTCTCTGAGCTACCAATCTCCTCATTATGTGTGAAAAATTGTCATGTAGAAGAATCCACATTGTAAAATGGCAGCCATGCTATTTGTGGTATGAAATTTAACCCATACAGCAAATGTGTTTTTAGTTTTTCTGTTGGAGTAGCAAACTCTCATGGAAGTGTCTTACAATGCCAATAAGCAAAAACTTCTCAACCATTTATCAGCAGCAGCAGGACCCGAAAAAGTGGTGCAGCTCATCCAGTCTTAACCTCTGGAATTTTCCCAAATTAATTACCTACTACAACCAGCCCACAAACGCCTTCTCAAATTTCATGTATGAATGGCTTCAGCAGTGATCCAAAAATCTTTACAACCTCCTTTAATACTTTGAACTGCTGGACAGCAAGTTTTTGATGCTTTTAAAAGCTCCATGGTAGAAAGTTTTCACCGAATATTCGGATATTATTCAACTGTAAAGTCTTAATTTCAAAAGTATACGAAATCCTTTAATATAGAATGTTCTTTCCTTTTACATACTGTTTAATCTTAACTACAGAAGTTCATTAAGTTCATTATGTGCTGTTATTCGTGAGCTAATTTTATTGTTACACCTAGAATAATACAGTTTCTGCATGTCTCAAAAATATTGACAACTGCTGTGGGGCACAGTTAGGGAGGGAGGAATAGGATGGTAAATACATTGCAAAAGGAAAGTGGAATTCTCATACAGTACAGAGAGGGAGTATAAATTGCCCCAAGAACTTTGGAATACTATTTGACATTATCTATTAAATTTAAACACACATGAACTCAAATGACCTAGCAATTTCATAAATAGGCATGCAACTACACCAATAGAATTGGAGAACAATATTCACAGAGAAAACATTGTATAAAATCCCCAAATTGGTAATAAAGATCAACAATAAACTGGAAGAAATATAAATTGCAGTACATACTTGTGCTGGAACACTATGTAATGGTAAAAATTAAATATTAATAACTATAGCTACATGCAATAATATGGCTGAAACTTAATAATATAATATTGATGGAAAAAAGCCAAGCACAAAGAATATGTTACCTCTTTTATATAATACTCAATCATAGGCAAGTCAGTCTGTAGTGCTGAAGTCAGAATAGTGGTTTCTTTCCAGGAGAAGGGAGGTACTGCAAATGGTGTGGGCAGAGCCCTGGATTCTGGTAGTTTGGCAACGTTACTTGACCAAAGTGACAGTTACAGAAATGTGTTTATTCTGCTCATTCAATTGTACACGTAGGATTTATGCATGCTGCTATCTCTCCATAGTGCTTCAATTAAAATAGTAAAATATTTTAATTTTACCCATTATAAATGCATAAAAGAAACATTAATATCTAATTTTCTTGACCATTATCACCATCATTCCCTCAGTTACCAACCTTAGGGACTTCAATTTGATTCATCTCTTTCCCCCATTTGATAGTCCAAACTGTCATGAATTATTTAACTTTTGATTTTGAAATATGTTTTACAATCTTCCTTAATATGATCAAATTTGATCTTTATGACCATTTTTATTATCTTAATGGCGATTCTCCCCAATTCAAGTTTAAACAATCGAACTCTTTCAGATTGATCTGACTTAAATTAATGGTATCTGTCTTAGATAATTTTCCTGAACCACTACTTTTAGAATTTGACACTTATGATCAAGTAGTTTCTTTAGTGACTTTGATCACCTACCAGGAAAAAATTATAAAACTATTTTGACTTTCGAGGCCATCCATTTTTCTGACCCTTACAATTTCATTATTATTTCCTAAGGATTTCGTACAAAGTGCTTTCTTTTGAAAGACTTCCATCCAAAAATTTCCAGTATCCATTATGGAAAATATATTCTCATGGAAGTTTCTTTCTTACTCTACATGTTATTTTATTTCTCTATAGTTACCCAAAATTCAAGTGCTCTCCAAAGGTATTTTTGTTTCAGTTATTTTATGAATTTTTTTTATTACACCAGATCAACTGATCTTGTTTTTGTAGCACTTCTATCACTTTTACAGAAGCAGAGTATGTGATTAATTATATATTCATTTATTTATAAAGATTCTATTAATATTGTGCATCAAGGTCTGCACATAATAATACAACGTGTGGAGATGTGTGGGGAAGTTCCATGCCCTCTTCTCTAGAATCTCATAGTCCTGCATAGAGAAAGTAAGGAAACACATACCTAGAGAACACTGGAGTGCTATACCTTGATATATATATATATAATATTATGGGAGTATAGTGCAGGAAGCAATATGAGATTTCTTAGAAAAAGCATTGTGGGCTTCATAGAGGGGGCTATGAACAGAGTTTAGTAAGCAGGGATAAGTTTTCCATTTGTTTGCGTAAGGAATGGACATTGAAGTCACTGAAGTTAGTATGTGGTGATATTTTCATATGCATTTGGTAAGATTTTGATGATAATATCTTTAGCTCATCATTTTTGTATGTGTCTCACAATGTCTGGGGACATTTTCAAGCATAGTACATATTTGACAGATATATTTTTTAACGATTATATAGATGGTAGTTGTTATAAATATGTAATTAAAAGTCAGGCAGATTCTATGGCAAGTTTTTTAGCTTCATGCCTTAAAATTCTATTAAATGGAGATAATAATACTATTCTATCTCCAGGATATATACTGGCATGTGAGTGCAGGTTTATTTTAGTAGTAGGTTTAAAATATTATTTTCCATTCCATTGTATATGTAAATATGTAATATTGCAAAAATATAATTTCCTTTAATTTGATCCAATTAAATGGGAAGTTTTATAAATAAATTAATACTGTACTTAACAAATAGCAAGTTTACCAAAAATTACCTTTGACGATATTTTTATGATTGATTTAGCCAATACATTTATTCTATGGTCTGTTTAGATTAGAAGTAAAATCTAATTTTAGGCTACAGTAGAAATATGGAGTGAGAGTGTAAAGTTTCAGAGCTTTAAGTTAATCATTTTCTATGTCCACTGACCCCACCTAAAGATTTTCTTTTTTTTTAATTAAAACAAGGGTTTGCTAACTCTTAAACCGGAGCACAATTAGTGGCGCTAAAGAACGAGAATGAGTGGTGGATACCAGCAAGAATAAACAGCACATGCTTGCACATTATTTGTGTGTAAGGCAAGTATATATGCCCGAAGGTAGACGAATTCCCTTTCAAGAGTTTTTGAGGGATACGGAGTGCAAACCTGCTTTAAAGTGTAGGAAGAAAATTAATAGTAGAAGAAAGTGAGAGATAGTCTATTTTTACCTAACAGATTTAAACTTATATTCTGCTGGGAGGAAAAGATTAATTATTCAAATAAGTTGCCTTATATTTAATTTATGTTCTATTAAAATACATATTTTTATCTCTTATGGAAATAGTAATATCCTATGTTTTAAACATGAAATTTTTTATTGTGCTTATCAAATTTCCACTGGTGCTGAACATGTTTTAAATACACATAAACCATTTTATAAAACACATATCACAAGAATATATTGCATTAATTTAAAAAATTGAAAAACTCAGGGCCGGCCTGGTGGCTCAGGTGGTTGGAGCGCCATGCTCCTAATGCCACGTCTCTGGTTCGATTCCCACATGGGCCAGTGAGCTGCACCCTCTACAGCCAAAATTGTGAACAACGGCTCTTCCTGGAGCTGGGCTGTTGTGGGCAGCCGGAGGTTGGCAGCTGCAGGGTGGGAGGGGCTGCTGTGTGCTGCCGTGGGCTACCATGTGCCGCCATGAGTGGCCGGTGGCCAGCGTGAGTGGCCGGCAGCTGGAGAGAGCTGCCTTGAGCTGCTGTGAGCGGCCGACCAGCGTCTGACTGCCTGGGTGGGGGAGGGTGGGTGGTAGGAGCGCAAGGCTCATAACACCAGCATGGCCCAAGGAGCTGTGTCCTACACAACTAGACTGAGAAACAACAGCTTGAACCAGAGTGTGGGGGAGGCAGAAGGGGGAAAAATTGAAAAATTCACTTGCAACAGATCTGAACTAAGGGGTTATATACTTGTATGTATTTAATTTCCTTTAAATGACTATGGTATTTGGGATCTCTAAGGTAAATTTGTGAGGAAGAGTATTAAAAAATAATAAAATAAAATACTTATTTAAAAATTTATTTCAACTAAGTATTTGCTTTAACCACAATGTAATACACTGATGACATTTCTGTGCAAAAGAAAGAAAGAAAGAGAGAGAGAGAGAGAAAGAAAAAGAACGAAAGAAAAAAGAAAAGACTTTTAAATTAAGTAAATATATATAAATATCCTTCAGGTGATAGAAATTTCCAAATGTCATTACATTTTTGTATAGAATAATTTAAATTGTTTTTCACTAATGAAATAAGAAAATTACAGTGTGGCATTTGCAGATAACTATGCCTGAGTTGCTGCATTAATTTTGAGAAGATGTTCACAAATTTTTTATGTTAATTGTGTTTGAAATAGCAGCAATAAAATTATGGATGCTATTTATTTATTGTATAATAACCTAAAATTATTTTCAGTCAAAGCCACCTTGTATGTAAATAATGTCCTAAAATTTAAATCTATGGAAACAAATCACGTTGTTTCCCCTTTATTCATTTCTAAGAAGCATCAAATCCGCATGAATAATAAAAGTTGCTGTTTTCCCCCCAAATTAACAGTCAATTAACTATATGAATGTAGGGTTTTTTTTAGCAGTTATTTTGATATATTATTTGGCATTCTATTTTACAAAAATACAAATACAAAATATGTGCTTTAATTCATACCCTAAATACCAATATATGATATTTTGAAATATAATGTATACTATTAGTACCAAATCAACAAAAAGCAATACAATTTATAAATAGAATGTGTTGTTAAGAAAGTAGAGAAATAATAAAACACAACTTTCTTATTCAGTTAGTTCATTATATTAGACTGCATTTTTTTAACAAATAGTGAGTTTCATTTTCATTTAGAGTTCAGGGAATAAAGTCTACTATATTTTCTTATTCAAGGTCTGTGTTTTGTTTTCATTATCATGTGGTAGGTACCTGACATACGTACACAGAAAAAATGAATGAGCCATCTGATTGATTTTTTTCTGAACATGCATTACATTCTTTTAAATGGAAAGCTGAAAGCCAAAAGTAATATTGTTATATTGACATATATTTAGAACTGACATGAATATATAATACTTTAGTAATCTATACTTCATGTTAATTTATTTTAAACAGGAAAATGCATACATATTTTCTTTCTTATTACTAAATATATTTAGATTTGGAAATCCACATGATATATATATGTATACATAAATACTTATGTTTCATGTGGGCATAATATAAAGTCAGATAAACATTAATGGTAATTATATTCACATTGAGTTAAGTTGTGTGTGTGCGTGTGTGTGTGTGTAAAAAATCTTTCACCAACTTGAACACCAGACATACATAGACTTACATACAGTCAAGCTTTGGCATTTATTAGTCAGCTCAACAAAGAAATATAGTGTAAATTCCCTATTCTCAGTTGCTTAATATAAAAAATGAAGTTAATGTTGTATAAGGGTAAATAAAATCAAATACATAAAATGCTATGCATGTAGAGTTGAATATCTCATCATTGCTCAAATAATGCCATACAAACATACAGTGTTAAAATCTATATCTGGATGCAATGTAGAATGTTTCAAATTGATATACTGATTTCCTAAATGTTTAATATTTAAGAACTATACAATAAACGCAAATTTTAAAATGTACTTAAAATAATAAAGATATATATATATATATAATTTTTAAATTTGTTTATTTTATATATGTACTTTATACATATTATATTATATTATTATACAAAGGTTACCAAAAATGTATACGCATTTTAAAAAAGGAAAAAGCTATATTAAAATTATAGTACTCAATATATACCAATCACAAAAGACGAATACAAGCCACATTTGACCTCTGAAATTCCAAGAGGTGCTGAAAGTGGTAACCATCAGCATAATTTTAATACAATGTTTTTCTTAAAAATTTAGCACCCTCTGAATATACTCAACTAAAACGTCATTTATAGGATCCCTAAAAATAATTATTTTTACAGAGATCCAGTAAATAAAATAATAAGATTAAGATGACTTTTATGAATACCTCATTTGTGCCAATTACAAGGCTCAAAAAATAGTGAAAATATTTTCTTGGGAAAGTTGTTTAATGTAGACTGTACTTTTTGTATTATGTACAAATTCCAACTTCCTTTTCTTTTGTTTTATAATGCACATAGAGAGCATTTCTTTTTCCCTTTTTTAGATAACTGTAGCATCTTAGAGCCAATTAAACAGGATGAAATTTGAAAATCACAAACACACCTCTGAGTATTTTGTGAGTCATGGTCATTTATGTCTATCTTTGCTACTACTCCCTGTGACATTGTCATGATACTTGACTTTTAAAACATCAAGGCAAATGATGTTTTGTGTGGATGAAAAAATGTAGCTCAAAGCAAAGAAAGTGTACAAATAGTCATCGAATTATTTTATACCTATAGCAAGTGTTTACAATGTTCACCATCTGTATTAACACCATCATGTAGTTCTAGTTCCTGTTGTCTAAATGCAGGTGGCAATTGTATTAATGAGACAAACAAGCAGTTAGAGTGTGAATATTTTGAGGAGATATAAGTATCTGTGGCTCAGTAAAGTTCCATTTACGGTGTGTTTGAACTTATAGACACTTCGTTAAACTCTACTCCAATATACTCTGACTGATATTTTTTTCTTTATCCACAGAATATGTGATTTATACTGTGTATTGTTTCTATATCTGAGTGTTAGGTTATTATGTTCTACAGTTATCAAAATGTTAATCTTATGTTCACATGTATTCCATAATTATTCTTCTGCAAATGCTGAAAATATAACAGTTACTTAGTATTAATGCTTTTGTGAAAATATGTGAAATGAATCCCCCCTAAGTATAATGTAAGTGTGGGTGAAGAACAGGTAATGAAAAATTTCACACTCAAATCCATTGCTGAATTATTCCTCAGGAAAACCTCACCCGTCCATCAGCTGATGCTAAAGCTGGTATTAAACCCCCACATGCAAAAATCCATTTCTCCCATTACTTCCCCTTCACTCTTTCGTTGTTTCCAAGCTAACAGAGCATGATTTCATTTCCCAGAGAAATAGAATCTTTTTCCAGGGAGCATTCTAAACTCTAGCAAGCCTCATCAGAAAACTGATAATCAATGGAGTGTGTACACATAAAAATCTCTAAAGAATTCTGATAAACTACTGCATTTTTACAGCTTGCCTGTCTTCAGAGAAAAGGTTTACGAATGAAGCCAATTGCTTTCTCCACTGGGAGTTCTAGATGGTGGGGATCAAGGAAGAGGCTAATATTTACCACTTCACAAATTAAAGACTACATGGTAAGTTTAGTGTCAGACAGCTTTAATTATTTTTCCCCGCTTTGTAGTTTGGATAGTTTAATCTGGGTTTCCCTGCAGCTGACAACTTGGAGTGAAAAACCAAGCAGAATGACAGCATTTACTGAAGCAGATAATGTAGCTCAAAAATGCAGAGACGATTTTCTAGGATGCAAGATACTGTTTCACCTCCCTTTAGCCACCCAACTGAATGAAAATTGCAATATTCATCTAATGCAGAGAACACGATAATGACACGGGTTTCTACACATTTGATTGAGATAGAAAAGATGTGAAAGTATCTTGACATACACTATACAATATCTGTTAAAATTTAACCTAAAGTTACAATATAGACAAAGAATCAATACATATATTTTGAATGCAAAATTCAGAAAACATTATAGTTTACATATTGCACATAATTTAAGGGCACTTTTCTGTATTTCTATTATTTTTATCTCCATCTTTCACTGACAGTATTGCAGACAGTTTACCGATGTGTAAAAAGGAAAGCAGGATGGTGTTCTGATGCTAAGAAACAGACTTTTAAAAGCTTGTGAATTTAATTGGGTGTTGCACATTTTCAAGTGGAAAGGCCTAATTGTTCAAAAACCCGAGAACACCCCTATTACAGACATACCATTTCTGCAGCAGAGGGAAATTGCAAGGAGGTGCTAGGTTTGGAAATTATTTTTCCTATTATTAGTATTTTCTAACAGTCTCTAGTTAAGACCCATCATGAACCATAAGTTAAATTAATGGTTTCATTTCATCCTTGTAATTTTTTTTCAGCGTGTATTCTTACTAGTTCACAAGATTTTCCTTGAGGCTTTTATGATCCGTTGAAGGTATTCATATCATATTGAATCTCCAGTACCTAATACAATGTACTTATTTCTGGATATGTAATTTATTCAGTCATTCATTTGTTCGTTCATTCATTCATTCATTCATTCATCCATCCATCCATCCATCCATCCATCTATCAGGCAGCAGATATTACTGCTTATGTTTCATGTTGCATATTAGACCTCAAAAATTCAAATATAAATTAAATCCAGTCATTTCTCTAGACAAGTTTATTGTGAAACAATCACTACTCATCTCAAAGTCCTTATTGATTTACTTTCAGAACATATGATAGAGTCTATAACAAAACTTACTTCATTAGGCAGCTTTGATGTAGTAAGAAACCTCAGTGACTTATGACAATATAGTTTTCTTCCTTGATTATGTAAAAGCTAAAGACTGTACCAGTTCCATGTTCCGTACTCATTTCAGGATTCAGACTGAATTAGAAGGCTCCAGGGACAGGCCGTTCATGTGGTCAAGGGTAAATTGCAAGAGACTGGCAGAAACACACGTGGCGTTCTAAGCTTCTTAGTGGAACTGGACTGGCTTAAGTCATTTCCTCTCCTGTTTTACTGGCCAGAGAAAAAACTGGAAAAGCCCGTCAACAGAGGGAGGGGAAGTCTCTGTGTCTCCAGGGAACATGCGGTCAGGAGGGATGAAACCCTCCAGCAAAGGGAGTGAAGGACTCGGAGTAACCACGTGATCTGCGGTTTCGCTAAGGGCTCACTCTTATGGGGGGCTGTGCTTTTGATATTTCATGATGGTATTCCTAATTGGACAGTGATCGGCAATTATTTTAAATATGTTAGTCCACGACATTTTATTCCTCAGGTAACGTTGAACCAAACCCCTCAAACCAAGTCCTCACGTTTGCACTACCAGCATTAAGTTATCAGAAAATGAGAGAACTGCATACCAGTTTGTGTTACGAAAGAGCACATGAAATCTAGCTGAGAATAAGTTTTGGTATTTTCCTGGGAATCAAGTTCAATACTACTACACATAATTTTATGTCCAATGGATCATTACACATGCTAAAATACGTGTAACATGCTGTTATGTAAAATACTGCTAAGTAAGATGCTTAACATTTTAAAGGCAAAATGTTTATTTTTGTGTCTACCTATACATATGAATAATGTTGTTTGGTAAAAATGAGAGTTAGTGTCACAGGGAAGGTTATATTCTATATTCCTCTCAGCTAGTTTAGAAGCCTAAGAAAGAGGAAAAGAAATGCTATGAACAGAATGTTTTAGGTGAAATACAGCTGCAGGGTTGAAATTTCATTATGATTCTATTCTATTTCCATCACCCCACAGGAACACATATACTTAATTCATCAGAGTCCCCTTATTATCTCTGCAACACCCCCAACAACCACATCCACCCCAACCCCATTAATATGGCCAGTTATAACATTTACAAAGTGAATCAGGCTTTGAAATAGAACAGAGCTGGCAGCATGTCCCATATGCTTCTAAAACATATACAGTAAAACTACACAATATGATTCTTCTGAAAAGAATAGCAATAGTTTCTTTATACACCTAAAATAAGAAACCCATGTTCAGGCTGATACAGTTAAGTGGATTTGATTCCCATTCATAAAGTGATGTACTGATGAAATATAGGTGTAACAAGTTTCTTATTTGAAATAAGTTATCTCCACTGCTAGTCACCGTTAAATACTATGCCTTCTGTAGGTAGAATCCAGCCACTCAAAAACAATTCCAAATTAGCTTAGGAAAAAAACAATGTGGAGAAAATACTATGCTTCATTGTATACTCTCTTGACACTAACGTACATGCATATATTTTTTTGTCCTTTTTTTCCCTATTTGTAAATATTAAAAAAACATGCTTATCCCTGTAGTGAATGAATGTTAGATAACAATAATTTCATTTACAAGCCCACTTACGACTTCAAGTTTCTCTTATATTGTTCCCTCAGTCTTGAATAACCTTCTGCATCTTATGTCTTACGTGATACATCTTATTAAATTAATTTTTATATAATTTCTTTTTTATCTTTGCCCTCCTTTGATTTCCCCTTTGCTTTTACTCAGTCTCTTTTGTGTCTTTCCCTATACTGTTTTTTTAAGTAGTATTATGTAACAAAGTGTTTTGTTTTGTCTGGTTTGTTTTGGCAATTTTGTCCATTATGGTAATACTAATAGCAACAGTAAGAATTAATGTTCATGGAACACTGCTTTTAACTTGGAAATTTCCAACACATTTTACATGTAGTGATTCGTTGACTATCTACAATAACTGAAAAAGGCAGAAACTATTGTCTACCATTTACACATCAGTGAAACAACGTGATGTTAAATGCCTTGACCAAGAATCTTTCTCTAGGATGAAGTGGGTTTCCACTTCCAATCCAGGAAACCCAACTACAGGATAAATTATTAGGCAACACCTGCGTCTCACTCCACATGCTCCCTGTATTAACATATCCCAAGGTAGCTGACTCCCAAATCTACGTTTCTAACTCAGATGAGCTCCAGATTCATGCATCTACCTCCTTACAAAATATATCTACTCCTAAAAGTAGCTGAAATTCAGTAGGTTGAACACTGAATTGATTTACTTCCTTCCACGATAGGTCTTCTGTGGTGTTCTGTATCTCAGTTTGGTACCTATGATTTCTTCTATGCAATTTATTGTTTCAGGTCTATGTTTAGGTCTTTGATCTATCTTGGGTAAATTCTGGTATATGGTGACAGATAGCAGTCTAGTTTCATTCTTTTGAATGGGGCTTTCTGATTTTCCCAGCACCATTTATTAAAGAGGCTTTCTTTTCTCCATCATATATTTCTGGCTCCTTTGTTGAAAATTACCTGCCCATATATATGTGGGTTTATTTCTGGGTTCAATTCTATTCCATTGAATTGTGGATCTGGTTTTGTGCCAATACCATGCTGTTTTGATTATTGTCACTTTGTAGTATAAATTGAAGTCAGGGCCTGTGATACCTCCAGCCTTGTTCTTTTTTCTCAGGATTGCTTTGGCTATCCAGGGTCTTTTGTGATTCCATACAAATCTGATGATTTTTATTCTAATTCTTGAAGAAATGCCATTGGGATTTTGATGGGGGAATGCATTAAATCTGTATATTGCTTTCAGTAACATGTCCATTTTAACTATGTTGATTCTTCCGATCCATGAAGATTCTCTCTTATTATGTTCTCTCACAGAACCCCGCCATGATGCTATGAGAAGCCCGAGCTACATGGAAAAGCCATCTGTTGGCACTC
Organism: Rhinolophus sinicus; assembly: GCF_036562045.2. Classification (NCBI taxonomy): domain Eukaryota; kingdom Metazoa; phylum Chordata; class Mammalia; order Chiroptera; family Rhinolophidae; genus Rhinolophus; species Rhinolophus sinicus. The sequence continues at coordinate 11,106,067 of NC_133754.1, read as the reverse complement.
TGATTGACAGTCCCAGCTAATGACCCAATCAACATCCAACATCAACTGCCAGTCATTGGACTGAGCCATCTGGGCCATCTGGCCCCAACTTCAATCTGACTGTGATTGCAAGAGAAACCCTGAGTAAGTACTGCTCAGCTGAGCACAGTTAATTCTCAGAACTGTTGGACATAATAATTGTTGTTTTGTTAAAGTTATATAGAAAAAAGATAACCAGAAAAAATGATAAGCTATTATACATTTATGTAATATTATGCTACACACAAATAAAAATGAAAGAACTGGTGTACAAAGATACCTAACACAAAATAGTAAATATTATATGACTCAATATAAAATTTAAAGTACCAACTCATCTGTGGTAACAGAAATCAGAAGAAAGAGGTTGCTATGGTAGGGAAGGAGTAATTGGAAGTAGCCATGAGGTAATTTTCTGACATAATGAAAATATTCTATATCTTGATAAATATGTACATTACATGAGTGCTTATATTTGTCAAAATTCATCAAATTGTACACTTAAGATATGTATATTTCACACTATACAAATTGTACTTAAAAAATGTGTCACTGAGCGAAAATAGTCTTTGTAACACTAGCCCTTAGTTGGTCATAGATAAGTTACTAAAAGCTACACTTTGCTTCCTATGTCAATAAAACAGCTATTTAAAACTTAAGATAGTAACACTGTGTTCTCAAGGCTTTCCATTTTATCAGTTCGGCACATTTTGTTTCTTAAACTATTTATCATGTGACATATTGTTTAGCTACTTCAGATACTTTTGTATTTTCCTCTGTCACTTGCTGGTAAATATTAATGTGCATGGACTAGGCATGTAATTCCAAAAGAAAGGTCCATTGTGGGAAACCATAGAACTATTTTCTTCATTATGTGTAGCAAAATGATTTTTCTTGTATAAACTATGATTATTTTAGTTTTGGAGAACTCATGGTGTCTGCAGTAAACTTGAGGGTCTTGTTTTCCTTTTTCCATATGTTGTTCTCTCTGATAATTTTTATTTTAATTCTTGAAATGTGTGTCCTTCTACCTAACAGTTCTGAAATGTCATCTACAGGCCCACATTTGCTGACATCTTAAGCCATGTAACATGACATGCCCATGCTCTGGGCTCTTGTCACATCATGTCCCTATCTCTGTGTTGAAGTTACCATATTGTTATAAATTGATTCAGCAAGGGAGTAGTATATTCCACACATTTTTGTCTCTAGCATTCAGTACTATCTTAAAATTCCCTTGTAACAAAAAGTGTTGTTATAGTAATTTTTAGATATTCATCTAAGTTACAATAATCAAAATAATGCCAACATGCATATAGACAGATTCTGGCCAATACATCAATATTAGATAAATGAAATAGTAATCGTGACCACTGACCCCAGGCTGTGAAACATTTCACGTTTTATTTTTTAGAAATGTGTAATCTAAAAAAACATGAAACATATGTACGTTGGGATACTGAATGATAAAAACATCATAACACTTCACATTTCTCCATAGATTCTCAAGGTGAGTTATTGACAGCATGTTCAAAAAACCCTTCATATAACCACGAAGTCTATGAAAGTCTTGTATTAAAAATATTGACAGAAATGCTTCCAGGAATTAAAACACAGTTGTGGGATTTAACTGTTACCTAGTTACATTTCTATAGAATGTAGTTTCATGGTAGTTTACTGGAAATGTTCTCCATATCTGATACGAATCGAGCATTTTTTGGTTTATAGCAGAAGTTTTGAGTCACCACCTTTATATGTGTAACTATTCTTGTTTTCTTTTTGTCTCAAATGGATTGTTCGTTTCAGTGTCGTTAGGCCAGTATCCACGCCTCATCCCCAGCTGCTTCATTTAAAGCAATGATATGACTAAATATTCAGATAAAATAGATTTGAGAATATAAATTAAAAATTTTATCTAAGGATGACAGAACCACAACTATCTCTCAAGATAAAATTTGAGAGCACAACATTAACTGAACACTATATATAGAATTTTTAAAAATTTGAAGAATGAAGGAAACACATTAAACATAACAATATTGCAAGATCATAACCATTACAATTTAATATGTATGTTGTACCCATTAAATTGAACAGTTTAAGCTACAAAAGACTTACAAAACAAAGAACACCCTCATTAAAATAATTTATTTTGGCAATTTCTTTTTTTCACGAAGCTCTCTCAAAGCACTATGAACCCATGGTTCTCTGGGATTGTGTAGCATAATAAGGTTTCCATGATATAATTACATTTAGCTTTCTTAATTCTGATGACATAGAAGAAATGGGGGGAAGAGAGAGAGAGAGAGAGAGAGAGAGAGAGAGAGAGAGAGAGAGAGAGAGAGAGAAGAAATAAAGGAAAAAAAGCAAAGAAGAAGAAAGAAATCTTGCTGTCTACACAGACATTTATTAAAGTCTCTTCACACACACACACACACACACACAGGTATATATATATATTAAACTAGGCTATTATGGATTGGGCTAATTATTTCTCCTGCTAAATTATATGTTTTTTAATTTTATATTAATATTCATTTGAAGCCAATTAGACTTTCTCTCAAATTACTAAACCAGATGATTCAAAACAAGAATTTTCTGAGTTTCAGATTAACATATGCTCAATAGTTAATTTCAAATGAAAGGGAATTTTTTCCCCACACCGTCCAAATCTATTCCTCCACTGAATCCCTCATCCTTTTTAGGCATACAATATGCCATTGACCCCAGAAGCCTATAATCACTCTTAGCATCTTTTACACTTTTCCTTTATCCAATCCACCACAAATTACTCTGTATTTCATCTCCTATATATCATGCAACATCAATGGTTATAATATGAGCCACTACCACTAATCAAATCATTTTGTACATACCAATTAGACTTCTGAAATTTATCCTTTAAAATGAAAATCAGACCTTGTCATTTCTCTCTGGAAAATGTGTATTCATTATAAAAACCTAAATTATTTTCTATGTGATCAATTTCCCTTGAATTGCGTCCTCTGTCTCTTCAGTCCAAATCACAACATATTGTGAAGCAAAGAGAACCAAAAGTACTGACAAAACTAGAAGAGAACTTCTAAGAACTGTGGGAGAACTATACAAGGAGAAACATACGCACACTGGGAATATCAGAAGGAGAATACAGAGGGAAAGGAACAGAACCGCAAAACTCTGATGAACTTAATGAAGAAATAAATAAATGCATGACAGTGGATAGGAAGACTCAACATTATCAACACGTCAGTTCTTCCAAACTCATCTATACATTCAATACAATCCCAATCAAAATCCCAGCAAGTTACTTTACAGATATTGACAAACTGATTCTAAAGTTTATATGGAGAGGGAAAAACTCAGAATTTTCAACATAATATTGAAGAAGAAAGTTGGAGGCCTGACTTACTGTGAAGCATTGGCCTGCCGCTTTCCCCAGGAGCCACGCAGGTGGATTTGCACAAAGTGTCAGCAGCAAGGGATCTTCCGATGCATGGCTTCTCCTCATGTGCCTAGAGTTTTCTCAAAACTTACAACAATGCCGGGAATAAAGGCACACATTGAACAGACATCTAAATAAATATGTTGATGATCATTTAACATTTGAACTCATCTACCAAAATTATATTTTAGAGTTAATTGGTAACCTTGTAGCTTAAGTTGTTCATAGTTGTTTTCTGTTTGTATTAGAGGTAATCCACTTAAGTCATGGAGACATTTTAATAATTTAAATGTATTCCAATTTTTTCAACTGATTTCTCTATACATTAAATACAATGCATTTGATTTTCTGATTACAGTGACAATGAGTAAAATTGCTTCCATTTTCATCTAGTGTCAAAACACTAGTTTTGATCTGGAGCATATAGATTTGTACATGTTTCCTATTTGCATATATTAAGTTGTTCATGTAAAGTGAGAAGCAAATTTAAGTAAACGAGGCTGCTTTTGCAGCCCGTGCTGCATATTGGCTCCAGGAACAGTCATCGTGCTAGGATGGGGACTAGAAAGAAGCACGGAGCCTAGACGCCTCAATATGCTCTCATCTAATTCTGTCAGCTATTGTGTACTTTAGAACTGACAGGCTGAATGCACTTAATGAGAGGACTATCGGCCTATAATAAAACAGGTGAATTATTCTATTGCATTCAGTACTTCCTCTTCCATGCTATCTTATAGAATTAGATATATGCAAAATCAAAACTGACCTTAGAGATAAATCACTTAACCATAGAAATGTCCTTTTATAAGTAAATATGTAGATACTAAGCGACAGATGCTATAATGGAGATAGTTCAAGTCATATATCAGAGAACTAATTTTTATTTGTAATGGTGTCGAGTGCAATATGCAAAGTAAGGACAAGCAAGGTAATTTTGAGTGGACTTTATTGTGAAGAATTAGCCAAGGTGTTGCCCCCTCCACATGCTTTGTTACATGGCTCTTGCCGTCCAGCTTACTAGGGGTACCACTCTGAGTCTCAGGGAAGGGCAGTCACAGAAGAAATGTCAAGAGAAAATACACTTTCAGCTCTTAATTTTGACAGAGATAGGAGTTTGAGAAAAACATATTTGCATTTCTGAAAGCCAAATTCTGAAGGTCCCAGTGTCTGATATTTATAAAATAAAACTTAAAGGGGGGAATACTATAAAGTAATGTAAATGAGTTTCTGTACAATAGGCTAAATATGATTAAAATGGGAGGATTGAGAAAAAATCCAGAAGAGTATAGGAGTTAAGATAAATTTAGGGAGTTAGGTTGATAAAACAAATTTTGTAATATCCAGAACAGAGTGGATGAACATTACAATTCTCCTGCCTATCAGGGGTGCTCCCTTTTAATTAATGAACTATATGCCATTTGTTGCTCCTCTCTACAAATCTACAAGAGTTTAGATGCAACAATGGGAAGAAAGAAGATGGGAAACAAGCACTGTGACTGAGAAAGACTACAAAATGACTTTGTTTCCCCCTTGACTACACTGAAATCATGCTCAGCACAGTCATGCTTGTTCTAGAAACTAAGTAGCAATCACTGGACAAGTTTACCTTTCAGGAACAGCTGAGATCATTGTCTGTGAAATTTATATTCAGTTAACAGTTAAAGAAATGGGCTAATTGCTCTCAAAGAAATACACTGGGTAAAGAATGGAGAGTCTTAGCTATGTTAGCTATGCTGGTTAGGTGGAGGGTTGCATCAGGATTCTGAGTTGTAAGCAATAGAAGCTGACTCTGACTGAATAAATAGAAAAAAAGATATTGGCTAACTAAGAATTCTTGAAATCTTGAAGAACCAGATAAGGCTAAGCTTCCAGAACCAAAACAAAGCATTACCAAGCACCATGACAAAAAGATTTCTAAAGAGGAAATAGAGAATGCTGAGCAATTCTAAGCTAGGAATTAAACTGGACTGCTTCAGATGCAAGCACCGAAGCTCTTCTGTGCAATGAACAATACTGGAGCAACCTGCTGTCTTAAGAAATGGATACCCAGCTACAACTTTTCAAAAGGAACCAAAACAGAGCAAAACAAAACACAAACAAACAAAACCCAAAGAAATGAAAACAAAACAATTCTAGGCAGCAGCTTTTCCATTCTCATTTTGCTCATATGTAAACCTAAGAATATTAATTAGGACAGAAATACAAGCTTCTGCAACAAAGATATACATATAAAAATGGCTCAAAGAACAATGAAGATTTTCCCAGGCACAGGAGTCTGAGCGCAGATGGGATTGGGCTAACATGACAGCTTCCTGGTTTCAGGAGACCAAATGTCTTTATCTTGTCCTCGGGTCTTCTCAGTATGGGGCTCCACCATATACCAATTCATTGAGACATGAAAGACAAGCAGGGAGGGTATCTTCTTTTTCTTTCAAGGGCACTTCTGCTTACACGCTATTTGCCAGAATGTAACCATGTGGCTCCAACTTAGCACAAGGGATATTGGGCAATGTCATCATCACATGTCCTGTGTCATGTGCCCAAATAATTTCTGCTACTATAGAAAAGGGGGTAAGTAGAGTTGGGGTGGAAACATTAACAATCTCAGGCATAAGATTTGCTATATGGGCATGTTCAGCTGTTGGGATTCAGTCACGTGCCTGTGCTCCATCCTCAAGGGAGCTGAGAAAAGTATGTTTTCTGGTTTCTATAATGAGGAAGTGGAAATCACAAGTAGAAAATTCTCCAAACAGAAAATGTGTTAAAAAGGTGTTGAGCAGCCAGATAAAATGCCAAATACTCACTTGATAGGAGACTCTGAAAAACTAACATTTGCAATGAGACGCACAGGATAAAAATGAAGCAGCTTTAAAGATTTGTGGTCAGATCATTCTATGAAAACAGAACATCAAGAGCCAAGAATGCCAGATAGGAAAACGGTCTGATGTGCTTTCAGAATATCATGCAAATTATGTTTGATAGAGCATAAATTCTGGGGTAATGGAAAATAAGGTGGGAGAGATCGGCAGGAGCCTTTAGGCTAGGGTAAGAAATGTCAATGTATTCTAAGGTAAGTTGCAAGCCACTAAAGGTTTTTATGGAGAGTGAAATGATCAGAATTCTTTCTGGGGTGGAAAATTTGACACCACTAAATAAAAGTCAGAGAAGATATTTTAAAAATATAATACAAATCCCCTTGTGTCTGTATCTATATTCTCCATGTTAATAGAAAAATCTTTTGATTCACAGTGTTCATTTCAAATGATTTTATTCTGACAGCTATAAATGAATCTGAAAAAAATAAAATAAAACACACCACATACTGAGTGTTTCTATTGTGTTAGAAGCTATCATTCAAATTATATCATTTAATCCCAGAATAATATCATGAGAGATTTCTATGTCCAGTAGAAGGAGAAGGAAGAAAAAAACAGTGCTTATTGAAGGTCATTTTGTGAGTGTGTGGTTAGCCAGTATTTGACTTGTATACATCAAAGAATTCAACATCAAGCCACAGCCTTCAACTTCAATATTTTTTCCAGGGACACAAATATATCTTAATAAAAGTTATTTGCTTCTTACGTATGTTGAAAGTATTTTTGGAAGTTAGTAATTCGATTTCTTCTCTGCCTACATTAGCAATCACTTTATGATGATGAAGACATAAATATATATTATTATACAAGCATAAGTTATTAATGCATTAATAATCCTTCATGATTAATACATTTAAAACTTATATTTTTAATCAGTATGCAGTATAGAAACTATTTTTCGGAATTGTAGACCAAAGGGTTTGTATGAATATGTGCATATAGAAAGTGTGAAAGAGAGGGTTCAAAATCTGTTTCTTTTTCCTAAAACAAAACAACAAATAAAGCAAAACATATGGGTTAATTCATAGCATCTGGTTTACTAGAGTTCCTTTATCACAACAGGGTATCATAATTTGGAAAAAAAGGCAAATATTTACCAGGGACACAAATATATTTGTCAAATTGTCACATCATACACAATTTATTCATCTGGGCATTAATTCAACAAATCTTTATTGATTGTCTTATGCACTAAGAAAAATGGGAAAACAAGTCAGTCAAATTCAGGAAAATAATCAGTAGGTAGATAAATGAGTAACTAATTGAAATTAATGAATCCCAAATCTTGTACGTTCTAGTGAAAAAAATAAAGCTGGATAATTTACTAGAGACCAGAATAAAATGTGTCTCCCTGGATAGTCTAGATTTTTTTTTGTTTTGTTTCGTCTGTTTTTTTTTTTAAATCCAAATATTCTAGGAGACAATTGATCAAAGTCCTAAGATGGAAGAGTTGTTTCATGAATATCTAGGGAAGGAATATTTCAGGATCTGGGAAAGTTCCTTGAGAACCCACAGAGGGACTGCATTGGGCAAAGTTGAGAAATAGCAAGAGAGTGCAGAAGGCTAGAGCACAGCATGAGGGTTAGAGGAAGAGATGAGCTTGGAGAATTAAGAGTAGTGAAGAAAACGTTTGAACCATATTCCTGTTTTACTATGAAATCCTTTGGCAAGTCTTGAGCAAAGGAGTGACAGATGTGATTTGTTTTGAAATGCACACTCTGGCTGTTATGTGGAGTGTGAAAACCCAGCAACAATTTACCAGGCTACTGGAATTGTCCCACAGAAAAAGATAATAGCCAGAGGCTGGGTCAATGATGAAAAGTTTCAACGACATGGGAAAGACTGGGCAAGAATCAGGTTTGGTCCTGGAGGGGGTGGTAGGTGAGGAGAAGTAGGGATGCAATTCAAATGATCTATAGTGAAGATATTTAAACTGAAAATCTTAATTAAATTATGTAATTAACTATCAGAAATGACTCAAACAATTATAAGTTGTATATGCCATTTTAAACAAAAATTAGGCATGTATGTATGAACAAATTATATTCACATTTAAATCACAGCTTCAGTACAAACTATTCAGAATATATACATATTCATATTTTACTCCTTTCACACATTACTTGAACTAAATGCACAAAAATGACAAATACATAATCTCCGATCGAACTCTAATCCTTTGTCATACTGTCATGTGAGGCATCAGCCTATTATATCCTTGAGATAGAATTCTCATTAGTGCCAGAAGACTGGCAGGTACATTCAGCATATCAATTCTACACAATTAAATAAAGGTCAGAGAAGGTATTTTTTTTAAATATAATAAAAATCCCCTTGTGTTTTGTATTTATGTTCTCCATGTTAATATAAAACATCTTATGATTCACAATGTTCAGCTCAAATGATTTTATTCTGAGCTCCTAAATTTAGTGTTGAGATTAAACCCAAAAGCACATGTCCTTTGCTGAAAATTACATATTTAATATAAAATAAAAAGAGAATTTACTTTGCTATATTGATTTTAAAATCTTTCGGCTGCACAAATCATGTTTCCTCCCTTTGAGATTACTGTAAAATAGAATAGCACATGAAAATATTTTAAGATCATTTTATTTTTTGAAATATGAAAACCTATTACCGCTGTGCAAATTCAGAAGCAAGTCTAAATCTATCGGGATGTTTTTCACCCTTCTGATATTTCTCAGATATTTTTAAACTCATAATATCTTAGTAAATCTATATTCTATTCTGTCTCCTGAGTTCTATACCTCATAAATATTTCTGCCTTCACTTTTTAAAAAAATTAAACCTTAGTTGATTACCCACTTGAATTAACAAAAAACAACAATTAAGACCCCAATTTTTTGTTCTTTTATTATGACCATTTGAGATAGGCTTACTGACATCAGCATAATAAATTCTGTTATAATCGGCTGTTGGCAGTAGGGGAATTTTAAGCAAGCAATGTATGTTAAATTCAACATTTCAAATTGATTAGAATGTTTCAAAGTGATTATTATAATGATGGTTATTTTTTGCTTAGAAATGTATACCTTTATCAGTAAAATTCTACCAGACCCTTTGTTTCTTATATACCCAAAATCTTTGATAACATTCCTTTTGCCTACCGTTCATCATTCTGTGTTACCTTTCAGGAATAACTTTGATCATCACATTCTTTATAAAGTCTTTCATTAACTTCTTAAAGTAAATATGTCCACTCTTTCCCTTGCATGTCTACCATAACATAAAATTTCCATTTTAATACTTATAACATTTAGCTACATTTGGGCACAATCGTGTGATTGTGATTTTCTTCCCAACCAAACTGTAAGTTACTTGAGGGTAAGGCAAATAACTTGGTAATCTCTCTATCTCCAGAAATAAACACCATTTCTGGTAGATGACCTTTGAATGCACAAAATCTTATATTTATGTTCCTTAACTATTGTGACTAAGTACAGAATATATATTAAAATGGTGGGAATTTTTACAATTTGACAAAAGTGTCAGCAAATGATACACACAGATAGATGTTATTTATCAATTTCTTTATAATTTTTTTTTCATAAAACTTCTGTCCTTTTTTTAAAATTTGCTGTCTTTTATCTGCCTTACATGTATCAGATATATGGTGATGGAAGGAGAACTGACTCTGGGTGGTGAACACACAATGTGATACACAGATGATGCATTACAGAATTGTACACCTGAAACCTATGTAACTTTACTAACCATTGTCACCCCAATAAAACTTAATTAAAAAAATGATAGGTACTAAAGAACAAAAATTATTCAAAATGTGAATATTTAAAATCTCTAAAAAGAGAACAAATGAAACAAAGCAATGAATACATAATTCAATATTATGTACCTAAATTGGAGAAAAACTAATATTTGGATTGAAATTTCAAGAATATAAAATGATCCAGTAAAAGCAATACTGGCGTACTATTATTGTATGTTAATACAATAATTGAACCTGGGCAGTTAAATTACTTGAACGATAAAGACTCTCAAAGGATCCAGGCCAATCTTCAAGTCAACTACAAGAAGGTTAAATCACTTAGGTCTGACTTCTCCGTACTTTCTCCACAATAGGACGACTGGTACAAATACCAACAGGATTTTCAGAACACAAACTGTGACCAACGTTTTAAAATTTAGCTAATTACTAGTCAAGTATAAGGGCAATGAATAGATACTTTCAAAGAACATCATACTCCAAACACACATATTTTCAAGAGAAATAAATGATATTTCAAGAATATGGAGTAATCAAGTAAAATCCCACAAGTGTAAACACTTCCTGATATTTTCAGTAAGACAGCACATGAGTAGCAACTGAAACTCCATTTTGAAGAATATAAATTCAAAGATATCTGCAAAATTATTAAAAAAAAAAAAAATACGTTACAACACTGAGTCTTTCTTGACTAACTCAAAAAATTAATCAGATGCTATGGGTACATCAGGCATGACACCTAGCCCTATGTATTACTCAAATTTGAATACAGGATATGATGGTAACAAACATAATACCAGAAGTTTGGCTTTAATTAGACGATCTTATCTATCCTGAAACTTTCATATTATCAATGAACTGTTTTGGTTTCACATTTTGTCTTATTATGGAGTGAAATCAGCTTCGTAAATTTCTTTAATTTCTTGTTCTCCATAAAAACCATGTATGAAAGAAATAATAAAAATAAAAATTATCTTTGGTCCAAATTATTTAAATTGACAACCTTAGTGTCAAAATCATGGTGTTTTTTATTTTCACTATGACCTGCATCTGGAGACAGAAACATCCAAATATGCAAACAAATATTTTATAGCCCAGTGATCTCAATGAATAATTGTTTGCAGAAATGCACCAATTATTTTTAAAATATTATTAAGATTCAGGAAACTAACATATATTGGTATTATAATTTAAAGTTCAAATGACATTTTGAGAGTGGGTTAACACTCAGGTGTTAACCGAAAAGAGTCTGGGGGAAACTGGGACATAAACCGTGTTAGCTATTTTGCATTTATCCTCACAAAAACCTTACGACTCATTCTTATCCTCATTAGATAAACGAAAACACTAAACTCTAGAGATGAATGATTCATATAAAGTCTAAGTCGGGGTGGAGCAGGAATTCTAATCCAGTACTGACTCTGATCCTAAGATTTGTAGACTTTATTTAAAATAATCTTCTGTAGATCAACCATTCAAGATAATAGAATTTTTTAAAAAACTATAATGATGACAATCTTTTTCTTGTTTATTTTTAAATTTCCTCAAATCCCTGGCTAGAATTCTGGGTAAAGAGATATGGTATATTTTTTCTCAAAAACAATGTAATGAATTAAAATAATTGTATGTGTAAGTAACAATTGTTCAGGTAGATGTAGTTACACGGTGGACTATCAAGGGGGAAATTTTATGAGAAAATTTCAAGAAATATCAACTAGTTGGGTGGTATAGAGTATTTTAGGGGAAAATTTATTACAAGTTTCTCATTTGATTTGACAACTATTTGTTTTATCATTTAAGCTTAAAACAAGTCAAATCTCTAGTTGCTTCTATAATGAAGAGAGCTGCTCTATTTATTTAGCAGGTTTAATTTTCCCCCTACTTAATAGAACTCTCAAGCTCTGCCACAGAAATGAATACTACTACTGCTAGTATAACTACTACTCATAATACTTAAGTTCAATTTGGTTAAGAAGCAAAGAGGTATTTCTTCAACATGACTGCAAATGAGATTTAAAACTGGTCAGACATTCCTGGACTGTTTTTCCCCCCAGGGGATATAATCATGACTTTTTATTTTTTGAGTGTTTTATTCATTTTAAGCATGTCCTTCAATCTCTACTACCTTTCTCTGCTATTATGAGATCAGCATCTCTGCTTGTAATGCAGTGGTTGTATAAACAAGACAATTAACTATTCTCAACATCCACCAACATCACCAGATCTACACAATGTCTTAGAAAAGAATAGATGGTATCAAATTTGTTTCGTGTTCAGATTATTCACAGAGCTGGGTATCTGTTTGGAAAGTTACTGGACAGTAACCTTTCTAGACAAAATCAAAACCCACCACAACAAAAATCTTGTCCTTCAAAAAAATCCAAGAGCACCAAAGAATATTTCAAAGAGTTTCAAAATTGAGAGGGTTGGATGAGTGAGACAGGGCAAAGCTAGCGTTAAAGGCTTGCCTTTCATTGAAATATTTTTATCCCAAATTTAGCTCCATGAACATCGTATAATGATAAAATAAGTTCATATCTCCACACATACGGACTCTCTGTTCCAAACAAACAGAAATAATAGATAAAATAGAAATAGAAATAACAACAAATACATGAATGTCCTTACAAAAGAACATTTCTCAGTACTAGAAAGCTCACAGAAACACAAAGCAGTGCGCTTTGCTCACTGTGGGCTTGCTGAGTCCCCAGTCCAGAGAGAAACTGGGGAGCAGGAGATCCAGTGTAGCGTATTAACAGGGACTAAATTTTCTCTAAGTTGTATGGGATTCCAAAACTCACTTCTTGAAGTCAGTAGCTTGGAATCATGAAATAAGCTGAAATACATCACTGGCAATGTGTTGCTGGAGCTACAGATTCTTGGGAAGCTGTGAGTGAGTCGGCAAAAGGCAATGGACAGGTCCCACCCAGTGTCGTTTCCTTCAGTAACAACATCTGTGATGTCCTCAGTGCTATCCTGGGGCAGGAGTTCATTAAAAACACATAGAATCCAGAAGCATTGTATACGTTTTTGGAAACCAAAAGGGGATGCACCAAACAAGAAAAATTCTATAATGGGGGAGAGAGAAAGGAAACTGTCACAAAGCAGAAATTACTCACACGTGTGCTGCTTACAAATATGAGAGAAAATAAGGAAAACTAAATAAAGCTATTGTCAGAAAAGATAAAGAACAACTGAACAATCAGAAGAGATATCTATCTGAATGAAGTTAGTTTTAGGACTCTGCCTAGCAATGGCTTTAAAATAGCAAGGTTTAAGATGCTTCAAGAGGGTAAGGGGGATCAAATATATGGTGATGGAAGGAGAACTGACTCTGGGTGGTGAACACACAATGCGATTTATAGATGATGTAATACAGAATTGTACACCTGAAATCTATGTAATTTTACTAAAAATTGTCACCCCAATAAATTTAAAAAATAAATTAAGAAAAATGCTTCAAGAAGTGAATGTACAGATAAGGTTGTGAGATAGAGTCGATATCATATTTTGGTATTCCTAGCCTCCTGCAAGTGTACCTTCCTATATTTCAGAGCTAGACCAACTTTAAATGTTACATAGATTCCTTTGTGATTGGAGTTGCAAATAGGAAATCAGTTTTGTTAATTAGACGCATTTGCACAAACTTGAGTCAGGACGGACTCAAGATGGAGAGGCAGCAGAAGCATCCACGTTAACAATGTGGTTTGTATTAGGTATTATGTGGTGCTGGTCTATGAGTCCCAGTGGTGACTACCTTGGTCTTTGAAGAGAAAACAAGGTGTTTATTCCTAGTGCCAAAGTTTGTTCCTGTTTTTGCTCTTGTATCATGGCCGAGCTGACATGATCCTCGTGCCAACACTTGGGAATGTGCCTCACCAATTTCCCGAGTGTAGTCAAGGTTGCAATTCTCTGTGGATCGCTTGCTTCAGTTAGTCTGATTCTAAAGTTTATATGGAAGCAACCAGTCAAAATACATGAACACCAAAAGCAAGCAGGGATGGCAAAGTAAAGTTTTGAAGAAGAAAATACGAGCGGGTTATTACTCCTGTAATTGTAAAAAGTATCATTAAAAACTAAGTATTAAAAGAGGTCGAATTCATGCATGAATATATAGACAGACCAATATCAGAGGACATAAGGACAGAAATAAAACCAAATAACTTTAAGAACGTTTGCATATGTTGGCTTCTCAAAACAGTGGGAGTACTAATGGACTGTTAAATATACACACACACACACACACACACACACACATATATATATATATATATATATATATATATATATATATATTCACCTTTGAAAAACAAAACAGGATAATTCCTCATATCATCCACATGAATAAACTACAAAATATTATCAAACTAAATGTACAAAATGAAACAATGAAGATACTAGAAAAAACCATGAGTGAATTCCATTAAAATGGGAGAATAAATTCTAATTGTAAATAAAAACCAAGAAGCAATAAAAGAAAAATATGACAAATTTGATGATATAAAATTAACGTAAGAAAAATAAGTCTATCTGCAAAATATGCCATAAGAAAAATTTACAAAGTTACAAAACTGACAAAAATGTTCACAATATATATCACAAATATATGGTTAGTTTCTTTTTTAAGCTAAAGAGATCTGTAAATTGAAAGGAAAGCAATAAACATTTTTTGAAGGTAAAATACATGGAAATAGGATTCACAGAAAAATAAAATAAATGTGACCCTTGAAAAAAGATGTTCAGCTTCCCTCATTAGTGTCACAACAAGGTACACTGTCTCTCTCCAGCAGACAGTAAAAACACAAACCTATGTTAAAACACTGATGGTAAAGTGGTGGGGCCCTCTCATCCATCACAGGAGACATACAAAATGGGCAACAGGGAAGGATGCCCTAGTCAGATTTATTCATATTATAGAGGCCTTTACCCTTTGAGCCGGCAGTCACATTAAAGAGATAAATCCTGCCCATGATTAAAATATCATAATGAAAATAATAATGTTCACATTTATGTTGTAGCAAAAGATTGGAAACAATCCATATTACTATCAAGGAAACTGTGATTATCTACAAGAGGATACCATGGAGTTTTAAAGAAAAAGTGAGAAATACTTTGTATAAAGAGAAGAACATATTCTAGGATGTATCGGTAAGTGGAAAACCATGGTATAAAGTAGTGGATATATAATATTACCTTCTGTGTAAGAAAGAGGCAAATCAATAATAGCATATTTTCAAAGATTTGTTTAAAGAAATATGGTACAAATATGAAAAATAAGAAAAACAACACAAAGAGGGCAAGAAGGTCACATAGATGCATACAAAGGTAGAAGCACATTTTTCTGTGTATATATTTTGTATAATTTTACATTTTAAATCATATAAATGTAGTTTTCTTTTTTAAAAAACTCTGTTTAGTTAATAAGAAAACACTAGATTATATACATATATATTTTTTTCAGATGTTGAGGGGACATTGTTTTTATGTACTGCAAATAAATCCCATAGGAATCTAAAAAAAAATCTAAAACTTGTAATAAATTATAAAATAGTATTAATCTAAAAGAGTTAAAAACATTTAGTTTTGAAGTATACAACCCAGTTCTAAGCACACATGATCATCACAATAAGAATGCCAAAGTATTTTGCAAATAAATGACAATAAAAACAGATGGAATCAATAAAAAGTGAACTTACAAGCAAATTTATATCAAAAAAATCATATTGCTTTATTTAAGTGCATAAACTCAAATATGTACACTAAAAAAAAGAACATCAGAGGAACACAAACTAAAGCAAAAGAAATAATACAACAAAGACCAAATACTAATGGAATAAAGAACAAAAACAAAATGATTAATATATTAATAGAGTCAATACACAAAAATCTAGTTCTTTTAAAAAGCTAGAATGGCCACATGGCCACAAAAACTACTCAATAGAGGAAGAGAGCATGGGAGAACAAGAAAAGGGAAAAGAAAGGAAGGGACAAGAAGAGAAGATAGGAACAGTTTTCTAGACAAATGTACATCAACACTAGGATTGTAAAAGAATAGAAAAGTACAACGATTATGGTAATTGTATATTAATGTTTAAAAAGTTAAGGTGTTAACCACACAGTGTGATTTGATAGAACTAGTGGTGAGTGAATGTATGTTTCCCTTATGTTGTTTGGTTTTTGTTTGTTTATTGTCAATAATTTATAATAAAAAATTTCAAAAAGAGCAAACAATTATTCAAAATGTTTCCTAAAGACACTGTCAGTGCCCAGGATTCTTTTTTTTTTTTTTTTTTTAATTTTATTTTATTAAATTTACTGGGGTGACAATTGTTAGTAAAATTACATAGATTTCAGGTGTACAATTCTGTATTACATCATCTATAAATCCCATTGTGTGTTCATCACCCAGAGTCAGTTCTCCTTCCATCACCATATATTCGATCCCCCGTTACCCTCATCTCCCACCCCCCACCCCCCAGCCCCTTACCCTAGTGCCCAGGATTCTAATGGAGGATGGCCAGTAACCAAAATGAGAGCAATGAGAGCATAGCAAACTACAGGTCCTTCTTAGGACACTGACGAATAAGCTTCACTTCTGGCTCTTATAAAATAGCAAAGAAAATAACGTCTGAATCTTTTCTTGACTAGGTGTTCTGTTCTAAGAAAACCTACCTTTCTAAACAAATATATCCCTGATTCAATACATATTACTATCGGTAGTTGCATTACTAAGTATTAGGGGAAATCAATCATTTCCCATTGTTAAATCACCACAACTACTTGGCTTCTAACCATAAAATATGTTGACTCAAAATTGTTTTCCTTATCATTGTAGTCTGGTTTGTACACATACTGCATAATCATTGTAGAAAATTTCCTAATGTGGATGAGATAATGACAGAAAGTAAAAGTAACCATATTCTTAACACAGGAGACTGATATTTACTATGATAGGAATACAATCATTATTATTAATTAACTTTTTTATAAAACACAATTATGGATATCATATACAAGGTATGCTTAACAAACATGTGGTCATTGTGCATCAATTGCTTATTTTCCTTGAGAATATTTAATAAACTTATTTCCAATGCCAATAAAGGCAGAGCTACACTAGCCTTTTAAAGAGCCAAAAATATTCATAACTTTTAATATCCCATATATGAACAATTGGTGGATGGTGATCGTCAATGTCATATATTCTAGTGAGCATTTATAGACTTACATTTTAATGCACATACTCTATATAATTAATTTAAAGGCATACAATAACTTTCCTTTTCGTATTTTAAGTAAACAAAATTTGCACCTAGTTACATTATAATGTTAAAATGTTTGTAACTAATTACAAGTCTTGAAATAGGTTTTATTTCTGATATCAATTTCCGTTTAAAATTGTTCATTGTATTTGTTTTATGATATATAGGAAAATCACTATAAAATTATTATACTATTTTAGTAACATTAATGTGACTATTAAAACTTCTGTTAATATTATCTTTTCATAACTCTGTATAATTCTATTTTATTTTATGTTTATTTCCTTGACTTGAATGTGTTATTAGAAACATAAATATTGCCTGAAGCCTCATGAGTCATTTCATGAAGTCATTGTTTTTCCTGACAAAATATCTCAAAACCCTGCCAAATTAATGACCCTACAGAACAGCACTCATAATTTTACTTTTATCTCAAAACAAACTTAAAGCGTTGAAATAAATAATACGGATGATAACAATACCAGGCTCAAATGCCCAGGCCAATATGACATATTTAATATATATTGGAAAATCATTATATAATTACAATTAATTGGTAACAATTATTACTTTTATCTTAATTTTCTTAATTGTTTATTAGATTTTATGATGTCTTGGGGAAAACAGTATTCTGAAATCTGAAGTGCATCCACATCTTAAATTCCCTATCACTTGCTTTATACCCGGTTTAACCTACTTAGTCTACTTAGCCCTGTTTTTCTTAATTTATAAAAAATAAAAACAGTAGTGTCCAACTTGTAAGTTGTGATAATTAAATGAAAAATGTGAATATAATTAGTATAATATCTCTGTCCATAAATGTACACTTAATATTACATTTTTTACTTTTTCATTCAAATTTATAATTAATTGCTTGAAAAAGGGCCCTTAAAACATTTACCTACCCTATTAAGATAACGTATTTAATCTAATATTGTACCATTTGAATATAATAATAATTTAATAATCCATGATTAACTAATTTCCAAATCCCAATAGCTACTGAAATAGAAAGTAGAAGTTTTCAAAATATATTAATGTGTTTATGTATTCCAATAGTTCTACAAAAATTAAGAAACCAATATAGCAGGAGCACAGGAAACCAGGAAAGAATGCTGGGAGATGATGTCAGAGAGATGGAGAGAAGTAGGTGCATTAGGACTTTATATAGTATCCTAAGGATTTTAGATGGGAGTCATCGGTAAGCTTTAAGCAGGAGAATCATATGATTTTATTTATGTTATTTTAGAAAATCACTCAGTTTGCTGTGTATAAAATGGATTCTAGAGAGTCCAGAGTAGAGTGGCCCGGCCATGAAATGATGGCATGCTGTCAAATAAAAAAAAAATCCAATTTAGGTAAGGAGAGGCACTATTCAAAAGTATTGTACTCTGACTATGATACTTCAGATTATGCTCTGACAAATGCCTCAAAAGTCAGGCAGAACAGGAATTTTAATTTATAGGGAAAAGTAAACAAGGGTAGAGAGATCTATGTGTGGAGAAGTAGGATGGGGTGTGGGAAAGTGGTATGAAAAGGTGGAGGTGGTATGACTGGACGGTAGGTCATTGGGTGTTTTACCCTGATGTCAGCCTATTCCCTAAAGAGGACACCAGGAAGTGTTGTTTGCTCGAGGTTGTAAGGATACCTAGTATGGCTCAAGTTGAGGATGGGTCAAAATTTAGGAACCTGGGGAAAGATGCTGAACTCAGCTTTGATCAAGTCAGTTATTTAACTTGATTAATGGGGACAAAGAAGTCAGCTAATCATTTATGAGGCAAAGAATGGGAACTTGGAGTCTCTGAGTCTGGCCTTGTCATAGGTAAAAAGGAGGTATCCACGAGTCCTTGTAAGTCACATGGGGAAGAAAGGTATGGGGATTTCTTTACCTTCCCTGTTTCTCTGGATCATAGAGCTTCAGTAAAGTTCAATATTGTCAGCTGACGAGGTGAAAGCAACAGAGTATAATTGAATTATACATTAAAAAAATTTATTAAGAATGTATGATATTTCAACAACTATTCTAGGAACTGGTTATATGAGTACAGCAGTTAGCAAAACAGAACTTCTCTCCTCTCACAGAATTTCATTCTAACAAAAGAACACAGAATAAAAAGACAACAATATATTATATATGTAATATAATATAATGTAATATGAAAATAGTAAGTCCTATGAAGAAAAATAAAATAGGGTATAGGAAAATGGATGGAGAATTCTATTTAAGATAGAATACTCAAAAAAATGCTCTGCATGAAGGTGACACTTGAGCAGAGATGGGAATGCCTAAGGGACTAAACCATAAGGATATATGGGGAAGACGGTGCCAGGCAAAGAACACAGGAAACCCCATGCCTCTAAGCAATGGTGTGCACAGCTTTGATAGTTGGAGAAGACTGAATGAAAGGAAGAATGCTGGAACATATTCAGGGTACAAATTACGCAAGCTCTTAGTGATCTTGGTAAATATTTTAATTTTATCCTACTGAGATGGGAAATAATTGGAGAAAATTAAGCAGAAGTGTTTCACAGATTGTGCTGTTTTTAAAGAATTACTTTGGAAAACAAAGAAGACAATGAAATAAGGAGATAAGTTAGGAAGTCTGGATTCGTGCAGGAAGCATGAAAGGAGCTCGCCCTATACTGGTGGCAGTAATTGTAAAGAAAAGTGGTAAGTAATTGTCTGTCGTAAACTATGACTCAAATTTGATACATTAGGGTAAGATGATGATAATGTGGAGAGTTAAGAGTTGAATCAAGAATGACTCCTAACGTTTACTATTTTAACACTAGGGTGGATATAAAACCAGAAGTGGAAAGTGTTAGTAACAGGGTATAAATTCAGAACTGTTTTGGGTCTATTATAGTTGAGATTTTGAGATGGTTATTAGACTGCCGAGAGAAAAGTCATCCAAAGTGTATACTTTTCAACGAATTTCTGTTGCTAAGCATGAAGAAACATAATTGATGTCATATTCCATTCTGACACTTAGTTAAAATATCCAGGAAAAAGCAACAAATTTGGATTCATTGGCATATAGGTAATATTTATATCCATGAGACAGAAGGAGATAATTGAATGGGGGAAACTTGACAGAGGAAAAAGGTCTAACCCCAACATTTAGTTGATTTAGAGAAAAGGATGAAATAATTATGATATGCTATTACGATATTGATGATTATTATAATAATGTTAGAAGTGATACCCATAGTGCAGCAGGAATGAGTTATCTGCCCCTTCTTCACTTGTCTCTCTCACTCAGGTTATCATAACTACGTCAAAATTTTACATTGAAAGAAGGAAAAATTATCAAGAGAAATGTTTCTTTTTCTTATAGATATTTCCCTACGGAGCATCTGAAGGAACCCTAGCAGGAATCCTCCATTGTTAGGCTGTTATAATAGTCAATTTAGAGGAAGACTTTCTATGGACTGATCGGTGACCTATGTGAAACATTGTGTGCATGTGTCTGTGTGCGCATGAGTGAAACATGTTTTGTGCATGAGTGAAACATGTTTTGCGCATGTGTGCACATTATTTGGTACCATTTTCTAGGTTATGTTTTTGTTTTCTCACTAAGAATTTACCATATTTGCATGCCCTTTCAGAAATGTCAGTGCATGAGCAACAATGATAACATTTACTGAGTCCTGAATGATGCCGTACTCTTTACCAGAAGTTTTAAATCAGCACACTGAGTTAAAAGATTCAGTTATGATTATTTGTTTCAATTTTTTCAGCTGAAGAAAGTGAAAAAGAGTGGCAGAGACCAATCTAATTCCATAAATTTGTTCCCTGCTCTCATTATCTGTCCAAATGAAAAGGAAAATAGTACTGGTCTTAAATGCAGTAAAATTATGAGGTAGGAAAAGCGAATAGCAAAACTATGTTTATTGCAGTCAACATTACACCAGAAGCTTCGGTTGGTTGTAATAACCTTGACTCTCCACATTTATTGAGTGTTTACTATAAGCCAGACAGTATCCTAAGAGCTTTACAGGCATTAACTCCTTAAGTCCTCATATTTACTTTATGAAGAAAATCAAGCCCAAGGAAGATAAATTATCCAAGAGTATAAAATTTGTGAGTGTCAGCGTGGGGGATATAGAATCCAGACTTCAGTTTGAGTGCCTTCCCTCTTAACCACTACCCCATATGGCCTGTTAAGTGTTTATATAGAGATAAAGATGAATATGGAGATGGAGATGGAGATAAATAACAGAGTTGAAGTACAGAGGTGCTAAGTAATGGGGTCGAGATCACACCATGGTCTCACACTCTGGTCTCCAATGCCTGACCAGTGACTGCTGTGGATGTATATCTCAGGTGCAAGAGAACATTAAATGTTACCAGTACTCTCTTTGATTCCTCCATGTCAGCAGATAGAGCACAATTACACAAATGGGACTTACACTCTACTACTCTGTCCAGAAATTTCAAAAACTGTGGAAAATCAGTTTCCAACAGAAGTTTTCTCACTGAAATATTGAGCTTCCCAGAAAAGACCTTTGACAAGAACAGCAGTTGGAATACAAAATAGCAATTGTTTCAGCTCCAGTGTTGTCTTAGGGATCATCTGTCCCTAATTAAAAGCTACATTTTAAAAAATGTCTTGTAGTTTTCAGCATATAGGTCTTTCACATCCTTGGTTAAGTTTATTCTTAGGTATTTTCTTCTTTTTGTTGCAATTGCAAAAGGAATTGTTTTTTGTTTGTTTGTTTTTTCCTGAGATTTCATTGTTAATATATAAGAATGCAATGGACTTTTGTACGTTGATTTTGTAGCCGGCAACTTTACTCTATTTGTTGATTGTTTCTAAAAGCTTTTTGGTGGAGTCTTTAGGGTTTTCTATATATAACATCATGTCATCTGCAAAGAGTGACAATTTAACTCTTCATTCCTAATTCGGATGCCTTTTATTTCTTTCTCTTGCCTGATTGCTCTGGTGAGGACTTCCAACACTACGTTGAAAAGCAGAGGTGATAGGGGACAGCCCTGTCATGTCCCTGAATGTAGAGCAAAGGGCTTCAGTTTTTCTCCATTAATTATGAGATTAGCAGAGGGCTTGTCATATATGGCCTTTATTATGTTAAGGTATTTTCCTTCTATACCTATTTTATTAAGTGTTTTAATCATAAATGGATGTTGTATCTTGTCAAATGCTTTTTCTACATCAATAGATATAATCATATGATTTTTGTCCTTTATTTTGTTTATGTGATGTATCACATTGATAGATTTGCATATGGTGAACCATCCTTGTGCCCCTGGGAAGAACCCCACTTGGTCGTGATGAATAATCTTTTTAATGCATTGTTGCATTTGATTTGCTAGAAATTGAAGAAGACACAAAGAAATGGAAAGGCTGTGCTCATGGATTGAAAGAATCAACATAGTTAAAATGGCCGTATTACGCAAAGCAATATACAGATTTAATGCAATCCCCATCAAAATCCGAATGGCATCTTTTAAAGAAATAGAACAAAAAAATCATCAGATTTGTTTGGAACCACAAAAGACTCCTAATAGCCAAAGCAATCTTAAGAAAAAAGAACAATACTGGAAGTATCACACTCCCTGACTTCAGCTTGTACTACAGGGCAACAATAATCAAAACAACATGGTATTGGCAGAAAAACAGACACGTAGACCAATGGAATAGAATTGAGAACTCAGAAATAAAACCACATAAATACGGACAGATAATTTTTGACAAAGAAGCAAAAAAACGTACACTGGAGAAAAGACAGCCTCTTCAATAAATGGTGCTGGGAGAATTGGAAAGTCACGTGCAAAGAATAAAACTGGACTGCTATCTGTCACCATGTACCAAAATTAATTCAAAATGGATCAAAGACCATAGCATCAGACCTGAAACAATAAACTGCATAGAAGAAAACATAGATACTAAACTTATGGACCTTGGGTTCAAAGAGCGTTTTACGAATTTGACTCCAAAGATAAGGGAAGTAAAAGCTAAAATAAATGAATGGGACTATATTAAACTTAAAAGCTTCTGCACAGCAAAAGAAACCATCGACAAAATAAAAAAGCAACCAACTGAATGGGAAAAGATTTTTGCAAACAGTGCCTTCGATAAGGCGCTAATATCCAAAATATACAAGGAACACATGAAACTCAACAACAAAAAAACAAACAACCCAATTGAAAAATGGACAGAGGACCTGAAGAGACATTTCTCCAAAGAGGACATACAAATGGCAAATAGACATAAGAAAAAATGCTCAACATCACTAATCATCATAGAAATGCAAATCAAAACCACAATGAGTATCACCTCACCCCAGTTAGAATGGCTATCATCAACAAGACAAATAGTAACAAGTATTGGAGAGGCTGTGGAGAAAAAGAAACCCTCATACACTGTTGATGGGAATGCAGACTGGTGCAGCTGTTATGGAAGGCAGTGTGGAGGTTCCTCAAAAAATTAAGACTAGAATTACCATATGACCCAGTAATCCCTCTCCTGGGTATCTACTCAAAAAATCTGAAAACATTTATCCATAAAGACACGTGTGTGCCATTGTTCATTGCAGCTTTATTTACAGTGGCCAAGACATGGAAACAACCAAAATGTCCTTCAATAGATGAATGGATAAAAAAGTGTGGTATATATACACAATGGAATACTATTTGGTGGTAAGAACAGACGAAATAGGATCATTTGTGACAACATGGATGGACCTTGAGATTATAACACTAAGCGAAACAATTCAGACAGAAAAAGCAGAGATCCATATGATTTCACTGATATGTGGTATATAAACCGAAAAAAAAAAAAACAAAAAAAAAAACAAGACAAACAAATGAGAAACAAAAACTCATAGACACAGACAATAGTTTAGTGGTTACCAGAGGGTACAGTGGGAGGGGGGTGGTAGATGAGGGTAAAGAGGATCAAATAGATGGTGATGGAAGGAGAACTGACTCTGGGTGGTGAACACACAATGGGATTTATAGATGACGTCATACAGAATTGTACACCTGAAATCTATGTAACTTTACTAATAATTGTCACCCCAATAAACTTCAATTTAAAAAAAAAATAGCTGCATTTTATCAGAAATTTTTGAATCTGTTTCCATTGGACAAAACCATTTATGATGCACCATAATTTGTTTTTAAACATAGGTACTGTAAAAGAGATCAGAAAGTGTATGTCATCAGACATCACATCATCTGTCAGTAGTCAGTTACCAAAAGCAAAGGGCAGGCTGTTGACCTGATTCTGATTTTAGTTTAGTATTTTATTTAACTTGACTTGTTTTCTGGGGTCAGTAATTATGTGTTGATATTATATAAAAATAGCATTATTTTATACCTAGATGGAGGGTAGAGGATAATCTGAATGATGATTTGATTTACAATTTGTCACCTGAATATTGGTATTTCTAACATAGACAGTTAGAAATTAGTTCTAAAAATAATCTATGCTTAAGTGGCTGTGATCTTTAATTTTTTTTCTAGGGTAACCTTCTTTAATTAATGTTGTGCTGCTAAACTGAGACTTTTTCTACTACATTATAATGTGTAATGTCCACCCATAATTACCGATTAAGTCAGTAAAGCATATATCAAAAACAACTGATTTGTTGCCCTTTGCTAATAAGTGGCTAGAATTCAAGCTTTTAATTTGAGTCTGCCTGTACATACATAAAACATGTAGTCAAGTCTTCTCAATACTTTATTTCTACTAATGTTACATGGCATATTAAAGACAGCTATTTCTCAAAGAGAAAGTATCAGCTGACTGATTAGAATGTAATCTCTTTGTTCCCTAATACTTCCCTAGAACACAAAGAGCAACATCTATATGACATGCCTTGCAGGGTTTTTTTTGTTGTTGTTTTTTTTGTGTTTTTTTTTTGTGACAATCTGTTTTGTTTGTTAGGATTTTACATGGTCAGTGAGCAGATGTTATACTATTTTACATATCCTAGAGTATCGTTTTAATAAATGAGATTAATGCATAATTATTTTAAATTTTCTTAAGGTAAGATCTCCTTAGATGTACCACACTGGAACATTGCCACTTACCCAGCAGTTCCATTAAGAGGAAGAAAGAAAGAAGAAGAAGGTTAGGCTTGGGTTAGGAGTATCAGGTTAATAATGATAAGTGTTGGAATCAGAAACATAAAGATTCATCTGAAATTCTTCTCGTATCTTTTCTGTGTGTACATGTGGGACATTTTTCCATGGATGTGAAATAGTCTTGTTTCTGTGTTTCTAAATTCTTTAAGAGCAAATAGTGTGTTTTAAATCTAATTCAAGTCAAGCAAACTGAGAAGCTCCAGTTCACAAAGCATTCTCCCAGGCGCTGCACGGCTCCTGCCCAAGCCTTGTTCCTTGAAGTTCTCACTTAGTTTGAGAGCCAGAAATTCAATAGAAGTGATTTGGAATGAGTAGTCATACAGGTAAAATACTATCAATATGATGGTGGTTCAGTTGCAAATGACATAGAAACAAGGCTCAAACATAAAACAAAATAAAACAAAAACCACAAAACATTATTTTTTTATTATTTTTAGAACTATCTTTTATTAGTTTCAGCTGCACAAAACAATGCAATAGTTAGACACTTATCATTTATATCCCTCACTCAGTGACAACCCCCCTTCCCCATCCACTATCCCTCTGACATCACACACAGCCATTACATTCCACAATACATTAGATCAGGTAAATAAGAAGTTCATGGGTAGGGTTTCCTTCCGTATATTTAGATTTCAGAACTCAACAATATTATAGAACTTCTCCAACCCTTAACGCTTTTCAGTCTTCTCTTGCAGAAATAAATAAATAAATAAATAAATAAATAAATAAATAATAACTGAAATCATTTTCCCAGCAACCCCAGAAAAGTCTTCATTTTGTACCCTTAGAATTAATTGGGTCTCCTTATCTCCCCTCAACAAATCACTGTGGCCAGAGAAAGAAACACTTTGACTTATCAAGACTGACACACAGATTCATCCTGAGACAAAAGGAACCAAAACAATGATGTTGTTGTTTGTGCCCCGATTATAAGAATTTTTAAGGATCAATTTCTAAAGGCCCCGAAACCATATCGTTTAATCAACTGAGTGCAACTAAACAAATGTTAATTGAAAATCAACAATATGCCTAGAACTGTGCCTGGTAATGCATTAGTTTTAAGGACAGATAAGAAGTAATCCATGAGTTTCCCATTTAGTTTAAGGAACAGACACTCATAGATCAGATAGACTGTAATCCAAAAGCAGCACACGGCACTCTGGAAATTAGGAGAAAGATATATTATCTGAATATAATTTGCTATCAAATGTTGCATAATACTTAAATATAAGTACTCAAATATTGTATTTACCATAATGAGATTCTTTATTCTCCATACAAATGAGTTCAAACCTAAAAAATGTGAAGTTTATTGCACTTTTCAGAATTGTCTCAAATAAACATGAGTATTTAAATACCATTTGATAAAACAACATTTTGTCAAGATAATGAGCTAGGCACCTATCTCAAATGCACTACTGACCAGTAATTTTGCAAATTAGAGAAGTGATTCAATTCTTTCAGTGGTTCTAGTGTACAGTTTTAACTATAGTCTTCTCTAAAAGCTTAACTTCAAGCAAGTAAATTTAATAGCATAAAAATAAAATCTCATGACTGAAAATATAGATGTAATGGAAATGTAAGTGCCTATCTAGCTGAAGGCAATTAAAGGTCCTATTTTGGAGGGGGGGAGAAAGAGGTAAATGGGAAAAACACAGTAACAACTGAAGTGAGGGAGAGTTGCTGTCAAGTATCAATTATCTAAGTCATATCCCCAAGGGTTCTAGGTTACAGGAATTCAGAGTTAGAAATAGATGCCTCAGTCCTGGCTATACTACTACATAGTTATGACACTTTAGATAATTTACACTCTCTCTGGTCTGTTTATCTGTTATAAACTAGGCCTTTGAACAAAGAATTTATCCACCAGGACCTTGTCGTCATTACATTGATTATCAAAAAGTTAGGAGTGGTGAGAAAGTCAATCCAGTTGGTATTGACAGAGATATGAAGATCCTTGAGGAGAATGGTCACATAGAGAAAAAATACTTTCTAATAAGCCAAGTTAAAGTCCAAGAGAAACAACCAAATGACGCTCATATAAACCTACATATGCATGTTTGTATTGCTTTGTTAAAAACGCATTACATGTATCTTGTTTTGTATGTAATATCGCATGGTAATAGGTCCATTTCTATAACTGTTTAAAAAGTAACTGGGAAAGCAATTTGGAAATCTAGGCTAATTGTAATGTGTCATCCTGAAGCATTCTAAACAGGAATGTAATTAGATTTTGCTATCCTCCCTAGGAGGTCTGCTCTTGAGAACAATTCCAGAATTTCTTTAGGTGAATTTTTATTCACAAGGAATGGAGATCTATAAAAATTACATAATCTAAATTTAATTACTGGTTAATGATAATTCTTTTTGGTCCGTTTGTTGTGTTTTTGGAAAAATCTATAGCATTTCTCAGAGAAATGTGTGAATTCATTAATTTAAACAGAACTTAAAGGGCATGCATAGTAAACATACTATGCTTAAGAAGGTCAAAGATAGACTGTAAGTTCAAATCATTGACCTTACCGGGAATATTTTTTAAACGTATTTTCTGTATTTATTTTTAAGAAAATAGTTGATCAAATTCAGAAAAGGTTGCCAGGTCCTGTGATTCTTTGGTCAGCAAGATAAATATGAGCAATTTAAATCTCATCACAGTTTACATTTTTAAATGTAATTTAATTATACAGGATCTCTGAGAGTCTGAGATTTTTTTGTTGTTTTTGACATATAGCAATTAGTTTCAGTTATCCAACATAATGAGTCAGTATCTGTATATATTATGAGATGGTCACCACAATAAGTCCAGCAAATATCCATCACCACATAGTTTTAATTTTTGTTCTTGTGATGAGAAGTTTTAAAATCTACTCTCCTAGCAACTTTGAAATATATAACATATAGTATTATTAACTGTAGTCACCATTCTGTACTTTATATCTCCATGATTTATTTTATAACTGGAAGTTTGTACCTTTACCCCCTTCCCATATTTTTGCCCACCCACTAACACCCATCTCTGGCGACCATCATCTGTTCCCTGTATCTGAGAGTCTGAGCTTTACATGTGTTACTAACATATTATTTTACAAGTTTTCTTATTTTAATATATTTTGAATATGCCATCTGTAATGATGTAGGATAATTCTGACTATCCTTCAGAAAAAATCCTGTCCTGATTCAAGCCTTTATTCTTACAAGAGCCATACACCATTTCCATATTTACAGAGCATAGTCTTATACCCTGCATTTCAATGTAGCTTATTGGAATGTGAAGTAAGCTGTAGGAATGTGTCTAATGGCTGGCAAATCTTATGTTTTTTGATGCAAAATTTTATTGTTTTTCAGACAGCATCATTTTGACACACCAGGAATCCAGTCTGTATTTACTGAAAAAAACAATTTGACTGCAATCTTTAAAACATAGAACTCATAGATTCTGTGTTGACAGAAAATCATATTAGATGTAGCTAGCACCTGCTAAAATATCATTTCTATTTTTCTACCTGTGTTGTTTAGCATTAGAGAAGAAAACATTTCTTTCTTAGACTTGAATGTAAAGTATTTTTTCTTTCAATTTTACAAAAGCCAACACAATTAAATCATAGATATACACATTATTAATCTAAGTGAATTTGCTGTTACATTCAAACATGCCATATTTGAAAAAGAAATATGCTTCCAAATAAAAAGCAAATTGCCTAATACCATTAGTTATGAAAACATACTGTGAACTAAATATCATGCATAGCCAGAATATATATTGTACATTAATCATCAATATAGAGTTTCAAGTCAGTGTTCCTGTTGTATATTAGAATACTTTTGTTTTTATAAGCCAATTGACACTTCAAGTTGATTATCAAAAAAGCAGGAGATAAAAAGGTCAAGCGGAGGGAGAAAAGTGAAGAATGAAAATACCATGGAAACATTAATATACGGTTGAATATTTTGGGAATGGTTTTGAACGTTATGAGATTTTAAGAGTTTCACAATGCCTCCATTTTTTTTTTTTTTTTTTTCCTATGAGGATTATCCTTGGCAGTATATGCAGTGTATTACATCCCGCTTATTCTCAATTAGTAATGAAACTATAAGAATCTCAAAATGGGAGCTATACGTGCTTATTTTAAAACTGTTAGAATGCACTAATACGATTTTCTAAGAGGGGAAGGAACAACGGTATCCCCAAAGAAGTTTAAATAATGACTTTGTTGTTGTTGTTTGTTTTCGTATTTTTTGTTTTGTTTTGTTTTGTTTTGTTTTTGTTACAAACATGTAGGCACTGAAATGAATCTGCTTGTCCTTCACTAGGGAAGAAACTGCCCTAAAAGGATCAACAAATTATCAACCCAGGGTAGATCCAGTCTTTTCCTTTATAGCTCTTCCCATATCCAGTACTTCAGGCTATAAGCCCAGAAGGCAAGGCACAGGCATGCTTAGGTACAATGAGACCCAAAGCCACTGGGAACTCCGTGGGGTTAGTGTAACATGGAACCATCAAATAGGATATGTATATAGCTGTATTCCACAGTGTGGAAGTTACTTTTAGAATTCAGAGAATTTAAGCTCTTCCTCTAGGCAGAATATTTTATTAAATAAAAATTATTTATTGTGCACCCTGTTTGTAAAGATTGACAAAAATTCTATAAAATACATTATTATGATCTTTGGCAACATTTGAATATTGAGTGGATATTAAATAATAGTATTGCATCAATGTTGAAATTCGTCATGAATCCTATGAGATGTAGAGTTGCAGGATTGTGGTATCTGCAGTTTACTTGAAATTGTTGTGAAAGTTGAACACAAAAAAATAAATAATAATTTTATAGATATTTATAGTTTCATTTTTCATGTTACATGTTAGTTGATAAAGCTGAAATCGTAGTATTAATTCACTTCTTAAGGTGGACAACATACTTGGAGCCAAACAATGTTTCTTGTATCATCCTACCGTGTTTCCCAAAAAAATGGACCCAAATGGACCATCAGCTCAAATGCGCCTTTTGAAGCAAAAATTAATATAAAACCGGGTCTTACATAATATAAGACTGGGTATAATATAATATAATACAATACTGGGTCTTATATTAATTTTTGCTCCAAAGACGCATTAGAGCTGTTAGTCTGGCTAGATCTTCTTTTCGGGGAAACACGGTAGTAGCAAAATAATTCCCACTTGTCTCTTTTAAAGGTTTGGGTAAATGGACTTTGGCCAGCCTAGCCATCATCTACCGATGCAAACATGGCAGATTATTATCTACCTTGTCATACAAAAATAATGACATCACTCTGAAAGAAGTGATTTGACTTGATAAAGAATAGTCAGTCATATTTAATTAAATTGAAAGACAGTTACTCTCATTTGCAATGTGAAAGATAATAACCTTTCAGTAAATTAAAACCAACATTTCCTACTTATTACCATTGTAAACCTTATTATATTGCTAAATCTAACGCTAATGCAATGGTAAATGAATTTAATAAACACTTAATAGGATTAAGGTTTTTTCCTAGCCCACTTTATTTCAAATTCTAATTTTATTGAAAAAATATATTAATAGCATAAAAATTACGGTCTGCTACCCATTCCTTCATCATCTTAAACATATATTAAATGCCCGCAATTTGCTAAGTCTATACTGGTCCCTTGGGGATATAAATATGAATTAGACTTACTTATTGATCTTAAGTGGTTCATGGATATAAATGAAACATAATTGTCAATGTAACTTTATTTTTGTTAATGACTAGTTTGTTTAAATGTTCATTCATTTGCATTATTCTCTGTGGAAAATATATGATAAATTTTGTGGAGGTGACTCAAATAGTGCCTACAGAGTGGGAAGAGAAGAAATATGCTTATTAAAATCCATAAAATAAGGTATTAACTTTATCAACAGTATATATTTTTGGTATTTTATGTAAATAAAATAAATGGGAATATAACTATGCATGATTTTATTTTCCATAAAATGCTTAACAGTTTCCTATAGCTTGAATAAATTGTACTTAATATTGTTTAGGCTGTTAGAAAGATTCACTAATATACTTTTCTATGAGAGGAAGGTACAAAAATATCCTGAAGGAGTTTAAAAAATATTGTGTGTGTTTTTTTTAAGTCAGTGAAAGAGGTATTTCAAAATGCCTTCAGTTTTCTGTGTTGTTATACACATCCACAGCCCCATTGAAAATCTGAGTTTCTGTCCAGATTATTGTACCATACTGTATTGGGTATGTTTATATAGTTAGTATTCTTAAAAAAAAAAAAAAAAAAAAAAAAAAAATATATATATATATATATATATATATATATATATATTTCCTAAACATTATTTTTCTTGAACATCTAGCTACCATTGTACATGGGGAAATTTTCAAAATAAATATCAGTAAGGTTTAACTCCTAAAACTGCATTCTTTCTGGTTTGTCATGGTTTAAAGGACACTTAAAATAAAATAATAGCATTATAGTTATTTGGATTGAAATAGAACTTCTGATATTGCCTTTGTCTTTCTATTAAAAATACACATTACATAAAACAATCGTTTTCAGTATTTTTTAAATTTGATGCACATAATTGTTTTCCTTTAAAAAATCAGCTTAGTTTCATTTTATATAAGGCTATCAATGTATCTTTCTGTAGAATTGGCTAATGTACAATATATTGATATTAACAAATTTAAATTACTCACTTTAAAACCCATAGATTATCAGACTCTACAAATATAACAGATTGGAAATGCAATAATATTCCATAAAACAGTAAAGGACTAGGTTAACAGAATGGAATTTTAGACCTATATTGTATAATAAAAAATCCGTATATTTCAATCTTTATTTTTTATCCCCTTGATATTTACACTTGGCATATATTTTGGTTTAAGGCAATATTTATCTGAGAGTTAAATGCTACACACTCACTAGAGACATCAAAATCAATCCCATTAAATAATCCCCCAAGCAAAGCACTAAGAGAATTTCAGATGACATACGAATCAACAGTGGTGTTACTAATAGATCTCCAGAGTATGTTGACATTTCTGCAGAATCATCTAGAATCTCACCAATAGTGTAATAGGTTGTCTATCCCATAGCAACATCCATAAAAATGAACAATATTTTAAAAATTTAAGGGGAATATCCTCTAAAGTAGATATCAGGATGCCCCCAACATGCCTATCAGCTACATTGCCCTTGTTAGTGAATCTGCTGGATGAGACTTCTGATATCATCTAATCAACTAATCACTATTTTCCTCAACCACAAAGAAAATACAGTCATCTGATCCAAAAGTAAAATATTGGCTGTAGCAAGTGCACGATTTCCAGTCCTTGAATTATAATAAAGATGCTGAAAAACAACAGAAATATCCAATCCATTTTTCACACTTGGGGATATTCAACGTGAGACACACAAACAAAACAACAAAGCCAGTATGAAGTATCTACACACCATAGAAACCGCAACAAGCAGAAATCCAGGCTTAAGTCTGAAGCAAAGGAAGAAATGTGCAGGGACACAGAGAAAAGAAGCTGAATTAAAAGACTAGCAGAAAATTATAACTATTGTTGGGTATTTATGGTTTTTTACTATAGCCTCAACAAAAGTGATTTTACTTTATCCTGATTTTGCAACGGACTGAGCCAAATTTCTGCTCTTTCTTTGCTTTTCTGGACACACGAAGTCTGACAACTAAGTTTGAGAACTCATCCTAGAAAAAGTGCTACATACCTCATTGCTGAATATCACTACAGTCCCCTTCAAATTACTCCCCTTGGGAAGCTGTGCACCAATGCCAGCACCTAGTCCACCCTTCAAAGCAATTTTGAAACTCTTTTTCTGGAATGGCCATCAGAGCTGTTGTCTTGATGTACTGAATGTCATCAAAATGTCTTCCTTTCAATATTTCCTCTATCTTCGGGTAAAGAAAGAAGTCATTGGGGGCCAGATCAGGTGAGTAGGGAGGGTGTTCCAATACAGTTATTTGTTTACTGGCTAAAAACTCCCTCACAGGCAGTGCCACGTGAGCTGGTGCATGGTTGCGATGCAAGAGCCATGAATTGCTGGCGAAAAGTTCAGGTCGTCTAACTTTCATGCAGCCTTTTCAGCACTTCCAAATAGTAAACTTGGTTAACTGTTTGTCCAGTTGGTACAAATTCATAATGAATAATCCCTCTGATATCAAAAAACGTTAGCAACATCATTACAACAAATTTGCTAACTTTATTGAATTTGCAATGGAATAGTCCCCTTGTAATCCAAGGGGATACATTCCAAGACCTTCAGTGAATGCCTGCCTGAAACCATAGATAATACCAAAACACACACACACACACACACACACACACACACATATACATATATGTATCTATATATATATATATATATATATATATATATATATATAGATGTTATTTTTATACATACATAGCCATGATAAAGCACAATTTATACATTAGACACAGCAAGAGATTAACAACTAATAATAAACTAGAACAATTATAACTATACTGCAATAAAATTATGTGAGTGTGGTCTTCTCTCAAAATATCTTATTATACTGTACTCACCTGTTCACTTAATGGAAGCACTTTCCGGCTTCTGTTTGACATACGCGAACTGCTTGCATCACTACTTCGGGCTTTCGTGCCATTATTAGGTAAAATAGGGCGACCTGAACACAAGCCCTCAGACCCCTCCGCAGGAGGTCTGATAACCCAACGCTAACAGGCGACTAATGAGTGGGGGGAGTGTTTACAGCGTGGAGTTAAGTCACGTCTTGGGCGGGAGGGAGCGGGACCTCGCGAGATTTCGTCCTGTCACTCAGAACAGGGCACAACTTAGAATTTACAGACCGTTTGTCCTGGAGCTTCCCATGTGGTATTTTCCAGCCTACGCTGACTGCAGGTAACTGAGACCACGGAAAGTGAAACTGGATTGGGGGGGAGACTTAATACCCAGTTACTGAAGTAACCTCATTGTCTCTCTGTTTCTTTCAAATAACATACATTCACCTGAAAGTTGTTTGAGAAAGGGCATTCTGTGATAAATAAAATATGTAGCTAATCCAAGCTAACCAGTCCGGTAACAGAAAAAGACACTCATATTGATGTTTTTAAAAGTATAATAGTGCTAGAAATTGAGAAAAAAACAAACAAAAACCACAGGGTTAGGAAATAATATAATAATCTAAAATGTAAATACCATGGACGTCGAAAGATTTTTAAAAAGTGCATTATTACTCTATATTTTCTGTGGCTAGAAGGTGGAAAATTTTTAGTGCTTTCTAGAGGCGGTTGCACTGACTTCAGTACATCTGAAAAATCAATTTAAACTGGTTTTCAAGCCAGCGAGATTCTTTTAGATTAGTACATTTTCAATGCAGTTACAGTGATGAGCACAGAGTATCACTTATTTATAAAGATGGGTCTCTTTTCTATAAAATACACTGTTACAATATATCTAGTCCAGAATTAGAATTTGGAGATTTGGGGCCAAACTCATCTTTCCTGGATAGCTATTTTTAGTTATTTCAAAAAAAAAAAAAAAAAAATTCGAGTCATTTGAGAAATGTGATCATACTAGAAACGAGAGGAACTAAAAGATAATTAAATGCTTAGCTCTAATTAGAATTTTTATCCGTGTTTCTACCTTTACTGACCTGACTCTGACATTTGATTTCCTCTTGGATTTGACCAGTTCAGAAATATATCTTAAAGGAACAGAAACTTGGAACTGTGGAGAGAAGAGGTGATTGAACATTTTATAAAGATTATGGAAAGGTGTGCCTGTTGTCTGTGAATGTACTGTCTGTGCTTTCTTTGAAAATCCTGCAGGCTTCTTTAGGGTTAGAAATCATGGTTAACATGTCTTTAAAAGAAGTGTGTGTGTGTGTGTGTGTGTGTGTGTGTGTGTGTGTATGTGCTGTTATTTTTGAGATCATATTTGGCATTTCTAATGTCTAACTTTGGGTGAAGTTACTCTGAAATTTCTTCTAGAAAACATCCTCTCCCTATTTTTAGTCCATGTGCTTTGAGGGAAGTTCTATCTCTGGAAACATTTATGGTGTTTCCAGATCATGAGGAAGCATGTCTGAATAATAATAGTAATTACAATAATAATTATTATGTATCTTATTATACCTTAAGCACTTTTTCAAGAGGGCTTTATACTTTAAAGTAGTCATCCCTGCATATAATTAGGATTCTCAAGTATATTTTTTCTTTGAAAATATCCAAAATGATTCTATTTGCATTTTATTATACCAACGATTTCTCATGCGAATGCTGGAATTGTATTTGATGACCAGTTTATTTTAAATTGTCTGTCATGTACTTATATGTAGATCTAGGAACGTTTCAGCTTTTATTACCTGAGGATGATTTAATTGAACAAATTTGAAATTCTGCTTATAAAAACCTAAACATCAGTACATGCCTCTCCCTGTAATGCTGAGAATCAATATTACTCCTTACAAAAGGGATACAAGTTTGCTTGCTTTATAATAAGAGGAGGTGATGCAGGAGGTAATACAAACACATTTTCTCCACTTTCTGCTTCTATTACTTAGATTTATCTTTTAAGTTTGAAAAGAATCTAAAAGGAAGTAAATATAAAGCTGCTACAACTCCATTTTTCAAGAGGGCTTTGATGTGCTATGTTTGATGTCCTTCAGAGGAAAAAAAAACCCAAAAAACAGCAAAAAAAATGCACTCCTGGCTTTCACAGGTCTTGCTAAAAAGGCTCTAGAATCCTGAAGTCAGGAACCACCATTAGTACTTACTTCATAGCCCTATTATTCTTCTTTCCCTTATTCCCAGCACACTACTCAACAAAATTGGTGCTCAGTTCAGTTTTTACTAGCTGATGATTATTATCCAAGGTACAATAGGGATGATATTAGTCACCTTTTTAGATATTAGCAGAGTCAGTGCTTTACTGCACTTTACCATGGAATTAGACTTCGTAACTACAAATGTTAGGATACATGTTATAAAACCATGAATACTATTGCTTGGTCAAGTAGATATTTATTTTTCCCCAAAACAACTCAAACTTCAGAGTAAATAGTCCAGGGTTAACCCAATGGTTGCATGATAACAAAAGGGATGTAGTTTCCTGCTTTCTTTTCAGTCTGCCATCCTCAGGCTGTGGTTTTTATCCTCATGCTCACAGCACAGCTGTTGTATCTCATGCATGACGTGCATATTCCAAGTAGAAGGCAAAATTAATGAAGGTCAAAAAGTCAATGTCTAATAAGAATTTAACTTGTAAGTAGAAAAAGAGTAGTTTTCCTTGTATTTCCTCTAGTAAATTTCTATCCATTTAATTGTCCGAAAGACAACCAGGCCACCACTAATTTGTTACACGGGAGCCTAACAAATTGAACCTCTATCAGGGCACATTATCATTTGAAACAAAATGAAATCGTTTTTCTGAAAATAATGTTGATAGAGGATATTGGAAACCAGATGATTACATATAACCTAGATTCACAGGGCATTACATAATTACAACATAACACCCTCACCCAAAGCTTTGGTCCAGGAAGAATCCCCAAAACAAATAGCATCAGGTGAGAAGCAAGGGTTTTAAACATTGCTCCTGAAGATCAGAAATGCCCATATCAATAGGGTATTTAAAACTGAAGTGGTAAAACCATGGCATCCAAAGATGTGAACTAGAAATAAATCAGACTTGATCAAAGATGACATCCATTGGTAAGGTCAATGCAGGTGGGGGAGAAAGGAATGAGAGAGAGAGAGAGGGGATGGAAAAACGGTGTAGGAGGTGACCAATGTGTACAATGAAAAACATTATTTAAAATATAACTGGAATAAGTATTTCTATATATTGCCCTGCAAACTACAAGTTGTGTGACTTTGGACAAATTATCTATGTGTTTTTGAGTCCCAAGATTTTTCTTTTTACTGTGATTATTATTTTCATGAGTTGAAAGTTTAAAAATACTAACCTTAATTTGGTGACTAAATACTAACCTTAATTTGGTTTGTTAATTAACAACAAACACTAATTTTACTTTGGAAAACTGATCATAAGATGAAGTCTTGAGACATTTACAAAATCAAAATATATACAAGTCCTTACACACAGGTTGGAACTTTTTTCATGAACTTGCATCTGATGAAAATTCCCTGGAAGAATGCCAGGGAACATAATAAAACCTTTAATCCATGTCGAATCTTCTCTTAATATCCAAGCAACTATAGTTTTTAATAGCAGCATGAAATAGTCCAATTTAAGAACTTGAATGGTTTCTAATGTGGGAACCATCTTCACTAATCAAATGGTTTGTTTATTCTTACTTAAGCATATGTTCTTTATGTTTGTCTATCTTATCTTATCTATTTTATGGAAAGAATTGCCATCTCCATCCAATGAAATTTCTACTCGGCGTCTGATATGATAATATATATCTATTCAAACCAGTTTTGACACTGTTAAAAAACAAAACAACAACAACAAAAAGCCTAAACAATTAAGTATTTTTTCACTGGTAGAACTGAATAGAAAATTAATATCTGACCACCTCTAACCTAAAACACCAAATGAACCACTTGTGTTTTAAACCCATGGTTGCAAAAGGGAAAAAAAAAAATAGGTAAGAGAAAACTTCATGTAAATGTATTTATTTCAGTAATGTTTTGGAATTCCTGGCTGAAAACCCTTAATTGATCATCTAAATGGATTGTGGTCATGTCTGCAAGTTAAAAATGCAGGGAGGGAAAATTAGGTTTCTTATGCCCGATGTGTCTAATTCTGTCACCACAAGTAACCTTTTCTTGCAATGTCAAAGCTATTTCTTCCATTCTCGCTTTTTGCCCTTCCTTGAATATTCTAATTTGTCTAGATGGTGGTAAATAGAATTAGTAAAGTCATATAATTGTACGAGTGGAAAGCAACCTGCCATGTCTCCTCTAGCCCAGGCTTTGTTATGTGCCCAGTGAATGACTGCATATGTTTATCCATTATCAAGACTTGTCAGAAACTTAGGATGAAAGTTGGTGGTAAAATAAGGTGAGGACTTTTTTTTTTTTTAATTAAAATGTGTTGGGGTGACAATGGTTAGTAAAGTTATATAGGATTCATGTGTACAGTTCTGTAATGCATGTGTGTTCACCACCCAGAGTCAGCCTTTTAGTAACATTGTATCATTGAGTTTACATACGTGACAGCAGCTAAGAAAACGCACTATTATAATTTTCAGTAAAAAAAAAAAAAATCAGTTCAGAGAGTCAAATATCTGTTTGATAAATAGCAAAGAATGTTGATAAGACGTCTCTTCAGTCAACAATTATACACTTTTTGAAAATATGGTAGGT
This sequence comes from Rhinolophus sinicus, assembly GCF_036562045.2. NCBI lineage: Eukaryota > Metazoa > Chordata > Mammalia > Chiroptera > Rhinolophidae > Rhinolophus > Rhinolophus sinicus. The sequence goes on along the minus strand of NC_133754.1, from coordinate 11,067,261 downwards.
TTTATGCTCTAAGCTCATGTAGTTCTTACAACCTCAGGGAAGTCTAGGTCCCATACCCCCAACGTACTTCAAAATCTGGACATGAGATCAGGAAATCTGTGAATAAAATTGATATACTTTATCACACAATATGGTTTATTGGACATCAATAACTTAGTCTTTCCTAGAAGGATGGATAGTATTCATTTGCAGCTGAAGAGGCCAGTGGGTACTTGAAATCAAAACTGAGATATGCTTCCGTTAGACTTGATAGGTTGTGTGAATGATGCAAAGCAACAAACAAAAATTACATCCTATTCAGCTGCATTATTACATTAAGTATCAACTGATGCTTTTTTGGTAATTCACTAATAAGCATCTTAGGTGTAAGACTTTAACCAACTTTCCCCGGAGAGAAAAGTTGCACATAGTAAATGTTCAGTAACAATAATCCAGCCTAAAATTGCTCTATTTGTGGATAGGAGAAATTCATACTGTAAAACTACAATTGATCCTTGAACAATGCAGGGGTTGGCAGCATGGACCCCTACATACATAGTCAAAAATCCACATATAACTTTTGAGTCCCCCCAAATTTGACTACTAATAGACTCCTGTTGACCATTTTGTATTACTGATAATGTAAACAATCAATTAACACGTAGTTTGTATGTTATATGTATTATATAATGTATTCTTACAATAACGTAAGCTAAAGAAAAGAAAATGTTATTAAAAAAATCATAATGAAGACAAAATACATTTACAGTATTTATTGAAAAATATCCCTATGTAAGTGGACTCCTGAAGTTGAAACTTACGTGGTTCAGGGTCAACCCTAGTTTCATTTTGATCCTCCTGTCCCTGCCCAGTTACACTGATAAAGAAATCAGCTGGTCTTCAAGTATGCTTTATACTAGGATATAGTTATTTACTAGGATAGCAGGATAGTGCTTCAGTCAAATATGTTTGCATTCTGGTTAATATACTAATCCCTTTTTGGCTTTGGCATTTTATTTGTGTTTGGTTATAATGGTTCAGTCCTGAGATACTTCTTAGGCAGGTAATACCATGACCATTCCTAGTTACTTCAAGTAGCCTGCCCCTCTCCCATCATTATATATCTTTTAGCTGTAACATTTACCTCCCTCATTCTTGCCCAATATTCGATAATTTTTGCCTCATCACCTATTATATGAGACTATGTTAGTGTTTGAGAGAAAAAGAAAGTTTTAGTATTATTGTAATTTGTATGTGTTTCAAAGTATTTCCATATTAAGTTGTCTCATTTTACTAAAAATAATCCAATGAGATGCAGAGAATATTTAGAATCTCTTTTTTCTTGTGAATTATCCAAAGTCACATAATTAGTAAGAGAGCTGCAGCAAAACAAAACAACAACCCAGCCAAAAAACCTCTGGGCTTTTCCACTACATATTCACCAAAGCAAGAACAACCATAACAAACAACGGTATCAGTTACAAAATAGTCGGGGAACTCATATCCTTATAGAAAAATAGATTAAGATAAACCACAAGTTTTTTTAAATATTTTGAAATCTTCTAAAATATTTTCTCAAGTGACACTAACATATACAACGTAATTAAACAAAAATTACTTCTTGGAATTGGGCCAACAATGCCATCTCCCCCCCCAGCCCCCCGCCATGTCCTCATATGCCACTTAGCACTCCGCCATTGCAGTTGCCTGAGTCACACTAAATTTTATCTGTGTTTCTGCCACTTCATTCACTGCAGTCTCCTGCTGCACTGCTGGCTGTAGATTCCACGTGACAAGGTGGAGCTCTCCACTTACCACCAGTGCTGTTGGCTGTCAACACTGACTCTCTACAAAACTGAAGCATTTTCATTGGCAAGACAATTCATGCTGCTGGCTTGGGTTGCACTTCCTCATGCCACCTTGGCTAGCCATCCCTCTTCTTTCCCTTTCACACTTTATCGTAAACTGCTCACATGAAGTTAAACTACACAGAAAGTTTGGATGATTCTTCTACTGTCACGCTTTTCTCCACACACTGTTCACTCCCTCCAGCCAAAACCCATATTTCTTACTCATCCTGTTTCCTCTGCTGTTGGTTTGTCTGTTGGGTTTCCTCACAAGGAGCAAACTTCTTGTGTTACAGATTTTCCACTAGCCGTCTGCCCCTGAATTAAGTCAGCATACTTGTATGACATTGCTTAAATATCGTTCAGGTTTACAGTATATAATTTAATTATAGTATGCACACACATATACACACAAACACACACATACATCAAAAACATTCTATTATCAAGACCAACATCACAACAAAGCAATATAAAGCATGTTAAAACTAAGACCTAGTGCCAGTTAATAATATAAACAAACGTAAAGGATTGTGAGGTCAAGAGGAAGAAAATGTGATCTAGAATACAAAGCAGAGTTCATGGAGAAGATGAAACTTCTTCCCGATAGCATTGTGAAAAGTCAGTGGCACATGAAGTGGTGGGGAAGTAGTGAAAAGGGAGACTTGGAGAAAAGAGTATGAACAGTTTGGTTACTTGATTGTTTTGAACTGTGTTCAAATGTTCAGATAATCTGCAGAATAAGTGGGCTAATCTGAATGAATCAGATCTGCATGACAGATCATTGAATGGTTAGATTGGAAATTTAGGATAGTGACAGTCTATAAAGTAATTAAATGCCAATGTGAGAATTTGCTGACTATTCCATGTCATGTGTTGGGGAAATAAGATGAAAAAGGCATGCCCTGGAATATTTTCACCCACATGGAAAAGAAAATTATATGGAAAAATAAGGGTAAACATCCATAGGAGAACAAGGGTGTTAGGAAGAAACAAGAGGACTAGGGCATAAGGATGAATAGACATTACTAGGTAGGGGAACCATGGAAGTACCTTCTAGGCCAAAAGAAGCTCTTCTGTGTGGGTCACAAGAATACTAGCAGGCGAATGAAGTTAGGAAGAATTAGTAAAATTCTAAAATCCTTAAAAAGATCGATATAGAAAAGCAGCATGGGAATGGATGGAAGGAAATATCCAAAAATTTTAATAAAACATTTTAACTTATTAAAAGTACACTCTCATATGACCCATTTCTTCTGTAAGATTTTTTAGTAGTAGTAGTATTCATTTGGCAATCCTCTCCTACTTTCATGAGGAGACAGTGGTCTCTACTCCTAGTATTTGAACACATCATGTGCAAAGAAAATTTAAACTATACAAATGAAGTCCCCAAAGAAAAGAAAACGGTAAAACAATTGGTTCATACAGCTTCGAAGCTATCAGATACTCTGAAGTAGGAAAAGTACAAAGCAGTGGTTTCGTTATAGAAATTTTCTAAACATGTATGGATGTGAATGTTTCAGCTTTTTCCTCCTCTTTCCATATTTCCACGTTCACTGGAAGGATAGCCATGTAGAATAAGAATAGGGCTGAAATGGTGTCCTCCCGTCACAACTGACTGTGTTCTAGTTTCCACTCTGTCAGCTTAATAAAGTAAGTATGATCACAAAAGGTAATTGAAAGGACTATTCAAGTGGGTATTTACTTACAACCTCCAGACTGTGTAGGCCTGTGTTTTACTTCCTGTGGCTTAGCTTTCTTACATAAACCAGTGTAGCACCTGCCTCCTCTGTTCACTTTTTGTCCTCATCCACTCTTGCTTCATGTGTTGTTATTGGGAGGAGAATGGAAAATACTACTTACAGCTTTCTCATTTTTTTTCCTTTTCATTTAAAAACAAATATTTTGCGTTGGATAAGATCTATTAAAATTCTCCGTAATAAATAACATACAGTGGTGGAGGCGATGAAATATGTATCACACATAGTTTATATTCCAAACATAGAGAATTGTTCATACATCTCTTAGCCTGAAATGTTTTCATCTGTATAATGGACATAGACATATCTACATGATGTAACTTTATAAAGGCTTAGAGGAAAGTGTGTACAAAATATAGACATATGTTTATATACATATATACATATGTGTGTTTGTACAGTAATGTGAATACAACCTTGTAATTGTAGGTAATCTATGTGTTTGAATCCTCTAGGAAGCAGGTGCCGAGACTGAATCGGAAGTGGAAAATATTATTTTAGTAGAAGATAGAGGAGAGGGAGCAGGCGATAGGAATGGGAAGTCTAAGGAGCACTACTCAAGGTTAACACGTGAAAGGGAGGCAGAAGGAAGACAGACTGGGTAGGAAGGGCCTCCACTGTAGTTCAGGTCTGACAGTGTCTCAGCAGAAAGGGCAGCTCCAGGGCAGATTTCATCAGAAAGAGGTGGCCCAGACACAGGTGAACATCATGCTCAGGCTCTGGCTGAAGCTGTCCTGAAATAGCAAGATCTCAGCTCAAACACGGCAATGGGTCCTTCAGATGCTTCAGCTAGAGCCTCTCAGCTAACTCAGCTAACTGCATTCCCTGCAGCCGGGTCTCTCCTGAAGTGGTATGCACTGCCACGGTAGCCACTTATGTATGGAAAGAAACCAACAATCACAAGTAGTATTCATAGCATTTTCATGCAGTCGTCCCTCCCATACCATCATTGACGGACAATATCCTTGTAAAACTTTCACTTTTGTGAAACACTTTTAATGCAGATTTTTAAAAAAATGTCTTCAAATGTCCTACTTTTTGCTTTTTTTTTTTTTTTCCCCCTCAACATCTAAGGAAAGCCTGTCAGAACTGTGCAAACACACATCTACTTAAGTTTCTCATTCAACTGTATAATACCCTTCAAGTATGGATTCCGTGATCAGGTCACAATTCAGTTGAGATCCATTCTAAATTTCCCTTTTAATAAAACATTACACATTTTACTATGATAAAAATGGTGTATTCAAAAAGGACCTGTGCCCTACATATGCTGAAATTTTATTTAATAGGGGCATGTGCGTGTGTGTGCGTACACTTTTAGAGTGATGCTTCCTTGAAATTTTTATTGAATTGCAGTTCATCAGTAGTCTGTCAAACACAGTGGGCAACAAATGACTTGTCAACTACAAAAGGGTATAAACCAATTGGCAAGTAAAGTAGACCTGTAAAGATAATAAAACCCTTTTGACCTTGCAGAGAAGAGAGCAGAGTGGAGAGAATTGCTGATTCATGAAGGAAATCTTCCTGAAGAGTTGAGTGCTTAGGTTAAGCTTCCCTCCTCTGCAGCACTAATTTGGCTGACAGATACCCAGCCATAGTTAATCTAAGCTGACACTGACCTTGCTGGTATTACCTGTAAACTCTTCGCATATAAATGTTCCTCCCATAATTATTCCAACGCCTTATACCTAGAAAAGCTGTCCATACAAAAAGCCAGGGATTAATTTTTCTGCAGCTAAAATTCAGCAACCTTGTGTTACTGAGGAGGGGTAAATTCGGCTAGTCTTTGAAAATGTTATGGCTTTGATTTTGTAGGAATAATTCGTGGCTCAATGGAGAACCATGCATTGATTGTATGGGAGCTGTTTTATAATTCCGCGAGTTGCAGATGACTGATAGGGATGGAAATTAATTATTGCATACCGATATACAAACAAACTCTGTGCTTTGGAGGAATAACCATCCTTCCCTGTGGAAAAAAAAAAAGGTTGCCTGCATTTGTACTGTCATTCCAATATTTGTGATCTACAAATATGTCTTTTTAATTCACGTTTGAAATGGTTGTAATCGGTGTCTGGCTCTCATTGACTGGTGAGTTAAACCTTTAACATGTTCAGTTTTATATCTGGGTGAGAATAATCATACTACTTTAAAAAAAAACACCTTTGAGCAATATGCATGTTTTAATGTCACATATTGATGAATGTCCATTATCTTTTTGAATGGTTTCCCTTATACTCCTAATTTTAAATCATAGAGTTGTATATATTTAATTCATTTTCATTAATTCACCTACTCATTTTTATTTGAACATCCAATATATTACAGCACAGTGCTAGCATACTTGAAATTCACTGATAATTATATTGTGTGACTCTATCCATGCTACGATGCAGCTAAAATCATTTTTGTGTGGGAATTATGTCTTATCAAGAGATAAATCATAATGTGACGGAGTAAGTTTTAAAGGAGAGGAAAGAACAAAATGCTTTTAGAGGAGAAGAAAATAAAATAAAACAGCCAATTCACTTTTGGGCCTTTGGAAAAGTTATAAAACATGAGGTGAAAAATAAAATGGGTTTTAAAAATAGTACTTGATTGAAGAGGTGAGAGGGCATTGCAGACAAGGTGCATACAATTGAATTTTATACTTAATACACTTGCAAGGAACTTTATCAATAACTATAACTAGTACAATTAAATGTCATAAAAACACAGCAGTAATATAAATAGACTGACCCAGCACTATTTTTCTCACTTGACAGTTAGACATTAAAGCACCAGAGAGGTTAAGTGAATTGCAAAAGGTCACACAGCTAGACAATAAAAAAGTGAGAACCAGTTTTATCCTTTCTCGAGAGAACTGTGACCTTCATAGGCATAAGAAATCAGAGCAGACACTACTGGAACACTCATAGTATAAAAACACAAGTATAAGTATAGAGTTTGGCAATTATTTGGTGTGTTTACTTACGAGGACCACCACAACAAAATACCACACACTGGGTGGCTTAAACAACAGAAATTAATTTTCTTACAGTTCTGGGGGCTGGAAGTCTCAGACCAAGGTTTTGGCTGGGTGGGTTTGTTCTGAGGTTTCTCTCTTCGGTTTGTAGATGGACATCTCCCACTGGTTCCTTGTCTCCACATGGTCTTTCCTCTGTGCTTCTCCATCCCTTAGTGTCCCTTTATGTGTCTTAATTCGTGAAAGGACACCAGTCAGATTGGATTAGTGCCATCCTAATGGTCTCATTTTTAACTCAATTACATCTTTAAAGTTCCTTTCTCCACATACAGTCACATTCTGAACTACTAGGGGTTAGGGCTTCAACATGACAATTTTGAGGGAACACAGTTCAGCGCATGACACTTTGTTTATTCACACAGTTTTGGGTGGGGAGTGTGGCAATAGAGTTAAATCAATTAAGTAGCTAAATGGTGAAAATATTCCATAATAGATTTGTCCTGAAAAGTGTAGAAGTCCATCAGCTCCTGGGGATTGACTACAGCTCTGGATTTGCTCTGGATTGAGGGGCTAAGATACAAGGAGATTCAAATACTTTCAGGTAGGACCTCCAGGGAAACAATCCATACTACAAGCTGCCAGGGTGCCATGGGGAATAAACATCGCCACGAGTTACAAACAGTGAGTGGAATAAACGAAAACAACTTCATTTACTTAACCATTGGCCTAAGGTCTAGTCTTGTAAGATGAAAATTTTAAAGTTGAACACAGAAAATTCTATTTGTTTCACTTTATTTGAAGATCAGTCTACTATAGTGCTTTACTATTAAAATTGCTCAAACTTTACATGCTGTAGGTCTATTAACAAAAATTTGCGTCTTTTGAAAAAATGTTTGTAGTTTTCTAAAGTCATTATGACAAAACAAAAACAAAGAAACAAAAAACATACACATTTCTAAGTATTGTCATTCCAGCCACTCAAGTAAATTCTATTTTTTTCAGCTTTATTGAGGTAAAACTAACAAATAAAGACTTCATGTATTTAAGGTATACAACATGATGCTTTGATATACATTTAAACTGTGAAATCATTACTACAATCAAGCTAATTAGCATATCCATCATCTTACATAGTTACTTTTATTTGATGAGAACAATTAAGAACTACTCTCTTTGAGAATTTCAAGTAGTATTCGCATAATTACAGTTCTGTACTCTTCCCCTTTTATGCCACCTCCCCCCCAGGCCCTGGTGGCTACCATTCTACTTTCTGCTTCTATGCGTTTGATTTTTTAGATTCTGCATATAAATGAGATCAAGCAGAATTTATCTTTCTCTGATTGGTTTATTAACTTAGCAGGTCTTCCAGGAACTTCCATGGTATCTCAGAGGGCAGAATTTTCTTCTTTCCTAAGGCTGAATAACATTCTATTCTATATTATATTATTTATATAGAGTAATGTATACTTGATATCCTATTATATGTGTACATATTTTCTTTAGTCATTAAACTGTCCATGGATATGTAGATTGTTTCCATGTCTTGGCTATTATGAATAATGCTGCCGTGAACATGGGAGTGCAGATATCTCTGAGATACTGATTTAATATCCTCTGGATATGTATCTAAAAGTAAGATTGCTGGATCATATTGTCGGTTTATTTTTTACTTTTTGAGGAATCTCCATGTTAGCTTTTTTCCATAATGGCTGCACGAACTTACCCTGCCACTAACAGGATACAAAGTTTCCCTTTTCTCCATGTCTGCATCAGTATGTATTATCTTTGGTCTTTTGGTAATATCCATTCTAACAGGTGTGAGGTGATATCTCATTGTTATTTTGATTTTCATTTCTCTGAGAATTAGTGATATAGAGCACCTTACCATATACCTGTTGGGCATTTGTTTGTCCTCTGATAAGAAGTGTCCGTTCAGGTCTTTTTCCCATTTTTATGTGGGTTATTTAAGGGTTTTTGTTTTGTTTTGTTTTGTTTTGTTTTCTATTGAGCTAACTTCTTTGCTGTTGAGCTCCTTATATGTTTTGGAGAGTAACCCCCTATCAGATATAAGGTTGCAAATATTTCCTCCCATTCCATAAGTTGTTTCTTCATGCTGTTGGTTGTTTCTTTTGCTGTGCAGAAGCTTTTGTTTTGAAGCAATCCCATTTGTCATAATTTGCTTTTGTTACCTGTGTTTTTAGGGGTATATAAATTCATTGCCCAGATCACTGTCAAGATATTTTTCTGATATTTTCTTCTAGTAGTTTTACAGTTTTAAGTCATACGTTTAAATCTTTAATCCATTTTGTGCTGATTTTTATATATGGTATGAGATAAGGGTCCACTTTCATTCTTCTGAATTGGATATCCATTTGTACTAATGCTGTTTATTGAAGAGACTATTATTTCCTTGCTGTGTGTTCTTGGCATTCTTATGAAAGAGCAATTGATAAAAAATGGAAATGTTTTCTCAATTTCTTTTTAATATAGTTTGTTTTTAGTGCATAGGAACACAATGAGTTTTGTATTTTTATTTTATATCCTTCAAATGTACTGAATTTCTTTATTAGTTTTAACAATTTTAGTGGAATATTTAGGGTTTTCTATATATAATATCATATTCAGCAAACAGATAATTTTACATCTTCTTTTTTTATTTTGATACCATATATATAATTTATTTATTTTTCCTGCCTGATGGCTCTGGCTAGGAATTCCAGTACTTTGTTAAATAGAAATTGTGACAATAGGCATCTTTGTCTTGTTCCTGATCTTAAAAGAAAAGTTTTCAGTTTTTCACCATTGAGTACAATGTTAGTTGTGAACTTATCATTTATGGCCTTTATGATAAGGTTCATTCTATACCTAATGTGTTGAGAGTCTTATCATGAAAAGAAAGTATATTTTTTCAAATGCTTTTTCGGTATCTATTGAGATGATCACATGATTTTTATCCTTCATCCTATTAATGTGGTTGTTACACTTATTAATTTGCATTTTTGAACCATCCTTGCATCCCAGGGATCAATCCCACTTGATCATAGCACTGCTAAATTCTGTTTGCTAATATTTTGTTGAGTATTTCTGTGTCTATGTGCATGAGAGATATTAGCCTATAATTTCTTGTAGTTTCCTTGTCTGACCTTGATATCAGAGTAATATTTGCTTCATAAAATGAAATTTTCACTCTTTTTTCTATTTTTTGTAAGAATTTGAGAAGTATTGACATTAATATTCCTTTAAATGTTTGGTAGAATTAAATCATGAATCTATCTGGTACTGGGGTTAATTTTGGGGGGTGGTTTTTGATTACTAATTCAATTCCTTTATGCATTATTCTCTGATTAGATTTTTTCTTTCTTCATGATTCAGTCTTGGTCAGTTGTGTGCTTCCAGGAATTTGTCCATTTGTGCTAGGTTATCCAGTTTGTTGGCATATAATTGTTAATGGCAGTATCATAGTACTACTGTGCTATTTGGTCATAACTGTCACCTCTGTATAATTTTATTTATCTCCTTTTTTTCTTTTGTTTTTCTGGCTAAATTTTTGTTGATTTTTTTTAAAACCAGCTCTTAATTTTGTTGATCTTTTTTTATTGTTTTTCTATTTTCTGTTTAACTTATTTCTTATTTCTGCAGGAATCTTTATGATTTCCTTTCTGCTGTTAACTTTGAGGTTAGATTATTCTTATTTTTCTAGTTTCTTGAGGTGTAAAGTTAGGTTATTTATTTGAGCTCTCTCTCTCTCTCTCTCTCTCTCTCTCTCTCTCTCTCCTTTAATGTAGGCAGTTATTACTATTAACTTTCTTCTTAGAAGTGCTTTTGCTCCATTCCATAAGTTTTGGTGTGTAATGTTTCTGTTTTTCGCTTGTTTCAATATTTTTTTTTTATGTCACTTTTTTTTCCTTCTTTGAATGGGGAATTATTCATGATTGTGTCATCACATCTTAAGTAGATGGTGAAGCTGGGAATTCATTACACTCTCATTTTCCCACAAGAGAAACTGAGGGACTCTCTTGGCACTGAGCTGTGCTGCCTTAGGAGAGGGGTAATGTGGATACAGTGAAATTTGCCTTCGTACCCTCTTCTTGCAGTTTTTATACCAGTGGGTATAGGGACATTTCTGCTGGATTTTTGCGTTCCATCATAAGTACACTCATCCATTGGTGGTTGTCAAATTTGGTTTTCTGTGGAGGGAATAAGGGCTGAAAACTCCTATTCTGCCATCTTGACGATCTCTCATCAAACAAAGCTTTAAAATTTTCCTTTAAAAGTTGTTTTCAGCAATGAGAAAAATAATATTGGGTACAAACCAATCACTTAGGAAAGGACAATTAAGTAGAATGTTAGATAAATAAAACATAATAAAATAATAATGTCTGTGTAATGGTTTCATAAAGTTTTTGAAGCATTTCAAAGTTCCTATTAACTTGTGTATACATTTTATTGTAGTCAAATTCCATCTGATTAATATTATAAATGATTATGATTTAGAAATCTCAAGATTTGTGACAACTGTCGACATTCTTACTACAATCCATAAAGCAAATTGTTCAATTGTGTTCTTATATCTATTGAGCAAAAATGTCATAGTGTAGTTTAAGTGACATAATATCAATTCAACATCCATTTTAACCTTTCAATAACTATTCATTGGTGTCTCAAATATAGAAAACACATTGCTGGTTGCCAAGCGCAGAGCAAGTAATAAAATAAAATTCCACCCTCCAGGAACTTCGCGTCTGTATAATAAAGAGCTAGACAATATATAAGTAAACAAGCAAATACGTGTGTAAAGTATAGGTTCTGAATAAATATAGTTGGATAATAGCATTTGACTTAATCTTTCCCATCCAAGACACCAAAAAATCACCAAAAGAATAAAAAATGCAAATGTTTCCTTTTGGAATAAAGCACTCCTCACAGTCTCAAAGGAGCTACTAAGTAGCTTGTTTGGCAAGAGTTTTGAATTTGGGACCAAAGACGGTACTAATCTTGAGCTACTACATACCTTCTCAGACATCAGGAAGAATCTCTATTTCCCTGAGAGCAAGCTCCACAGTGCTGAATAAGCTAGTCAATGGTCCCATGATTAAAGTAACTAAATCTAGCAGCATGGGTGAGCTGTGGTAATAGAGTGTTCCTGTAGATACATTGTTTGATCACATTAAGTGGAAAAGATAGTGAAACTGAAGAAGATAACTTATTTTCAGTATCTATAGTGCATGCTTCTGCCAGAGGAAAGTGATAAAAATGAAGTAGAGTGAAGAACAAAAAGCAGCAAACACCAGATGATAGTACTAACAGCCTTTTATGTAATGGGATTAAAGTGAGCCAGTGCAATCTTGTAAGTGCTAAAAACTAGGTGGAAAAATGCCAGGGCAATCTCGCAGGTTTGGGGAAAAGGGTTTAAAATCACCAACTTGATTCAAAACTATAGACTAGCCTTCCTTTACCTTGGGGTTCTTGTTAAGGGAGCAATAATTATGTAATGACTGTAACAATTAGAAACACACTTCCAAAGTACAGGAATACCTTGTTTTATTGTGCTTTGTTTCACTGCATATTGCAGGTATTGTATTGTTTTGTTTTTTGTTGTTGTTGTTTCATTTTATTTTTGTTTTTGCTTTTGTTTTTTAACAAATTGAAGGTTTATAGCAACCCTGTGTTGGCAAGTCCACAGTCCATCGGTGCAGTTTTTCCAGCATGCTCAGATGAGGGTTAGGAATTTTTATCAATAAATATTTTTTTAATTCAGGTATGTATATTGTTTTATGAGACATAAATGCCATTGTATACTTAATAGATTGCTGTATATAGTATTAACATAACTTCTATGCGCACTGGGAAACCAAAAATTGGCCTGACTCACTTTACTGTGATATTTGTTTGATTTCAGTCGTCTGGAACTGACCCTGCAATATCTCTGAGGTATACCTGTACCTATGTACATCAAAATACCAGGAATTGAGATAGCTTAAGGCAGAATCAAGAAAACTGTTTAAACGCAAGGGAAAAATCAAGCTGTTTAACTGGGTACCATTTAATGCCCCTGAAGTGTGAAACACTATCTAGAATGTGAATGAAATCAAGCCATCCTCTTTATAAAGGCAAATAATAGGCATTTCAAAGCATCAGGAAATCTTATATCATCTTGGCAAATCTTCTGCATAGCAAATTCAAATAGTTTCTAGCATCCATACTAAGAAGATATTTTTGATGAACAAGACATTAGTCATTGCAGTGTCAGGATAGGAAGTGAAATCCAGCATTTTTATAACAGAAGCATTTCTAGAAGGTTATCATGGCACATCAGCATTGATTTGAATCTGACCTTGGTACAGGGCATTTTGCTGACATCATAGCATTTGGGTATATACTTGTCTGACCAATACCTGAAGATATTGGCCCTGGAATAGAAGGTCTTTCTGCTTACTTGTCCACTCATGATGAGTCTTCTAGAGCAAGAAATAAGAGGATTTCATCCAGTTCTGATGTGTTTAGGTATCTCCATGTAGTTTACAATATTTGACCTATATTATCTACCTCTGCCTACGACTAGCTGGCTGAAAGTATCTTGCTCAAATAATGTCTTGGGGGAGTGGAGGGTGGATAAAGGTCAATCTCTGTTGACCACTTAAGGAACCATTTTCTTTTCTTTTCTTCTTCTTTTTTTTTTAAGTTTATTGGTGGACAATGGTTGGTAAAGTTACATAGGTTTCAGGTGTACAATTCTGTATTACATCATTTATATATCACATTGTGTGTTCACCAGCCAGAGTCAGTTCTCCTTCCATCACTATATATGTTTTTGAGGGAGTATTTGTTTGTGGCTTTAATTGTTCAGCACACAGAATGTGGATAAGTGTAAATTCTCAAATATAGAGTATATCATACCTCCCCTGGCACATGCTACTGTTTCCATGTTTGCCTTAGGTGTTCTACACTTAAGCCTTTTAACTACATTGTTGCAATTTTCTGGCTTTTCTCAACAAAGTGTATCAGTATTTCAATACGACCCTAAAACAAAAGATAAAAGAAATCCTCCTATGATGGGAGGTCCCACTTGGTGAGATTAATAGGGTGCCGGGTTATTTAGTCAAACCCTAATACAGATGTTGCTGTATTTTGTGGATGTGATGAACATTTACAACCAGTTCACTTTAAGTAAAGGAGATGACTTCCTGCCCTTTCACTAGGGTTTATCAGCTCTTGGGTTTCAAGCAAGAAATTGTGTGTGTTGGGGAAGGAAGGTGTTTCCACATTTGGCTCTGAAAATATAATTTCCTCTATATTCACTCCCAAAATTACCTAAGTTACTTCTATTTGTAATAAACAATTTTGAATATTTATTGCACTAAAACTTCAGCATCTGCGTCCTGCTCTCTTTTATGCATTGCAGACATGAAATGCTTCAAGGGCTCTTTGTTCCAGCCCTTCAGGACCAACTGTCTAAACCTGTCTCCTGACACCTTAAACATCTTAGTTCTTTAAAAGTTAAAAAAAAAAAAAAGAAAAGGAAAAAAGCACTTTAAATTCTGAACAGTTTTTTCATTTGTTAAGAGAATTTACATAGCTCTTGGACACAAGTTCAAATATCTCAACCTCTTGAATTTATTTTTAATTGTATATTTCCCTTAAGATAATTCGCTTCAGATGATGCTTAACAAATTGATGTGTGAGGTACATCATGCATTCTTTAATAATGAAATATACAGCCATGTTTTTCTCTTTTTTTCTTTATTCATTACAAATTATATTATTTGAAGAGACTTAGTTATTTGAAGCTGCTATCAGAAAGAATAGCTAATTTTTTTCTGTGCCTGTGATCATAAGTATCTTTCACTGACCACATTTCATAACCGATTATTCAAAGTAGTTATTGATTGTTTCTGTTTCCTAGGGATATGACTAATTTACTCAAATATTCTCATGGTCTTCTTTTTTTTTTCTTTTCCCTCTCTCATTTTCATGTCTGACATACATCTTTAATGACCTTGCATTCTTTTCATTTAATATTTTTATATATTTACAGTTGCTCTTTTATGGCTATATCTGACTTATAAAGTGAAAATCTGTGGATAATTTATTAATAAATATATTTAGGGGCTATAATAAATTTAATCATGTGCGTACCTTCTCTAAAATGATATTTTATCTGCATGTGTATGGTAGTGTATGCATTTGGGTAAATTGTATCTTCATTTTCTTAGAAATCTCTCCAAGGCTTGTCCATTGGTATAAATATTTTTCTATGTATACTTCTCTTGGAAATTAAAAAAAAAGAAATTTTACTTTTGCTCCCTCACTAATGATTGTGTTTCTTTTCATTACACCATAAAATGCTAATTTTCCCAAAATTGTTAGGTACTTTAAATCCATTCATTGTTGTTCAGTTTATATTTTTCTTTGACCATTTCTTATCTCTTCAGTTACACTTTCTTAGATTTGCAGACGTATAAGGTTCTGCAAATGAATTTATTATTTTATTTTACAAATTCTAGTGTAATATTTGATTTACTAACAAATCCCTCTGTTACCTGAAAATAAAAGAACAACCGCATCTCTAAATTCTAACTTTCCAATGGGATATAGTGCATGCTGTTCCCAGTTGGACATTGTAATGCCCCAACAATATTAATTTGGAAGCTTTCCAATGGTAGAATTACTCTAGGTCTTTCTTCGGTTTCTGGCTGCCAGAATTCTGTCTGCCCCACACTGTACTTCGATTATGTGCACAGATCACTATTGCCATTTTGCCATCTGATTGTGTAAAGCATTTCATTCTCTCTGCTGTTATAACTAATCTATCCATGCTTTGTCGCTCCAGATGGTAGGCATCCACAGCCAGGCCTAGTTAATCTGCAAACGTTCTCCATGCATACTCTATTTTTATTAGCATTTGGAAGACTTTAGAACAAGAAATCGACATTGCAGAACCTCACAGAAAACAATTTTCAATATAAAATCAAGGGTGCTAATGAAGACAATTTGCTGATGATCAGAAATTCGTTTTGATTTGTCATACTAAAGTTTAGACATTTAAAATCTAAGCCACTAGATTCCTGAAGATGCCTTTCTGGACATTTTTATATAAACTAAAGAAACTATGTGGTGTTGAGAAGAACCCCTGCCTTCACATCAAATGTGTTCCTATTGGCTATCTGAAACACCAGAAGGCATCTCCCCTATCCACCATCAATGCTTGTTTTAGATGCTGTTACTTTCCTATTTGTCTCTTCTGCTATTTCTGCTCTATTAATTGAATCCTAATGTTGATGATCCTGAAACCTAGGCATTCATGTTGGAGTTTTCCAAAGGTTCTGCTGCTATTGCTACTGCTGATACAAAAGACATATTGATTGCAATGACTTTTAGTAGACTGACATCAGTGTAAATCCACGATCCCTGTGGTCGTCCATGAGCTAGGCTATCTTTGGGCCCCAAAAAGTGCAGGAAAACACACAATATATGTGTAGCAAATAATGTAAGCCTGTAACATCAATGCAGCAAGAAATTGTTTTGTGTGGTGGTAGACAGACTCTTTTTGTTCCTCCTTGTAGTGAAGTGAGCACATCTAAGAATGGAGAATCTACAAGCAGGAAGCCCTGGCAAAGGAGAGATGCAGGAATATATCAGAAAACTGAGAATAAGACCATTGAGGTAGGAGGAAAACCAGGAGACATAAGGTCCTTGAAATTAAGCGAAGAATGTTTTTCAGCATGACAAATACTTATTAGATTTAGCAAAGAGGTGATTATAATGATTTGACAAAGGCATTTTTGATAAACTACTGGAGATGAAAGCTTGATTGAATTGATTTAAAAATAATAAAAGGAAAGGAATTGGCAACAATTGCTGTAGTTAACATTTTATAGAAATTTTACAGTAAGAAAGAACAGAGGTGATCATTGGAAAGAGATGTGAAAGCAAATGATGGTTTTCTTAAAATGAGAATACAACAACGTATTTGTATTTAGAGGAGGCTGATACAATAAGAAGAGAAAAAAAATGATATAACAGAAGAACAGACAGGTTGCTGAAGTGATAACTCTAAGGGTGGTGATGGTGTTGGGGGGAGGTCCACGGAAGGCTGGAATCTTAAGTACAAATGGAATGTGGTCTTTGGTGGGTGACAAAGAGTTCTTCCTCAGTAACAGAGAAGAAGACAGGGCAGATGGTCACAGATTCAAACATTTGAGTAGATTTGGTTGACGAGCAGTCATGGAAACTTTCTGGTTTTCCTCTTACTTTATCAATCAAACGGGAAACAACATTGAAGGCTGAGATGGAGGATAGGTGGGAGAAGTTGGAAGTTTGCAGAAAGAGGAGGAAGTATCAAACAGTTGTGTATATTCACAGGAGATTGAGAGGACTAGAGAAACATGGTGTAAAAGCTGGCCATTGAGGCTCGTGTTCTCGTCAGCCTGGATTGCGTATTGTTTTGTTTTTGTTTTGCTTTTTCCTCTTTCCTGAAAGTAGATGTAATTAGAGGATAATTAAAGTGAGGAAAATATGTGAAGAGTGATTGAGCTGGAAAAATAGCTGGTGGGTTCTCAGAGTGTGACCCTTGACACTGAGGCTATGGAGTGATTGCAATCAGCAGCCATGGAAGGGTTGTGGCTAGGACCACAGGAGACTGAACTCAGGACAGTGTCTCTAGAGGAGTGACCACAGAACTGAGGATCAGCTTCCAGTGGGTCGTCAACATGGACCTTGAAATCACAAAGAAGTTTATCTTGTTCCTTTGACATGTTACTAGCCCAGGTAATCAACATCGTGCTCTGCATAGATGACTTGAAATTGTTTCCTAAATTATTTTCCTGGAAGCAGTTTTTCTTCCTCTCAAGCTATTTCCCGTAATACATCCAGTGATTATTTTCTTAATCCATTCACCCCCTTCTTTCTGATATGCATTTATGAGCCCCAGTCATCTGCCGTTTCACTGTCTTCAGACCAATGCTCTACCTGCCTACCTGGGACACCCTAAAAGTGGACCAAGATGCCCCACAAGAGAGCGAGGATGTACTAAAACACAGCTGCCAGGGACCCGAGGAGTTTTGACTACTCAGATGCCTCTCTGATTTTGATGATGGAATCTCGCCCTACTCCTGTGCTGGGGCAAAGACTTGCCTCAACAGAGCTGAGCTATGTCCAATGAGATCTAGAGAAACGATTACGGCAGGCATCATGAACCAAGCCAGGAGGAAAGGAGGAGGGGCCAAGGCATTGGTTTCTGAGCTCTTTCCACTACTGAGGACTTTGTTTCTTTTCCAGATCTCATTTTCTCGGTTCTAAAGAGATGGAACCTTTAGGACACAGATTGACACCTATCCTGCCAGAGCTGCCCAGGAGCTGCCACAAAGGCCCAGGTTGTTTCTGGCACAGCCCCTGAAGCCAGAACTGTTTAGTTCCCTGAGTGAATTCAGAGATGAAGGGAAGCCAGTGCTTCCATGGAAAGCAGGTTAAGGCTGCATTGACCTGAAGTTTTTTGTGTGATTTCTGTGAACTGAGGGCTTGTCTTTGAGCCCCACAGGGACTCCTAAAAGCAGGCAAAGTGAGGATGAAACTGGCCCCTTCCTTTCCTCCTTGCTTCAGCGTTTCCCTACCTGCCTCAGACATCAGGCTGAGCACAAAATTGTCTCCACTGAGCTTCAATAAGGAAGAAGAGACTTTAAAGCAGTGTCTTAGCTTTGTCTGCATTCCCATCACGTTTCACCAGTCTGGACTTTATAATCCCAGTTTGAGGATTCTGGCCCAGGAACCCTGGCTCTTCCCAAGTCCTTAAGTTTCTTTATTAAAGCTTTTGAAGGTTTTAAAAATATAGTTACTTGGTTCAATAATTAAGACCCTTTGGTGATGCTGTTGCTTTATTTACAAGGGAATACAGGAGCTCATCTCTGGAAGCCTCCACACATGCCTTCTGAACATTCTCTCTCCATCCTCTATAATCCATCTTGATGGGTCTTGCAAATATGGGCTTTTCCTCTCCATGGGTGAGCCACTCCCAACACATATCACCTGTCCATTGCCTGGCGAAGTGCAACTCTTCCTGGAGGTGTCAGCTTATGCTTCACGATTACAGAAAGCTTTCTGAACCAGGGGAACTGTCCTTGTTGTACTGTTTCATAGCCTCTTCTGCTTCCCTCCACTATGTTAACTGTCATCATCTTTATTGTAATTTATTGTAAAGATGCCATTTCTGACACTGAACTCAAAACGTTCATGACAGCAGCAGGGGTCTGCCTTCTTGACCACAGTGTTTCCTGTGCTTAGCACACTGTTCTGGATACACAATTCTCACTTTAAAAAATGTTGAATAAATGAATTACATGGATCAATAAATAACTGATTTTGCTTCTTCCTTTTATGGCAAAATTGTTAATTTCTTATACCTAAATTGCTGAATTCAGTGTTTAGCCTTTTGTGTCCCACTTCTACTGAAACTACTGGCATGATTGTTGCCTTGCATTCCCCATAGAGATATTTAGTGAAACAATCATTTTTTATGTTTTATTGCACTGTAATTCATTCCCTTCACCCTAGGTCTCAAACATAAGCTCTAGGAAGATAAATATGTTTTGCCATAATTTTATTTCATTCATATGTTCTTGTTACTTCTATTTCTAATTGCTAAATCAAATTTTCTATAATTTCTATCGTTTACAAATCGAATCAAGATATCATTCTAACAGCCAAGTATGATATTTCAAAGTCTTAACATTTTAACTATAAATACGCACAGGAAAGTGTCTAATTTTTAAAATAGTTCAGTCAAAAATTTAATTACCTCTTTATCAGTGAAAAATCTGATCCTCTTTTTTATGCCACTCTTTTTTTTGGTGGGGAGAAGGGGGCGGTATTTTTTTTATTGGGGTGACAATTGTTAGTAAAATTACATAGATTTCAGGTGTACAATTCTGTACTACTTCATCCATAAATCCCATTGTGTGTTGTGTGTTCACCACCCAGAGTCGGTTCTCCTTCCATCACCATATATTTGATCCCCCTTACCCTCATCTCCCACCCCCCAACCCCCTTACCCTCTGGTAACCACTAAACTATTATCTGTGTCTATGAGTTTTTGTTTCTCATTTGTTTGTCTTGATCTTTTACTGTTTTTGGTTTATATACCACATATCAGTGGGGACGGTATTTTCTGATCACCATACCACAGTTATTTTCTACCTCCCATGTTCTTCCCCACTCTGTATCTTTTGCCAAATTTACCAATTATTTAAGTGCTTCAGTGACTGATATTCTTACTGGACTTTAAACTCTGAGAATAGCAACCATGTGGTTTTCATCATTGTGTCCTATGCAATGCTTGGTATAATGTCTTACACGTCGTTCATTTATGACAATGTTATGTTAAATGGCTGAATGGTCTTTAACTATTTAAAACCACAGATAATCCTCAACTCTTGAATAATAAGATAGGGAGTTCAGTTCTGCATATTTTATAGGGAAAATGGAGGAAATATTTTTTTCAGAGTTCAAGATTTGTAATATCTTAATTCATGTAAGAAACAATGAACTGGAATTGAGTACATTATATATAAAGCAATGTGATTTTCTTAAAGGCCTGCAATTTTCAGGATTGCGATCTCAGGTTATCTCTACATAAACTTATTTTGTGTAAAAGATTATTGTATGTAAAATTTCCCTTATGAAAGCTCGTTTTAAAAATGTTTTATTAGAAAAGCAATACTTTGTAAAAGGTCATAAAAAAAATACAATATATCACCTTTGTATTCCCAACATGAATGAAGTAGTTAAATTGCTATAATAATGATGAGTGAAGCACACAGTCTCAAGTACTGCCAATCAAATCACAGGATGCATCTTTTGAAGAGTGGCCAGGTGGGAAGCAACGAATGATAGTGTTTGCCAAGCATCTGGCCACTTAGGTTACTTGGGTATCTAATTTACTTTTGTTATAGTAAAAACACTTTTATTTTACAATGCTTCAAATTATATAAATTTTTTTTTTAATTCAAAGAGTATATCTGAAATAAGATATTTCTGAATGTGTTATATTTATTATTTTCCTTATTATAAGAATATTTATAGGTTAATAAAATCATAAAATCCTTTCAATTATTCTTTTTTAACATATAAGGAAAACTTTCAGATGAAGGATTTTTTTAATCATTAATATCTTTAGCCATCAGAGAGAGCATCCAGTCTTACTGCCTTCAGTTATTTGTCTCAAAACCAGAAATGCAACAGAAACTTGAAGCCTTAACAAAATGGTGTTTTACTAAACTCTATTACCAGTTATAGAATCCACAAATTTGAAATCTTTAGCAACTCCAGAAGTACTATTATCATTGAAAGTAACAACAACAACAAAAAAATCACTCGTAACTTGTCTTATTTTTCTAAGATAGTTTTCCAAAAATAGTATTTCAAACAAAACTTCCTACATATCACTGTATCAAATACAGTATTGCGTGCACTAATGAGTTAGAGAAACAAACACATAAGCAGGCACATGCCAAGAAAAGCGTTACAGAAATGTTTTATATGACAGAACATATAGGATAGTCTATTGTCTTTTAAGTAATCTATGCATTTATCTCAATGAAGATACCATTGTTTCAAACATTCTGAAAACTTGCTTTAAAATTGTTCTCTAAGATAATGTAAAAAGTCCTATTAAGAATTCCCCCCCAATACTTTTTGGAAACAAACATCTCTTTTTGGATTAATGCTCATATTATTTACCTAAGGCAGGTAGCTTAGTCTCTAGGGTCAGCTTCATGTAACTTCTATTGTATATTTTTTTAATGAAAGATGACCTTATATGGAGAGAACTGTTGAAATTTGAAGAAGAAAATATGACAGAACTTTTACTTCCATTTTCAAAGAAAGTATTCCAGAGTTTGTTGTTTCAGAAGTGAGACATAATGTAAATAAATATTTAGAATTAAAATCCTTCTACCACTTTGGGGGTGATACAGTTTTTACTGTAGTTTGACACATTCCATAGATCAAAATCATATTAGTTTTTTTAAGAAATGTTATTCTTAAAAATTGGTCATTAAGTAAGATAATTAAAAACACCAACTTGAAATTGTGAAGAGAATATCAAGAAGTTTTTAAAATTTTCTATTGTTTACTTTTATCAGAGAAATCTAATTGGCAATAAAATTTGTAATAATCCAAAATCACTAAATGAAATAAGTTAGGGAAAATTCTTAACATAAATTGCGCATTATCAAAAAATACTTGTGGGGGCAAGGCCTGCTTGTAAACGCCTTACTTTCTAAATTTAATTAAAATAAATTTAGTAATGTTTTTCCCATTTTCAATTTATTAACTCCTGCTGTTA
This sequence comes from Rhinolophus sinicus, assembly GCF_036562045.2. Lineage (NCBI taxonomy): Eukaryota > Metazoa > Chordata > Mammalia > Chiroptera > Rhinolophidae > Rhinolophus > Rhinolophus sinicus. The sequence continues at coordinate 11,045,373 of NC_133754.1, read as the reverse complement.
AATAAATCATTTTTGTACATGTAATAGTTATTCCTTAAGAATGTATGTATTTGACATATTAAATATGTATTGAGTGCCTCTTTAGGAGCAACAGGATGCAGTACAGGAGCACAGACATTTTAAAAATACTCAGAGTTATTTTTACTATGTGTAATAGGTTAGCAAAATAAACAATAATATGAGATAAATTATCTAAATGTTATCAGAAATTAACAAAAAAAGGTTGTGTTAACCAGAGAGAAAAATGTGAATTTTGACCTGGTGTAAGGAATTCGAGGAGTATACACAGATGTGGCATTTGACTGGACCTTTGAATAATGAGTGGTTTGAAAGGAAAACATTGGAGCACAAAGAATGGCATCAGTAAAAAGTGAGAGGGTGCTGTGTGTAAGTAAGTGCGATGGTGAGATAGTGGCAAATGAGACAATACAGTGATATTTTTGGATCATGTTGAATAATTGACCTACAGAATGTATTTTAATGGGGAATCCCCAAATTGTTTTTGAGCAAGAAAGATGCTCTATGAGGAAGAGAGAAGCAGATTTATTTTCATTCAAATTCTCACTAATATGAAGGGTTTGTAGGTAAAATATTAGAAGCAGGAAAATCAATCATTGATTTTATTGTGTCACTTTGCTTTATTTATTATTATTATTATTATTATTATTATTATTATTATTTTAGAATCTATAGGCTGGATCTCTCATATAAAGATAATTCTACTTTAAAATTCTATTTCAGAAGACAATACATACATGCGCACTCACACATCTGGGAGGAAATACGGTGTTTCCCCGAAAATAAGCCCCAGTTAAGATCGACAGCCAGAAGGACGCATTTAAGTACGTTATGATGAAGTTCCAGAAGAAGATGACATGACTGTAATTGGATAAATGTAGATTGTTGTACATGAAAAAATAAAACATCCCCTGAAAATACACCCCCATGTGTCTTTTGGACCAAAAATTAATATAAGACCCGGTCTTATTTTCCGGGAAATACGGTATAAGACTTGGTCCTATTTCAGGGAACCACAGTAGTACTTTGGCATTTATATATACAAACACACATACACACACACACACACACACACACACACGCACAAGGTCGAACAATTAAGTTTGCAAACTTTCTACTGTGCACATATATATTTATACACACGTAAGCACATATAAACATATATTTATATTTTATGTCATTCCTTCAGTGATTCGGTCAAAAAAGGATATAATTTTATTTATGTATTTATTACTAGTTTTATGAACCACTACTTGGGTTGCTGAAGTTGGTCATTCCCAGTGACATCTGCTTTAGTTTTTTTTTTCTTTTCTTTAATCTCTGTGCCATTTCTCTAGTGAAATAACGATGCAAATCATGAAGAAAAGTATTTAATTTCGTAGCAGCTGTATTTCCTCACATTGTTCACGGATAGGATGCAAACAGAAACAGGAAAGCTAATCTGTAGATTGGTAAGGAAGTCATGTACATTTTAAAATTCTCCCAGTGTTTTCTTAGGTTGGCATCGGAATTTCTTTTTGCATATTTATGACTACAAAATCAACTTGGTTTTCAAAAACCCAAATGTAATAACTTTATTTTATCTCAAAATTATAAATTTGAATGGATATTTTCTGTAATTTCATTGTCTTTCATTTTTAAGGAAATAGTGTTTCTTGAATGTATTTTAATGGACATAAAACATTGGGTTTATTTAACTGTCATCGAACCATTTTATTAATTCCAAATTGGGATAATCGCAATAGTAGATAGTTCGTTCTACTTTCAGGTGACAGTATATCTCATTAGACCACCTACCTTGGTGGAAATTCTGTCTGGCAGCATCCCTATGCCTTCCCACATGCCGATTTCCATCTGGAATATTAATTATATCCGAAAACTGAGGAGGATCTTAGTAATAGAAACATTTTGATAAATCGTGACAGTAATAGTTATTGTACCTTGCGGTTTTCGCTTCACTCCCTTGTCCTCCAATACTTTTAGTCTTGTCTTGATGGCACTGGCCATCGGTACCTGTTACTCAGTACTACTCTCTTTTCAGCATTTCAGGTTTCTTTGACCACTCCTCTTTTCTTCTGCAATTGCTTTTCCCTTTCATCAACTTACACATGTGCACACACACACGTTTGTAGAAGTTAAAATGGAAGGAGAACTGACTCTGGGTGGTGAACATACAATGTGATTTATAGATGATGTATTACAGAATTGTACACCTGAAATCTAAGTAACTTTACTAACAATTGTCGCCCTGATAAACTTTAAAAAAAAAAAAAAAAGCAACATCAAAAAAAACAAAACAATGAGTTGTGTGGCAGATCATTTTTATGCAGTCTGAGTTCAACTTTTGTATCTTGTTTTCTTTTAATTTGGAAGAACTTCAGAAATGCATGGTACTTTGGAAAGCAGGAATGTGTTTACCAAATGTAATAGTAGATAGTTCATCCAACTTTCAGCTAAAACCTGATATGTATCAAATAAAATATAATTTGCACATTAATTCAATATTTAATACAAAATCAAGATATATTGATTTCTAAAGAAAATATCAATAAATTGACTTTAGATCTAAAACACAGTGATTTTGTATCAATGTCTAATGACATTTTTCTGTAGAAAATCTAAGTATAAACATTTAAACACGTTTAAAGTAGAACATTTTAAATAAACCATTGAATAGATTAAAACTTTTAAATATTTAACATCTACTAAAATCTGAAAATGGCTTTGCTTCTTTTCCATGAAAAAAATAATAATAGAGTTTCTTTGGAAAGGACTGTCTCATTCTACAACCACAAAGCTACCCATTGGTTGGTCGTGATATCTGCATGTCACTTATCCTCAGGAGCAAATGGGTGAACTCTCTTGCCCTGTGTAACATCCTGGTACATTTAAAACGAACTGCACATCCTTTGCTGTGACTCCCATTATTAGGTGAACACTCATTTCCCTTCCTTTGAATCTGATTAACTGGAGGGACTGCCTTGGCTAATAGGTTGTAGCAGCAAAGTTCTGTGCATTTTGAGTTAGATCATAAGCTTCTGACTGGATGGCTCAAATTTCTGATCCACAAACTGTGAGCTACATGACACTGCTTTCTGTTTCAAGCCAATAATTTTGGACTGATGTGCTATGCAGCAATAGGTAACAAGAACAATAACCAGCACCTCAACTTGTGCTCACTTGATTTCATCCACTTTATTATTTTCAGGTGTTTGTAGTTTTTTCCCTCCATCACACCTTCACTTGTCAGTATTATCATTGTTTTCCCATTGCTATTGTCTGCCCATTGCCATCAGTATTCTAACTTGCGGTGACATTTCTTGCATAGGCTAAAACGTATTGGATCTTTGGTGCGTGTGGAGGGATTGAATTCAATTGGAGAATGGGCAGTTCCTTACTAACGGTGGGGAGGGCAGTGTATGTGGATTGAGATAGAGATGGTCCAAGGAGTCGGTACACGTTTGTTTCTTGAAGTAGGATGCAAATTCATCAGCTGAGAATGATGGAGGGGGAGAAGATAGTGAAAGGTAAAAGAGAAAGTAAAGTGTGAAATCATTTTCTAAGAAATCAGAGAAACTGCAAGGAAATAGGAATTAAAATATGATTGTTGGGAAGAATTGAGACCCCATTTAAGGTCAAAATTCATAATTTTTGTTGGGTCAGTCAGCATGTTTTAAAACAAATCCCACATATCATTCCTATGTGTGCATGCATATGGAGATTGAGATAAAGTTTCTTTGTTTTTATCTAAGAATGCTTATTATATATATTTTATATATTTTTTCTCTAGATTTATTCTACTTCATAATTGAATTCAGTGAAAAACTCACAAGAGGAGAGATGAGGTGACATGAAAAGGACCATAAATATGGTATGATACCTCTTCTTTAACTATACACAGTATTTCTGTTTTCCCACCACCCTTATTAGCATCAATTTCTTCATTTCCTTGTGAAGCAATTAGGAAGTTAGAATTGGGAGATAAGCTTAAAATAAGGTTGCAAAAATGGTAGTGGAACACATTTTTAAAGATTGAGCTATTACGTACTGTGTACTAATAAATGCTATCAATCATTTCCCAGTATTTATAAGTATAAGAAATAAGTATGATAATCTTCACATTTTTTTATTTGAATTTCATATTTAACAAACTATTTCAAGGCAAAGATGGACACATGAATAGATAATAAGAATAATGTCTAAAATGAAAAAGTAACATCTCTTTTACTCACTAAGAAAACTTACTCTAATTCTAATATAGATAATATACTATTTAAATTTAAGAGTTCAAATGTGGGATCCTGCTCCAAAGTGCCAGATAAATGGTTAAAAAGCAAAATAAAATAAAATGAAATATTCAGTACTGAACTTATTGTGAAAGCAAATGTAGCAGTTATCAAATTTTATCAATCTCCTTGTTAAAATAAATCTCATCTCTACTTTATTCAAATTTTCTACGTGAGATATCTAATAGTATAATGTCTGCATATTTTTCTATTCAGTTGTCTCTCCCTATCACACTCTAATATAGCACGTCAGAGTGACTTGCAATACTAATGTACAAAATTACTAGAAATTATGAGATACATCAAAGTTCCTTTTGGAACGTTCTACACAAAATGTTATCTACAGTGATGCAACATAAATAAATGAGTCTATGTTTTAAGCTAAGCAGAATTTATAAAATGATAAAGATTATCTATCCAACCAAGTCGGTAATTGCCATGTAGTGAGACTCTGTATCTCAAATAAGTTGATTCTTAGACTTTGAATTGGCCCCTGACCATGTTGTTTAATGCCAGCAAACAGTAGTGGGGCAAGAAAAGCTGACTGCCAGAAAAGGGCATTTTCAAAGTCACACAGCATGAAAATTTTCTTATCAGGACCCATTACAAGAAAAATAGTAATTTATTTTAGTAACTGAGGTATATTAATTACACCTATCTTTCATGGCAGTCTGAACTTGGTGCATTTTTTTTCTAGTTCTTGGTGCATTTTTTTTTCTAGTTCAGATTTGGGGATCTCTTGTTAAATAGGTTAAAGTAACACATCAAATGAGTGATATGTTGCCTCTAAAATTCAGAGAGGCCAACTAGGTGTTAAGCTCTTTTTTGATTTAGGAGGGTCCAGGTACAATAACTTATCCTTCACTTGAGAAAGGACACCCCAACAAGCCTCAGACCACGGGACTCTTCAAAATTTGAGTGAGATGGAAGGCCCTTGAATTCAGCAGTGGTGGTCAGATGGTGGTGGGGGGAGGGGTCATTTCCCACCTTCTGATACATAAATATCTTCCCAGTATATCCAGACTAATTGCTACTTAGTACTCACTGGTCCAATCAGCATAACAACAGCAATGCAATGGTCTACCATGATGACGTATGGAAGAGAAAGATTACCAAGTTCCCTGTGGAGTAAATGATGACAGAGGGCTGGATACACGATATGTCCTTGCGATAGGACAGTGAAGGTGTGTTGCTGACCTGTCAACTGAAACCAAACGATTTCTGGTGGTTTACTAACAGGTATATTTTTTAGAAGTGCCAGATCAATAACTGCATACCGAACCGAGATTGTGTTAACTTGTTCAAGCAGTGGAACCATCTGGAATGGCAGCTGCAGTTTGAGCCACCATGGGATTAAGTTGACCACACCCTCTGTCATTCTCTAAACTCCATCTGTTTTCTATGCAAGCCACATAGGAATCACCACCCCTGAATCTTTCAAGTTCTAGATGGTGGCACTAATCTCTGCATCACTCAAGGAATGGCGTGGCTTTTGGTAAATATGTTGGTAGGTAAAGGCAGCTCTAATGGTTTCCACTTGGCCTTTCTTACCAAAAGAGATCTGATCCCATAAGTCAGGAGACCGATGTGGGGATGTTGCCAGTTGCTGAGTATTTATATTCCAATTAAGAATTCCAAAAACGTAGAAATGACCACTGGATGTTTTGGGAGAACTACTAGGACTGCTGTAAGCTATACTTGACCTACACCCTCATGGACACTTGATCTCTTGAGCCCCTGCTCCTACTGCGTGACCACAGTGACATTTTGATGCTCCAGAAATTAGGGTCAGTCAGAGTCAGTGTCCTGCAACTCCCCAAAAGCCTGATTATTTCCATCTCACCTAAGCACAGACACCCTGACACATGGCTCTGTGTCATTTGGAGGAAAACTGGGAGAAAGACTAACAGTATAAAGTGTTAACAGAGTGATTATGTCCTTTCTTAAAGAGGCCCCTGTATTTGGGGTGGTCTGAGTCTCTGAACTGGCCCAGGTATGGGGAACTTATTGAGGGGTTGTGTCTCTTGTTTTGTTTACTCAAATTAAACTGATGTGCACTGGACCTTGACCACACCCCCCCATCTGTGCAGGTCAAGTAAGAATTTCATAGACTGCCTACCTGTTTATATTCTATGAACATCATAAACATCTAGTCAGTTCCGTAGGTGAAAGATAAAAGAGAAAGTGTGAACGCATAGCCTGCGAGTCAGACTATTCTGACCACTGCTGGTCTCTGCTGTCCATTACAGTAAGCACACCCACCTTTCCTGTGCTGGTTAAGTGATGCCATGTGGCCCCTTTTAACCTGGGATCTCATTATCGCCTTACATGAGGGATCCACATTTGATTGTAGCAGTTCCCATTCTAATTTCTGACCTTCAAAGACAAGCAACAACAGAACATTTCAAGGATGCTAGCACCCCCACACCCCTGCCTCGAAAATGTACTGATCACAAGCCTGTTAAAAAGTGTGTCCTCTGTAACCCTGCAGGTTTAATAAACAGGACTTATAAGATAAATCCACTCTACCATTCCAAGCTCCCTAAGTTTCCGGATACCTTCTTCTACTGTATAAGATAGTTCTGTCATATCAATTTCATGTATGTCCATGTTTCTGCCAATCAGACTGTCTGAGCCTTTTCTAACCCTACAAACTAAAACACTGAATGCAGAATCTCTGCTTGGAGGGCCTATCTCATTAATTTGGCCTGATCCGACTTTATATTCCTTCCAACAGGAGCCAACATTCTGAAGATCCCCTTCTACATATGTTCTCCAGATTTCTGTCTATATAAATTGGAAATATCATGGTGTGCAGCACATGCCCTAATGGGACACAATTTGTACCTCATCACTACAGGTCTGCTGGGACTTGTGTCTGTTCATATGTTTAGAAGTGAAACAGGATAGTGGGGGTAGGTCCTGAAGCGAATCAGTAGTGCCTTCACAGGAAACTTTTCAGGTGGTGCCAGTAGTTTCTTTAGAAAAAGAAAGGTTATTCTCCTCAGACAGGGACGGAGGGCTACTGCCAAAAAAAGACTCAGAGAAATAATAGGTGTGATATTCTGAGCTTCGTTTGGGTCTTCCTGTGTGAGCCCATTCCAATTTTACCATCCTATTCCTTTCCAAGCAATGCCCTCACATTAAGAGAAAAAAAAAAAAAAATCCTGAGCAGTTTATAATTCATTTTGTGTTATAATTCAACCACTCGCAAGATCAGAGTCTGGGTTTGGTTTTCAAAAAATTCTACTCTGCAGCTTCAGGAATTAAGGTTTATACTATTTATGCAGATTTTGAGCTGGTAATTTGAAGCCCTAAGCGCATGCTTCTCTTTTCTCACTTTTTTCAATGCAGTTCAGAGCAACTAGCCAATCCCATTATACATTTTGACTAAAATGTACTAATTGTCACTGAAAACTTCATGTTCTATAGGTCTTTGGTTAGGAGTATCCAATGACTATATTTCATGTATTTCTATTGCATCATGCCATGAACTCCCACTGCCCACTTTTCCACTGGAAATAAAATTGGAATGTCTCACATTAATTGAATTAGAGAACCAATGCCAGAAATCCCAGAATCAATGAAAACAATTCATCCTTAACATTCTGTTCCTCTAGAACCAATGCCATAACCAAAATCTGTGTTAGTCAGTGCTCAACTAGAGAGTAGAGGATAGATCTTAAAATGTTTATTTTAACAAATTGGCATGTGTGATTGTAGGGGCTGGTTGAGTAAATCCATAGAGCAGCCAACAAGAAGGGTAGGCTGGAGTGGTGAGGCATGGGTTAAAACTCGAACCCACCAGTAGAGTTTCTCCTGCCCTGGAGAAATCTCAACTCAATTCTAAGGATTTAACTGATTAAATTAGGTTAGTCTTGGTTATCCAAAGTAATCTCCTGACTTTTATCTGTAAGCCCTTTACTGATTAGGAACTTTAACTACATCTACAAAAACCTTCATCGCAACACCCAAATTAGTGTTTGATCATATAACGGGATTGTAGCCTAGTAAGTGAACAGATCAAAAAAGGCCATCGTATTCTAGATATTATGTTCATTCAGTAAGACCCTTCACTGACTTATTCCAATTACAGAACTACTTTTGTGTCACAAGTAACCAAGACTATATAAGCAGCCACTTAATCCATGCTTATTATGAAAATCATCTCAAAATTTGGACCAGCAGCTTTATGTCTTAGAAGATTGCACAACTTCTACTCTTGTTCCTCTTTTGGGGATTTCTCCCCATCCTCCGATGTTGCATATAGAGCCAGACAGATTCAAATTCAATAGTCATATAATGAGGAAACTTGAGTTGGATTTTATCAGCCTTCCAATAAACAAGAGGTACTTCTCCTTCCCAGGATTCTGGAAATTCTCCAACATGATTCAAGTACTCTTGTTTGAGAGAATGTGCTAATTAACCACATTGAATATAAGAGATTCACAATTTATATTTAAAAAAAAAATACTTTTTCCAGAGCCAATCTGATTTAAGTATCTAATTTCTGAAATTAAAATTATATGAACTATCTTTTATTTTTAAGCAGGAATTTATACAGAACTATATTTTTTCCCCAGAAAATTATCTTTATCATAATTGTGGCTATGACTCCACTTTATTTTGTTGACTTCTTAAATAAATCAGTTGTATGTGTGTATGTGCATGTGTACCAGTGTTACTCTACTTATCTGGGTAACTGAGATTTTTTGTTTGTTTTGTTTTTTTTGTTTTTGGGGTTTCTTTTTGTGTGTGTGTTTTTTGTTTTTTTTGTTTTTTTGAGTTTTTCTTAAACTCTGAAAATATAAGAGTAAACTTGATTCTGACTAAGCATAACACAGAGAGTGATCTCTTAAATTTGGCTGTGTTCCTATCCCTGTTAACTACCAGTTGAGACAATTATCTTTCAGGGAGACAAATGCTAATTCATTTCTACAGCATTATCTAAGAGTAGAACAATAAAAAGTCAACTCAGTAGCGGGAAAAGGGGTGAGACTACAATAATTCAGCCATTATCCCTCTGCTACTTGTTAGTTCTTATTGTTCTATATTATGTTATTCTTATTGTTCCTTGGGTAAATTTACCAAAATGTTTAATATCATTAGGACTATATAGCCCTTTGTTCTGTTCCCTTTAGTGAGCAATCATCTTTGTAATTAAACACAATTTTAAATTTGAAGTTTTGATCAAAGTACCAAGAAGCATAAACAAAATTTCAGGGAAGATATTTGAAATTAATCAGCATCCTGTTAACCTCCATACACATGTTTAAGGATAAAAAGTGTCAGAATATGTGTAGTTACTAAAAATGAAGGCCTATGTATTTTTGCAATAATAGTTAATTGTTATGTCAACTTCATATATGTATATGAGACCATCAAATACATACTCTGTAAAAGTCATGATAGTGCAAACATAACAATCTACTCAGGTAACTCAAAGTGAGTGCTTTGTACAAATATCCATTGAATTCTAGCTAAAGTACATTTATATTGGAGAAATCTTAAATATTGAAAGCTTAAATAATCTGGAAAAATGATCTATAGTGATTAAATTAATTAGACCACTTTATAACTCACATTTTCACTTTTCGTACCCTTTTTCCTTTATTTAGAAATAGCTAAAGAATGTGTTTAGATATTACTGATGAAATTTCAGATTTTGGTGATGCGAAACAAAAAAGAGCCTTTCGCCACATTTGCTTTATCTCATGTTTGATTAAAAAGTGGACATTGGCTAATTGGTAGCACTAATCTATATCCAAAATACTTCCTTTTTCATAATATGATACATTATGTCATATTATGGTCTTAAAATACTGCAAAAGTGTTCTTGTGGAGACAAATTTGTTAAAATTTATAAAGCATTTAAAAGATGAATATCACTAAGACAAATATACCTATAATTAAAACCGAATTTTTAAAAATTTTCAGTGATATTAAGTGCCGATAAACAAATTCAATGCATGATTTTCAACTTCTCAAATCACTGTCTGCTTTCTAACAAAAATTCTGTTTTAATAAATAACTGTTTGATCTTTACCCACCATAAAATGTATGATGTTAACAGATCATGGATAATTATAATTTTCAGGTTTTCCAGAGATTTTGTGAACATAATTTTAAATAAAATTTCCATATATTTAACCAAGGTGGTATAAAATAAACAGTCTATATCTGTAGTCCCTAATATTCAGTATGCTGGCTTATTTACAGATATTTTAATCAACCTGCCTTAATGTATAGTTGTTATAAAACAAAATATAATTCAATGGAGATTCTCTGAGCGATTGTGAACTCGGCTATATGAAGTCAGTAGTATTTATGTGTATAAAACACTTCTCAACTACTTCACATTGATTCATTTATTTTATTAAATAAATTAGGTAGGTTAAAGATAGGCTACTATAATATAAATAAAAAAGAAAAAGATTAAAAGAGAAAGGGGGAGCCCAATAAAACAATGGATAAAAGAATAAAGCAGGCTTGGTTATTGTTGTTTTCTCTTTCAAACAATAGTCCCGAAAAGTTTGTTTTAAGTCCCTAGAGCAGCTCTATTTTTCAGTTATTCAGGGCCCAAGTTTGTTTCTAATAAATAATTGTCCCATTATACTCCAAGAAATTCTAGGCCTCTGTTCTGGGGGGATGAGGTTGCCCAGGGCAAAGGATTTGCTTTCAAGAAAGTAAATATGAAATTCCCCACAGCAACTCCTCTTAAACTCCACTGGCAGGAAGGTAGTCACATGGCCAGAGGCAACAGCAAAGGAAGATGGGAAATGTAGTCTCTAGATGGGCAGCCATATACCCGCAAAGAAAAGGACAATCAGTCACTCTTTCAAAATTACATAGTTTATCTTATTATGTGCTAACACCTGTGCTTATGGACATTATGATGGAATATAAAGACACACTATTGGTTCCTGCCCTAAAGAACAGGGAGGATCAGATTTAATTCTAAGTGACGAATGATAGGGGATACTTCCATACATTTGTTTCAAAGAAGGAAGATTATATGGAACCTGAAGTATCAAGTTGATTTTGGCTAAAGAGTCTTTATGATGAGTCTTAAAGAAAGACAAGGATTTCTATAGATGGAAGTAGGGTTGTGACGGGTTGAAAGACATCTTTGTTAGAACAACATCAACGATGACCTAGATGGGGGGAAATAAATGTATTTGTTTTAAAACCATATGTAACACAGTTTTACTTTAGAACGTGCTCATTTGAAAATTTAGAAACTAAAATATATACAGAAATAGATAGTAGAAAGGATGGAAAGCCAAATATAAACTAGTGATATTCTGCAATAGCTAGTACTAATAAAGAATCAAAAGAAATAATCTAAATATCACCCATATAAAATATGACCTTTCCAAAAAACATGTATATTTTAATAAATACTTAAAGTGAAAACAAACAAACCCATTTAAATAAAACCTGCAATAAATAAAAAAGTTTTGGGTTCAAAGTAATACCTTAATTAAAAATAAACAAATAATTTCCCAAGAACTCATATTTTCTGGTATTCAATTCAAATTGCAAGCTGTTAGAGTAGATACCTATGTTTCCTTGTGAAGTTTTGTATACCTTAATAATAAAATAGTGCCATGGGTTACGTTTGTCATATCATAGGACGGAGTCACAGCAGGGTCCCTAGTTTTTATTAGAAATCTAATGTGTCCAAGTTGTGCAAATCTCTTGATGAGTTTGAAATTAACCCACAGCAATAAATAAAATGTCAAAAAAAATCACCAGTGACTTGAAATAAAATGGAATTAGCTGGTTACTTAAGTATAGAGCATCAAAATGTGGTTAATCATAGCTTTGTGGAAAAAAATTATAATTATTTGAGAACTTACTTGTAATTGAAATGCAGCAACATGAATTTATGCAACCTGATGAGGGCCAAGGGCAATAACTGTTGACCCACACAAAACATGAATGTAATTTCATCCCAAACCTCTTGAATTCTCTCCTAAATGCTATACTTCTTTAAGATGAATGTGACAGAATTTGACAGTCGCACAGAAGTCCTGTATGGTAGGCTTGTACCAAGCATCACTGTGACATTCACAGACATTCTGGTTTTGGCAACTCTTTGAGATTTGTGGCTCTCCTTTGACATTTACAAAGACTCAGAATATTTCCGAAAAGGGCTGCAGCATTTCACTAGAGGTATAGTGTCTTCAAAGGCCACTTTCAGAGATTCAAGTATTTATGAAACTCTGGGCAGAAGTAACATAGAATGGGACCTGAAAAGTATTTATTTTATTCAAAAGAAAAAAAGCAAACAGATGGCTGGTTCTACAAACATCCAAAGAAGGTGAAATTTCTTCAGTTTGTTTTGTCCTTCTGATTGCTAAAGGTCCAAGAGGCTCTTGTTTATCTTTTGTAGAATAGCTCTCATCACATAGAGCAATTCGCAAGGCTGTTTGAGTGTACTCACACTAATTAGTACATCTTTTGGGGACACATTTTTTTTCTATTATATTCTGTTTCAATTATTGTAGAAATTTGTTTTGATTTAAGTGATGCTAAAGTTAAGTTAGAAATCTTTGAACCATTTTGTTGAATGAATCAAGTTGAGGAAGTGTATGTGAGTAATGAGATTTAGAAATACAGATAAAAATCCTGAGAGGGTGGGATGTGAAGCACAGTGAAGACAGTAGGCTAGACGTTAGGCTACATTTTTACTTCCTTCAAGCAGCCTTGATGTATTTGATTTGTGAGAGCATGATTTTGGTAACTAATAGCTAGTATAGAACATATGCAAAGAAGCGTGTCTTTATTATGTCAGAATTAGTTTTGACAATTAGAAGAAGCATCTATATACATATACATATACACACATATATACACACATGTATACACACATATATACATATATACACATATATATGTATATACATATACACACATATATATGCAAATGAAGTATCAATTAAATTTTTACAGAAGATTATATATGTATATAAAGATTATATATACATAAAATGTATGTATGTGTGTGCATATACGAAGGTCTGATGATTAAGTTCACAAACTCAGGCTAGAAAAAGTGTTACATACCTCATTGCTGAATATCACTATGGTCACCTTCGAAGTACTCCCCTTGGGAAGCTATGCACTGATGCCAGCACCTAGTCCACCCTGCAAAGCAATTTTGGAACTTTTTTTCTGGAATGACCATCAGAGCTGTTGTCATATTACCTTTAATGTCCTGAATGTCATCAAAATGTCTGTCTTTCAATATTTCCTTTATCTTCAGGTAGAGAGAGAAGTCATTGGGGGCCAGATTGGGTGAGTAGGGAGGGTGTTCCAATACAGTTATATGTTTATTGGCTAAACACTTCCTCACAGACAGTGCTGTGTGAGCTGGTGCATTGTCATGATGCAAGAGCCATGAATTGTTGGGGCAAAGTTCAGGTCGTCTAACTTTTTCACGCAGTCTTTTCAGTACTTCCAAATATTAAATTTGGTTAACTGTCCAGTTGGTACAAATTTGTAATGAATAATCCCTCTGATACCAAAAAAGATTAGCAACATTGGTGCAACTAGTTCGCAAACTTAATTGTCAGACCTCGTATATGTGTGTGCATGTGCACTAGTATTGTGATGAAAGCTAGACAGGTCTATATTTATGAAGATGTTAATTTGGGTATCTGCTGTCTTTGCCCCTGTAGGCATAAAAATATCTGGTTTTAATCTAATTTTCAGTATCTGCCCCTAACATCTTGGTTTGGGGAAACTATCCAGTCTCCTTTTTATGAACTTTAGTTTTCCTCCACATTGAAATCTGTGTCATTGATTACTTTTAGTATGTTCCGTATTTTTAGATGAAAGATCTCCACTTTTTACTCTAGCAAGTAACAACATCGTCTCTCAAGTCCACTTTGTCTCTTTCTTAAAACAGAGTAGAGTCCACGGAGAAACTTGACTAGGAATGTAAGACACCCAGGAATTCTGCCGATCATCATGCAGGAAGTGGTGGGGAAAGAAGCAGTTACGCATTATAGGATCCCGACATGGGATGTGCAGTCATATATCATCACTCTGTGCTGCCGGGGTCACCCGTGCTCCCAATTTCTGAGGAACTTGTGAATGAAACCTACAAACTTCCCTGCCTTTTTCTACAAATGCCGTTTTACATGCAATCCCTGACGTTGGGACAAGCCCTGTGATGAATGATTGCTCTTTAACTGGTATATTATCAGAGCATGACAGATACATGGGGGTATTTTGAACTCTTAGGTGCTCAGCAAAGGGAATCTTTTCTTCTAGATCTTGGAGATTATGTGTTAGGGTACAGGGTACATTGGGAAACACACAAATTGCCCGTGACTCCAAGTCTGCATTCAAAAAATCAAGGCAAAATAACGGATTCAGTGCAACAGAGGGTGAAAAGATCAGTTAAATTGGTTTTGATTCCATATTACAACTAATATTTTTCTACCACTTGTCAAGTTTTGGTGTAACATAGCAGAAGCTGTTATCTAGAAAGTTTATTAAAATATTCTTTTCTTTTCCAACTTCATTCCTTGTGTGTGTGTGCGTGTGTGTATGTACATAAATAGTCTGATTTGTGTATGTACTTCATTTAAAAAAAATACAGCACAAATGTTTGAAAGCAGAAGGAGTTACGAGACACTAAAGAGGTTTTCAAAAATGTTACAGAATGCCACTTTTCTTAGCACATTTGTTTTAATTTTTGAAAATATGTTTATTTAAAAATATGTTCGTTTTACCATGTATTTGTTATATATTTATATTTACGTGAATGCATTTATAAATGCTTTTGCAGAATCTCTTGGTTTCAGTTTCAAATACAATACAGTTGGGGATGGGCTTGCGACTGCTGAGTGATAATGAAAGATCTAACTCTCTCCATGTAGGTCTCCTGAGATCACCCCACCAGGAATGGGGACAGGTGTGCCTCCTTACTGCTGGTGGAGGTGAAATCCAGTCTCCCCAATCTGGTCTCGTCTGACACCATAAGAGGGCAGGCACCTCAAGGCTAAGGGGAGATGAAAATCGAGATGCCGATTCCAGCTGCCCTAACATCACTGTGGAAGGTAGGTGCTATGCTTCATTTATTCCTGGCTGGGGTGCAAGTCTAGTTTCCCTCTTAGCATTTGCTCACTGAGCTGTAGGTACATTTTTGTCTCTGTTGTCCTGTTGATTGACCAGTGTACAGCAGTTTTTGTCTAAAAGTTTTCTGCATTGCTAAGTTACCCATTTTATTTTTATTAGTTTCAGGTGTACAAAACAATGTAATAGTTAGGCATTTCACCCCTCACAGAGTTATAACCCGCTCCCCCAATTGATTGCCCCTCTGACATCGTATATATCTATTTTAATTCCATTTACTCTAGCCTATATGTCATACTTCATATCCCGTGACTATATATATATATATATATATATATATATATATTAAATTATAGGTGGCATACAATATTATTCAGCTTCAGCTTTGGGTGTACAGTGCAGTGGTCAGGCATCTACACAGCCCATGTTGTGGTTTCCGTAATAAGACATGTGCCCATCTGGCACCCTACAAAATCTTTACAACATTATTGATGATATTCCCCAAACTGTCTTTCGTATCCCCGTGGCAATATTATAGTTACCAATATATGCTTTCTAATCCCTTCCCCTTCTCCCTCACCCCCCCACACCGCTCCCATCTAACAGCCATCAATTTTTCTTCTATATCTCTGAGACTTTCTGTTTACTTTGCTCATTTATTCAGTTATTTAGATTCCACATATAAGTGAGATCATATGGTATTTGTCTTTCTCCGACTGACTTATTTCATTTAGCATAATGTTCTCTAGGTCTATCCATATCATTGCAAGTGGTTAGATTTCATTTTTCTTTATGGCTGTGTAATACTCCATTGAATAAATGTACCACAGTTTCTTAATCCAATTGTCTACCAATGGTCATTTCAGTTGTTTCAAAGTCTTGGCTATTGTAAATAGCACTGCAGAAAACATAGGGGTGCTTTCTCGAATTAGCATCTTAGATTTCTCTGGGTAGATACCTAAGAGTGAAATTGCTGGGTCATAGGTAGTTCCATTTCCAGTCTTTGGTATACCTCCATACTGATTTCCATAGTGGCTGCACCAAACTGCAATCCCACCAATAGCGCACCAGGGTTTTCTGTTCTCCACAGCATCGCCAGCACTTATTGTTTGTTGATTTATTGAAGATAGCCATTCTGACTGGAGTGAGGTGGTATCTCATTGTGGTTTTTATTTGCATTTCTGTAATGATTAGTGAGGTTGAGCGTTTTTTCATGTCTGTTGGCCATCTGTATGTCCTCTTTAGAGAAATGTCTCTTCATGTCCTCTGCCCATTTTTTAATTGGTTTGTTTGGTGTGTTTTTTTTTTGGTGTTGAGTTGAATAAGTGTTTTATACATTTTGGCTATTAACCCCTTATCAGATGTATCATTGACAAATATCTTCTCCCATTCAGTACGCTGCTTTTTGTTTTATTGATGGGTTCCTTTGTTGTGAAAAAACTTTTAAGTTTGATATATTCCAATATGCTTATTTTTTCTTTTACTTCCCTTGCCTGAGGGGATATAGCAGTAAAAATATTCCTTAGGGTAATGTCTGCAAATTACTCCCTATATTTTCTTCTAGGAGTTTTACGGTTTCGGGTCTTATATTTAAATCTTTAATCCATTTTGAACTTGTTCCTGTATATGGCGTAAGGAGGTGGTCCGATTTCATTTTTTTGCATGTGTCAGTCCACTTTTCCCAGCACCATTTATTAAATAGATTGTCTAGACTATAAATTCTTGCTTCCATTGTCATAGATTAAATGACCATATATGAATGGATTTATTTCTGGGCTCTATTCTGTTCCATTGATCTATGTATCTGTTTTTATGCCAGTACCATATTGTTTTGATTACTGTAGCCTTGTAGTATGATTTGATGTTGGGTAGCGACATACGTCCCACTTTGTTCTTACTTCTCAAGATTGCCATGGCTATTTGGGGTCTTCTATGGTTCCATATACATTTTAGGATTATATTTTCTATTTCTGAGAAAAATGTCATTGGTAGTCTGATAGGAATTGTGTTGAATCTATATATTGCCTTAAGTAGTATTGACAATTTAACTATACTAATTCTTCCTATCCATGAACATGGTATGTGTTTCCATTTATTTGTATCTTTTTTGATTTCTCTCTTCAGTGTCTTATAATTTTTTGAGTACAGGTCTTTTACTACTTTGATTAAATTTATTCCTAGGTATTTTATTGTTTTTGAAGCAATTGTAAATGAGATTGATTTCTTGATTTCTCCTTCTGATAGTTTATTATTGGTGTATAAAAATGCAACTGATTTCTGAATATTTTTATCCTGTTTCTTAACTAAATTCATTTATCAATTCTAATAGTTTTTTGGTAGTCTGTTTCTCTATATATAGTATCATGTCATCTGCATATAATAACAATTTTTAAGTTACCCATTCTTGATCCTTTGATAGAGAGACATACTTCTCATCAGACTGTTTTCGTTTTGTTTTTGTTTTGTTTTTTTATTTATTTTGTCCTTTGGTGTCTCTGTACTGCTGACTTCTCTAGGACATGGGTAGCAGAAAGAAAACCCAGGGTACTTTCTACTGTGTCCTTCCTCATTCTTCAGTGTCCCTAGCTGGTCTACTTTCTTCTCTCCATATATCAGAATTTTTCCATATTGGTTTTACATATAATTTCCAGGGTTCTCCACTGTATTTATCAGAAAGAGTAGGGAAAATTATATCTACTCTATCTTTACAGAAGCAGAAGTTCTAGAGTTATTTTCTGCATTACCAAGGTATCAAAGCTCAGGTTTCTATGGGATTCTTGACTGCCAATAGAACATCATATGTCATTGAGAATTACTACTAATTGTGGTGATATCATTCCCAAAGGCATAATGAGTTTAAGATACCTAATTATTGACATGACGGTCTTAGAAACCTATGACACATACGTCTTATGTGTCTTATGACACATATTCTTATGTATTAAAATAATCCAAACAACACGGGATTCATAGCTACACTTTTTGACTAGGAAACCTCATAAATATTAGTAATGATGTAGAAAGATTTGGATGCAGGACAGGGATCTGTCAGAAACTGTATTGAGCCAGATCTGGAGCTGTGGAATTCCTTGAATAAAGGCACTGGTGATGATAAACATCAGCACCATAAAAATATTACTTTTGCAAACTAGTTAGTATAATAGTCATGGGGTGACAAGAATAACTGAAAGAAAATAATCAGGTTTCAGATGTTCAAAGATGTGAAGACTACTCTTTGAACAGAATAAGCATTATATTGCAAATTGTTAAATATTTGGTAGATAACTTAAAAATAACAAATATACATACATATATCTTAATTTCCATTAAGATATTCAAATAAAGCTTACCAATAAAATATTTAATGTCTTAATCACTTAAGAAAATATTGATATCTTACTTGTGAATCCAAGTGTTGGAATCACATGAATTTCTATCAGTTAAAATATACAAGGATTAGTGCTGTTGAGTGGCTCCAACTATATCCTGATTTCCTCACTTATGAATATTATAATAAATTCTTCGAAAAAAAACATTTTAGTGCAATTATATAATTATTTTTTAATAAGAAAACTAATATTAAACCTCAAAGACAAGTCAGATTTTTGGTGCACATGGTAGTTTACTATAGAAAAATCAATAAGGAACTGTTTTCTGAAATGTGAAATAAGCTGCAAATAGGTTTGGGTGGATCTGTAAGGTATCAAATTTCGCTCAGATCACAGAGGCTTTTCTGCTACACTGACATTTCATGTTAATAGCTTCATCAGTCAATAAGAAAATAACAATATATTCATTTTGACTTATATGAGGGTTTGGATATAGATTATGTATATGATAAAGATGCACACACACATTGCTCCTAGGAAAGAAAATGGTCAAATTCTCTACATCATAAAGATTTTGAGTCAGATAACAAATTAACATTGATCTTTTGTATATACTTGCATACCCAGTTGGTTCTATTGATATTTGTTCTTCTGTTGCACTACTTGGAGTCGAGTTTTGCTTCTAAGATTCTGTCAGAGTGTGGTAAATCTTTGAACATATCTAGTTATAACTATTTGTCTGAAACCAATGATTACAAAAATTGTAAATCATTGTAAAATTTAGTGAACACACTAGATATGCAAAATCAACCATATTAGTCATGCAGGGGTCAAACAACAGTGCCCATTGGCTATGCTTCCAGGAGGTTTTGCTACATTGAGATGCTAAGGGATAGGGAACAATTTGAAATTAATATGCCAGACAAAAAGACTCATTTTATTCCTGCTAGTTAAGAAGAACACATTTCTTATTGCCATGGAGTAGTCTGAAGCTATTGAAGCCAGAAAGAAACAAAATAAAACAAAAAGAAACAAAACAAAAAAAAGCTGTGAAAGTAACACTATTTTAAATAGAGGGCTTCAGTTAGAAAAATGGAAGACTGCAGCACCACACAGCCTCAGCCAGGAGTATGCAACTCTGTCAAGAAAAAAAATAAAATGTTTATTTCCTTAGACATGTTGCTTAATACTAAGTGTATTAAAAAGACATAGAATTACTAACAAAGGCAGATCGTCAATGTAGATGTTATGTGAAAAGGCAAGGTAAGTTTCTGGTCAAGATGGCAGAGTAGGAAAATACTGTGCTCATCTCCTCCTGTGATCTCATCAAAATCACAACTAAATTATAGAACAGTCAACCTGGAGAACAATCTGAAGATTAGATGAACAGACTTCCTATAACTAAGGATATAAAGAAGAAGCCATGACAAGACTGGTGGGAGGGGAAGAAATGCTAAAAGGGCTGGCCTCACACTCATATGTGGAAGTTGAGAATAGGAAGGGGTATCTCTGTGGAGGGTCCCGCCTGAGAGTTCCTGACCCCACACTGGGCTCTCTAGACGAGGGATCCCGTAAGAGAAAGAAGAGTACCCACAACATATGGATGTGAAAATTAGTGGGGATTCTGTCTGTCTGGAAAGACAGAAGGCTGCTGGAAACCCAGGAATCCTCTTCAAGGACCCATGCACAGTCTTACTTGCTCATAGGCCCTCACCCTAGGAAGAATAGAGGCTCAGGGAACTCCAGAGACATATGGGGAGAACATTAGTCATGTGGATTTGGGGTGAGGAATGGAGGGACAGCCACCATTTTCCTTGTGTTGGGCCGTCTCCCCAAATAGCCAAATCTGAATCTGCATTGGCCTGGTGAACACAGCTCACCCCTCTCTTATGACTCCCTGAGACACTGCACCACCCAATTCCTGCCCACCTGAGACTCTTTCAGCAGCAAGCAGCCAGCGTTGGCCTACTGTGTTTTTCCAAAAATAAGGCCTAGCCGGACAATCAGCTCTAATATGTCTTTTGGAGCAAAAATTAATATAAGACCCAGTCTTATATTAAACTATATTATATAAGATCCGGTCTTAGATTATAGTAAAATAAGACCGGGTCTTATATTATTTTTATATTAATGAAGCATTAATTTTTATAATGCTCCAAAAGACGCATTAGAGCTCATTGTCCGTCTAGGTCTTATTTTCTGGGAAACACGGCATGCACCACTGAAGGATCTCTCAGTGGCAAACAGCCAACTCAGCCCACCCTGCAGCCTTTCTTAAAAACTGTCAAAGGTCCTCAGGTCCCACACAGGTGGCAGCTGACCTCAGTGTGTCCTGTGCCTTTAGCTGCATTGCTCCAGGCCTGGTATTGGTGGCAGCTGGCCTTAGTTCACAGGTGGCCTCTCCCACATGCCTGCAGGCCCAGCACAAAAAGGTACCAATTGTGAATCACTTTGTAGTTGCTACCAGGAAATTGGGGGATGGTCACAGGCTATCGATGACCCTGGCCTGCACTGGAGACCCTCCCAAGAAGCCGCAGAACTAACACATCTGGTATCCAGCTCCAGACCACTACAGAACACTAATTATTTCCATGAGCTGCATAAAAAATGGGGATATCCGGCAGGCATCAAAGCCCACTGGGGTGAATTCCACTACTTGAAGTCAGCCCCTAGAGAGCAGCTCTATGCTGTAGTAGTGTCAAATCCTCACAGCCAGTAGGTCTGAGAGTTAACACCACCCAATGATGTGCGAATAGCAATCAAGGCTCAACTACAATAGGAGGCCACCCAAGAGACACTCCTGGAGCATCCAGCTCAGGTGATCAGAGAGACTGCACCAAGGATCCCACAGATCACCTACTACACAAAAGTACCCTGCCAAGATTGGGAGATGTAGCACATCTATCTGCCTAATACATAAAATAAACACAGAGAGGCAGCCAAAATAAAGAGAGAAAAAAAAAATGTCCCAAATGAAAGAACAGGAGAAAACTCAGGAAAATGAAATGGAGGCAAGCAATCTACCAGATACAAAATTCAAAACACTGGTTATAAGAATGCTCAAGGACCTTAGGGGAAGAATAGATGAACTCAGTGAGAACTTCAAGAAAGAGATAAATTGAAGGAGAGGTGAAAATCTTCCCAGATTAAAAATAAATAAATAAAAACTACAGAACTTTTATTACCACCAAACTATAACAGTATTACAGGAAATGGTAAATGGACTTCTTTAAGGAAAAGAAGGGGAAATAAAAGAACGTAAATATGAATGATGAAATGGCAATAAATACGTACCTATCAATAATCAGTTCAAATGTGAATGGATAAAAAGACAGCGTATAAGAAAACAAATCCCATACATATGCTGTCTATAAGAGACCTTCAGATTGAAAGACACAGACAGACTGAAAGTAAATAATGAAAAAAGGTATTTCATGCAAATGGAAACAAACAAATGAAAACGTGGGATAGCAATAACAATACTTATATCAGACAAATAGACTTTAAAATGAAGGCTATATAATAAGAGTAAAAGAGATTTCATAATGATAAAAGGATCAATCCAACAAGAGTATATAACCCTTGTAAACATTTATTTACCCAACATAAGAGCACCTAAATATATAAAGCAAATATTGGTGGGCATAAAAGGAGAGACCAAGAGTAATGTTATTAAAGTAGGGAATTTTAATGTCCCGTTGACATCAATGGATAAATCTTCCAGACAGAAAATCAACAAGGAAACAGTGACCTTAAATGATGCATTAAACCAAGTAGATTTAATGGATATTTTAGAGCATTTCACCACAAAACAGGGTATATGTGTTGTTTTCAAGTGCACATAAAATATTTTCCAGGACAGACAACATGTTAGTCCAGAGAAGAAGACTCAGTAAACTTTAGAAGATTGAAATCACATCAAGTGTCTTCTCTGATAACAATGGTATGAAACTGGAAATCAGTTAGAAAAAAACAAACAAAAAAACAAAACAAAAAAACACTGAAAAACACACAAACATATGAAGACTAAATTACATGCTACTAAATAATTAATAATTTAACAGCAAGATCAAGAAAGAAATAAAAAGATATTTTGAGACAAATTAAAATGAAAACATAACAACCCAAAATGTATGGGACACATCAAAAGTAGTCTTAAGAGGGAAATTCATAGCAATGCAGGCCTACCTTAAGAAACAAGAAAATCCCAAATGAATAATCTAACCTTACACCTAAAGGAACTAGTGAAAAACTACAGCAAACAAAGCCCAAAGTGAGTAGAAGGAACGAAGTAATGAAGATCAGAGCAGAAATTAACAAAATAAAAGTATAAAAAAGCAATACAAAAAATCAGTGAAATCAAGAGCTGGTTCTTTGAAATGATAAACAAAATCGATAAAACTTTAACCAGACTCGTGAAAAATAAAAGAGAGAGGACCCAAATGAATAAAATCAGAAATGAAAGAGAAGTGACCTCTGACACCGCAGTAATAGAAAGGATTATAAGAATATACTATGAGCATCTATGCGCTAACAATTGAACAATCTAGAAGAAATGGATACATTTCTAGAAACATACAATTTTCCAAGGCTGAATCAAGAAGAAATGAGGAGGTGGGAGATGAGGATAAAAGGGATCAAATATATGATGATGGAAAGAAAACTGACACTGGGTGGTGAACACACAATTTGATATATAGGTGATGTATTACAGAATTTTACACCTGAAACCTATGTAACTTTACTAACAATTGTCACCCCAATAAACTTTAATTAATAAAAAAAGAAAGAGAATGGGAAGAATAAAAAAGAAAATAAATTTAAAATCTGAACAGGTTACTACTAATGAAATCGAATCAGTAATCAAAAACTCCCAACAAATAAAAGCCTGGACTGGATGCCTTCACAGGTGAATTTTACTAAAACTTTAGAGAAGAATTAACACCTATCCTCAAACTGTTCCAAAAAATTCAAGAGGAGGAAAGTCTCCAAGCTCATTATATGAGGCCAGCAAAAAATACCTAGGAATAAATTTAACCAAGGAAGTAAAAGACCTGTACTCAGAAAATTACAAGACATTGAATAAAGAAACTGAAGAAGATACAAGTAGATGGAAGCATATACCCTGCTCATGGATAGGAAGAATTAGTATAATTGAAATGTCCATAATACCCAAAGCAATCCTTATCAAATTGCCATTTGATAGGGATTCAATGCAATCTCTATCAAATTAAATTTTTCACAGAACTAAAACAAATAATCCTAAACTTTATATGGAACCACAAAAGACCCATCAATCTTGAGAAAAAAGAACAAAATTGGAAATATCACGCTACCTGATATAAAACTATACTACAAGACTATAGTAATCAAAATGTCATGGTACTGGCATAAAAGCAGTCATGTTAACTATGGAACAGAATAAGAGCCCAGAAATAAACCCATGCCTATATGGTCAATTCATCTATGATAAAGAGGGCAAGAATATACAATGATGTAAAGACAGTCTAAATGGTGTTGGGAAAACTGGACACATGCAAAGAAAAAGTAACTAGACAACCTTCTATACCATATACAATAATGAACTAAAAATGGATTAAAGACTTAAATATAAGACCCAACACCATAAAACTACTAGAAGAAAACATAGGCTACTAGAAGAAAAACTACTAGAAGAAAACTACTAGAAGTAACTTTTTGACATTGCTCTTAGTAACATGTTTTTCTGATATATCTCCTTGGGCAAGACAAAAGAAAAAATAAACAAATGAGACTACATCAACGAAAAAGTTTTTTGCACAGCACAGGAAACCATCAACAAAATGAAGACAACATACTGAATGGAAGAAGATATTCACCAATGATACATCTGATAAAGAGTTGATATCTAAAATGTATAAAAAAGAAAACCTCAAAACCTCATACAACTCAACACCCAAAAAAAGAAAAACAAAACAAACAAACAAAAAAACAACCCAATTGAAAAATGGGCTGAGGACCTGAATAGACATTTCTCCAAAGTGGACATACAGATGACCAATAGACATAAGAAAAGATACTCAACACCACTAATCATCAGAGCAATGCAAATTAAAACCAAAATGGGATATCACCTCATACCTGTCAGAATGGCCATTATCAATAAATCAATAAACAAGTGTTGGTGAATGGCGCAGAGAAGAGGGAAACCTCACACATTGTTGGTCTGATTGCAAGTTAGTGCAGCCATTATGCAAAACAGTTTGGAGGTTCCTCAAAAAATTAAAAATAGATCTTCCTTATGACCCAGCCAATCCACTCCTGGGTATTTATCCAAATAAATCAAAAACACTAATTCAAAAATGTATATGCAACCCTTTGTTCATTGCAGTATTATTCACAATAGCCAAGATATGGAAGCAACATCAGTGTCCATCAATAATGATTGGATAAAGAAAATGTGGTACATACTATATATAGTGGAATATTACTCAGCATAAAAAAAAAATGAAATTGTACCACTTGTGACAATGTGGTTGAACCTAGAAGGTGTTGTGCTAGGTGAAATAAATCAGACAGAGAAAGACAAATCCCATATGGTCTCACTTATATGTGGAATCTAAAGAACAAAATAAATGAACAAAACAAACAGACTCATAGAGAACAAATTGATGGTTACCAAATGGGAGGGCGATGGTGGGGATGTGTGAAAGAAGTGAAGGGATTAAGAAATACAAATTGGTAGTACAAAATCTTCATGAGGATGTAAAGTACAGCATAGGGAATATAGTCAATAATATTGTGGTAATTAGGTATGATGCCACATGGGTAGTGAACTTACCAGGGAGATCACGTGATAAATTATATAAATGTCTAACCACTGTACTGTACACTTGTAACTAATATAACAATACTGAATGTCATCTGTAATTGAAAAACAAAAAATAAAACATAATTTAAAAATTTTAAAAACAAAAAAAATGCAAGGCGACTCATTAAGTATACTCTGTAGCCAGAATCATCATGCAATTCTTGTGGAAGCAGAATCATTTGCATAAGCAACAGTGTTTAGTGCAGGAATCAACGAACTGTTCTTGTAAGTATAAGACAATTAATATTTTCGGCTTTTCAGGACATATGGTCTCTGTCTTAGCCACTCAGCTCTGCAGTTGTAAGAGAAAGCAGTTCACAGATAATATGTACCTACTGTGTGCAACTGTATTCCATAAAACTTAATTATGGACACTGAAATTTGAACTTCACATAATTTTCACATGTCCCAACATGATATTGTTCTTTTATTTTTCAAGCATTTAACATTTTAAATGTTATTTTTACCTTTTGGGCTGTACAGGAACAGGTGGTAGGCTAGGTAAGGCCTATAGTTTGTCAACCGCTGCTCGCTGCTTTAGGTTGATAATCAGGTAGGTTGAAAAAATGTATGTAGTCTTCGCTATCAAATATGAGTTATATTATCCACAGAAAATCTTTCGTTATGTTTATAATGTCTAATTAAGAGACAGTTTAGATATTTTTTATACAAAAAACATCTCTATTGGATAGACATTATCTGATCAACTGTAGTTCTCAGGTCTGTTAAAAAAAGTTACAGGTGTCATACTCTTGCAGTACTATGTCTTTCTGAGTCTTATTCTGTCTACTAATAAATCATATTTTGGATTCATTCCTAAAATGTTAACTATGAAAAAAATGCAACGGATAACTTAAAATGGGATATGTATTGAATATAGGCTTTTAAGGAGTGATGGAATCAAAATCACATTTTGGCAAAAATGTTTCGTTTTAATACCAGCCACTTCAGCCAAGACAAATTTTTACAGCTAGAAATATCAAATAACTATAGAAGAATTGGCTACATACATGACAGATTTGTATAGGCAGTTTTGTATTTGTTTGGTTTTATTTTAATCTAACGTATGTTAATTTCCTGATTATTGCATATATACATAGTAGAGAAAATTTACACACATAAGCTGTAAAAAAAAAAAGAAATTACCCATAATTCCAACATTGATAAATAAACACAGTTAATGGTAGGTTTACCTGTTTGTCTGTTTAGCTATCTAACATTTCTACAAATATAGTCATTTCATAAATTTGTCGTTTTGAATTGGTTTCTATTTGTTTTCCAATATTTCAGCATTTGTTTTCATTATTTTAAAAAATATTTTAACATATTTTTCTGACCATGAAATAGTACTTGTTAGATACATATACTATGACCTTATTTTTGAACAATAAGGTAATTTCTAATGTTTTGTTTTTTTAAATGACATTGCAATATATTATATAGATACATGTCTTTTGCTTGACTTGATTATTTATTTAGTACGTATTCATAGATGGGGGTATATGATTGAGAGAGTAGTAAAACTTTCTAGTTTTCTCATAAATATTAAAAAAATAAAGTCTTAAAATCTTTATATCAAATTAAGTTTACATTAAAATTGGACTAGAAAATTGTTTCTTTGCATCCTTTTTGCCAATCTAATGAGAAAAAAAATTCTGTCATTTTTGTATTCAACTAATGTCTGAAAAATATGTATTGAATAAATAATTTTTCTTTTCTCATGAGCTATTTTTATATAGTCAGTCGATGGTTATTTATATTTTCTACAAATCACATATGCATGTCATTTACAAATTATAAAATACAATCCACTATTGTTATATTACATGGTTATATTAATACATTAAGGATCCCGAAAATTCTAAGTATATGCCAGATCGTGTTTAGTTTGGGCATAACTTCTATAGTTGGTTTAGGGATAGTTCAAAATGATTTTGACAATAGGAGGAAACCTATCTCTAAGTTTTATGATTTAGACCGAGGCAAACACTAACAAGCAAACAGAAATGGCTGTCATGCAAAGAATACCTCTAGTCTAAGGAATCTTGGGCAGCCACGGGTCATATAAAGAATACATTAAAATTTCACAGGAGCAATATATCTGATCAACATCTGTGTCAAACATCAATCTGTGTGTTCCTTTAAAGCGCATAATATGAAAGCAGATCAAAAAATGCCATCAAATAACACTAATACTTTTTAAGCTGGTTTTAAAGAGGGCTTTAAATCTCATTAGCAGCTACTGAAGAAAGGGGCACTGAACCACATTAATTGTAGATGTAACGTATGAGACAGAAGGTCAAACATGTAGAGCATAGTGCACAGTCTGGTTGAAAGATGAAACAGTATCAGACTGCTAACTTTGGCTTACTACTCTTCTTCAGAACCTGCATTCTAAGATAAGCAGAATTAAATCCAATGTCTGGGTAACCTTATTCTCTGAAATGATTAAATATGTAGACTACTAAGCTTCATTTACATTGATAAAAAAATGGTGATAGTGATGGTTGTGGTGGTGGTGTATGTGTATATGTATGTTTGTGTGTGTATTTTATTCACTGTGTGTAAAATCCGGCTTTATGGTTATTATACTGTATAAATTTTATCTAGTCTATGCCATTAAATGATTTTAAAAACCTTCTGTTTCATACATAAAGCTAAAATGTTAGCTATTTAATGAACCATGTGAGGATGTAAAAATTTCCCCTTCTAACTATAATGCTTTTCAGTTGTCTGTGTGAAAGAAGAGGGAAAATATAAAGGAAGCCAAAAAAAAAAAAAATAGTGATTTTGATTCCAATGGTCTTAAGAGTGGGTATTTCTAAATTTAATGGAGTGAGAAAATAACAAACAAGTATATGTGAGCGATGGAAAGAAAAATTGATTTTAAAATGACAACTCCTGTATGTGAAGTTTGGAAGCTTAGAAATGTGAATACATCCAGTTTAAAACTCCTTAAACACTCCAAAATGGAAAACAAAGAGAGCAAGAGAAATATAACTAAACATTTTAACACCTTTAAGAGGAAAATAAAAAATATTATTTTACTATTGAGTTATATTTATTTCAGTGACTTTTTCAGTTGAGAAAAGTAGTTGATTTTTACAGATAAATCTTGTTAAGAACTGTAAAGTTACGGAAACTTAATACTCAATGTAATTGTTCTTTCAGCATGTCCTATCATGATTTACTTGCGGTCAAACTACAGATTCTTAAATACAATGTTTCTATCTAGATTTATTTATAAATTTTGTCAGGAAAAAAGGGGTTATTTTAAAATGCTATTGTATTGCATTCATATGCATTTATTTTAATTCAGTTTGGGTATTTTTCATTGGAATTTGCATTGCTATGTAGCTGATAAAGCAGTATGCATCTGTAATACAAAGCAGTGTAAGTTTGTAATGCTATAATATTGGAAGTATGGAATTACCAGGCCAAATAAAATACTTAGAGTTGTTGTAGCAAGAAAATGTCGAATTCTTTGAATTAAAACTGCAAATATTGCTAAGATAAACTATGGCAAATCTAAACATGGAGGGCCATACTAAATTTAAGAAATGTGAGACTCTATGTGCGTAAGTCATCTTTTCTCCCCAAATTTATCTCTGGACTAAATTGAATCACAACAAAAGTTTGGGTAGACATTTTTTCAATGTAGAGATTGACAAGTTAATCATAAGATTCTAATGAAATGTGAAGCACCTAGAATAGGCAAAGACATTATGAAGAAAACCAAGGTTGAAAGGATGTATGTAATTTGATTTCAAGAGTTATTACAAAGCTACACAAATCAGAACAACACGGAATTGGCAAAGGACAGACATTGGAAAAAGGAACAGAAGAGAGTCTAGAAAAAGACCCAATTATATATTTTCAAATGATTTTCAAGGAAAGTACTAAAAAATTCAATTGGAAAAAGGACATATTTTTCAAGAAATGATACTGGACCATCCAGATATTTGTATGAGGGATGAAGGGGACATTAACTCATACTTCAAATCCTTGCAAGAAAATTAACCCTAAACCCCTTACATGCAACAAAGACTTGAATTTAAAAGCTATTATTTTTCTAGTATAAAATCTCTGTGACCTGCAAAGATCCCAATTCCATACTGAGCTATTCTTCTTATTATTTATTATACCATTCAGTTTTCTTTTCTGAAAAATGATGCTCAAGTTCATAAGCTTGTTCAGGAATAGGAAGGCATATGTATGTGAAGAATACTCTGTAAACTCTACTGCTGCATAAATATCCAGTTACTACATTACCTTAACATAGCTATTTCTCTAAAATGAATCATAATAGGTAAAATATGATCTATTGATGAGCAAATATTGAAAAATATTTAGCAGTAGTTAGCAATGCTGAGTAAGATGATAAAGTATAACTAGACAGTTCATTTTAACTATGTAAGGTTTTAAAATATATTTATTTGAAACATATATGGTTAGGATATACTTTTATAATAATTAAAAAATTATAATGCTCTATACAAGATAAATCTAAGGATATTGTATCATATAGATAATTTCCAAGCTAAGAAACAAAAAAATCTCATTCACACTGCCTTTACTAAATCAATTCCTCTATTTTCTGAATCCATTTTCCGTTGATGCCCTGTTCATCCTATTCTATCCCTTTTCTTACCTTCCCAAAACATATTCATATGCATTCACCCAGCAGTACTTTCTATTTTTGTTACTGTATTTCATAATAATTTTAGTAAGGAACACAATTCACAGAAAATATGTTCCCTTAAATAGAAATAATGTCTTAAAAAATGTTTATCTTACTCTCCATGAAACAGTTTGAGAAAAGTAGACAGGTTCAAATGAAGAATTGTCATTTATGCACTCTTCTTTTTAGTTGTCAGTCTTACCTGTGGGACAATTGTTCTGATGGTGACTCTGCATATAAAATAAGATCCCTAATCACAACTTGTGTTTTCAACGTCACACCAAAATGATGTGATATCAAGGAAAAGTTACAAAAGAAACCGACCAAGCTGAATATTCTTTCTTTAAATAACTCTTTGCTTTCAAAATGACCTTCTACTATTAAGGACATTTACAGAACAAAAAAACAAAACAAAACAAAAAAAGTAGAAAGAAAAAAAAAGAATCGAAAAGGTAAATTAAAAAATTTTATGAGTAATTTTGTAAAGTACCATTTCTAATTTTGGTAATTTGTTGTAATTTTTAAAGTAATCTTATCAGGATTCTTTACTGGTGGTGATTTCCAAAACAACCCATAGTAATTCTTTCTAAGATATATAAAAAATGACAAACAAAATCCAAAACTGAGTCTTGCCCAGTGAAATACATTTAAATACTAAATTACTCATGCGAACCCTACTTTTTTGAACAAACAAATTAACTGTTTCAAATTAATTTCTTTCAATGGGCACCAATTAATTTCATTAATTTATTTGTTTATTCATTTTTAGCAAATATTTATTGAATGTTTACTATGTTAGAAATTGACCTCCCCTTAAAGGGAGCTAGGTGCAGTCTCACTACTGTCATCACTATTCTTGAACCACACACAATGAACCAGGAAAATGTCTATTACAAGTTTATCAGCATACGAAAACAGCATATTATATTGAGGGATATGTAGAGTTCCTTGAAATACCAATATTCAACATCAATTTATCTTTTTACCATTAGCTATCTAAGCTTGTTTCCTAAGTGACTCTTTGCACCATCACAGAGGGTCGGAAATGGCTGCCCTGTGGAGTTGGTTCTGACAATACGTTATTGCCATGGAGCTCACCCTGTGTTGCCTGTCTTCCTCCTGTGGCCTGTGATGAGGTCAGAGAGGCTGGCAGGGCCAGAACAAGCATAGTCTTCTAGGTCATTGTAAGCAACTTCGACCTAAAGAACCTGAATTTAAGAGAAATACAAGGTCATTGACAGCTTTATACAAGATTATGGAGATCATTCTTATTGACATGTTTTAAATTATCAATATTGTTAACATTTAGAAGTAGTCTACATGCGTGTGCCTATATGTCAATCAGCAGGAACAGAAAGCTATGTGCTGAAAACAAGCAAATGATTTTTGATTTTTTTAACTTCAATAGATTGGCATTATTATATGCAGCATTTTTATTTAATCCAGAGACCTCACTTATTTGACTTGGAGCAAATTGTTTTTCATGTCTGAGCTCCATTGTTTCCTTTTTTTTTTTTTTCTTAAGATTTTAGCTTCCCCAAAGAAAAAGTGTAGTTAGAAATAGTTAAAAGTGAGCAGGTATGAAAGATGAAAGAGAGATGCCAAAGTGCCAACGTAACTGAACAAGAACTTGCGTCTTGTTCAGGTTACTAGTGTGTATACTCACTCGTATGTGTGTTTTAGGAAGGGAGACACTTAACCATGATTTAGTGCTGATGTGAGGCAATCAGTGTCTAGTCAAGGTTTAAAGTCATGAGAGAACGAGAGAATATTATAGAGAAAAACTCCTGAGTAGACTTTAGGGAATATATACCATCTTAGTATGAGGATCATATAAAATAAATAATATTCCCCAGACATAATTAAGTTCTCTCTCCGCCCACGCTCTCAGTACTATCTGACATTTACCAAATTGTATTATATCTGTATATTTACATATACATATATCTCAGTTTAAGTTGTGAACTCTTTGGAATTGGGAATTTATTTTAGTAATCTTTTTTCCCCTAGAACTTCATATCCTTTTATTACATTGAATAATACAGTGAAAATGCTATATGAAACTGTATGTATATAACTATTATAATTATTACTATGCAAATCGTTAAATGAGAAAATGCATATAAAGTGCTTAATGAATCACTATCATTTTAAAATTTTAGGATTAAATGTTTACATTCAATTGTTACAGGAATCATCTTTGGCTCGATTATATAAAGGAAAATTAGAATTGAATGACTGCTTCAATACTTTCAGCATTTAACAGCTTTCTCTTAATTTTGTTCTCATGTACCCCTTTTAGGTAAATTTTTAAAGTGAAATAGTCTAACTTTTTGTTGACATTCTACAGTGGAGACATAACTAGTATCTTCAACTTGTTCTGTGTTCTTAAGACCAATAAGAATCTTAGAATTCCCAGTTCTTAAGTATCAAACTGGGGAGAAAAGGATTGGAAGTATTATATGCTTTGATTTAACCTGGTTTTACCATCAAAGAGAGAATAGGTTTGCCACTGCCAATCAGTTGGGCAGTGTGTGGGCATTCAGCTTTAGGCACAATCACTGCTCTTTTAGATAATTCTCTAATAGTGACAGTATCAGCAAATGAAGACCAACCATTCCATCCATGAAAACAGATTATAACACCTCACTTTTCAACTTCAAAGTTATCAAAATTAGCTAGTTACTTCTAAGCCTTTAGCATAATCATTTAGCTATTTTCCAACGTGATTTTCAGGTTTTAAAAGTTTTAAGAGTTATAGATTTTTTACTTAAGTGGAATTAAAAATAGTCCTTACACAGCAACAAATGGACATTTTTTTTTCAATTAAACATATCACTTTACCCACCCATATATGTTTTGTTTTCTACTGTAGAAAATTATTAGCTTTCAGAATTAGAGCATTCCCAAAGACAGAGAAAGCAAATTACAAATAAAAGATTTTAAATTTTGTCCACACTTTCCAAATGCTCAAAAACTATTTGTGATAATTACATCAATGAAGGAGTGAAGGATTCAGTGAGAAAGTAGGTTTGGAGGGTTAGATCTTGTTAGATAAAAAGGAAAAAAAAGTCTCTCTTTTTTTTATTCTTTTTTTTCTTGTAGAGCAGTCTGACAATCTGAATCTCACAAAAGATTATAAGGAGCTTTATTCATATTCAAAAGTGGATAAAATCATATGAATTTCTCTGAAATGACAGGGAATTAAAAGGAAATGGCCCGCAGGAGAGAACAAGGTATCTGAGACTTCTTATCAGTAGTCTAATCAGGAAGAGGACCCAGTGACAGTTCTAATCAGCCCACACAATTACTTCTGGAATTTTCTGCCAGTAAAATATCTTTCTATCTCAAATTCAAGTCCTGCGTTTGTCACCTAAATAGTGTTCCAAGTAGAATACCAAGTGTAAAACATTCAATTACACATTTCCTCGTTTATGCTTTGGTATCACCGCCCACTCTGTTTATGTTTTTATATACTAACTATCTTATGTATACCCTCAGGCAAATGTGCATATATCCCAGAATAGTAAAACACAGAGTGATATAGTACCCATAATTATTACACCACAGCTTAAGTTTATATTTTTAGAATATATAAGAGCATGTGACAAATTCCTCCTCCACAAATGAAATGTTCTTCAATATTTAGATTTGAAAAGGTTATCAGCTCCAATGGAATCTTTAAAACTAGGGAAATTTCTACAAACTATTCCATCTATGTATTGTTTGGCAAACATGTATAGGAATAGAGTCCAGAAATTCGAGGAAAAGAGGAAACCCTCACAATATGAAAATGTCCCACAGTGCTTAACCTGGAGGCTGCATCCAAACATGCAGCACCACCATGGAGTTATTAGCAGAATTCTGTGTCCCCATGGAGGACAGGACGAGGAATATTCCTAGCAAAGCTGTGTGCAGTTTGACTCAGAACCTCTAGACGGAGAGAGAGAAAGGGTTACATACATCTTTACATTTCTCTCCTCTTATTTTGTCCCAACTTCCCTTTTAAAAGGGGCAGTGCATAGATTAAATAAGCCAATGGCAACCTGAAAAGAATAAAAATTGTCTATTACTGACTAAGTTGAGATGAACTTCTTTCAACAATGAACAAATATTCACTGAGCCCTCTTAAGTTCCAAGGAACTTGTCTAGGCACCAGGGATTAAAAAAAGAAAAGTTTCTGCTATGATGGAATTTTCCAGAATGCAGATACATAAATACTACCTTTGAATCTCAGGGTGCTATATGAGAACTTTGCTTAGGTGGACTTTGGAAGAAAATGGAGGAATGCCTGAAAAAAACAAAGAAATTATGCAAATCCGTGACTTATATTTTGGTCACATCTTTGAACCTTGTTCAAATAATACATAAGCTTATATGCTCACTTCTGTCAAACGCTGCCTATTTCTATAAAATAATCTGTTTTCTCTTTTGTAAATTGATCGAAACTTCTTTTTGATAGTAGCTGAATGTTTCCAATTATGAAATTGAATATTTTGCTGTCAAGTGTGACACCACATTAATCACTAATTGATGAGGAGAAGAAATAGTAATGATATTCACACCTCTGTAATCGCCTCTCTCTTCCTTGGGAAACCTCATCTACCAGGAAATAAAGTTTCTAAAATAGTGTAAGGACATCCATGGTCTCTTCTATTGATTATCCCAGTTCCTTTTACAAACGGAATAAGAGAAAATACATTATTATGGAGAAAGAGCATAGAGTGTCAATAAATAGGTAATAATTAAATACTTAAACAAGAAATTAACAAATTTGTAGATCTCTTGTATTCTTCCAAATGCCTTAAGTTGAGTCTACGCAGGAATCAGCCTGATCCCAGTCTACCTCCGTCCTTGAACTGTCACTCACAGTGGAAGATCACACCCAGTTCCAGCTTCAGTATTCTCCAGAATTTAGATTAAGATGGTGTCCTGCTGTTCAGTTGCAAACTGGGGAGTTCGCTGGTTAAAAATCTGAAACCGGTCCCCATATACAGAGGGCAGAGAGAGCCAGAAGACAGAGGGAGACCACTCCAGAGTGGTAGGTGACAGGCATAATAAGCAAGTGAATGGACATACAAGGCTTGTCTTGGGTGGCCACTGATTAATCAGGCTTTGTCACAGCCTTTGGACGTTAGTCTGTTGCAGTTTGTACTCACTTGACTGCAAAAGAGCACATTAAAGTCTCCAATCTATTATTCCGCTTCCCCACCTTGTCTGCTAGACCAAAGCGAGCAGAGTAGTGGACCATGCATGTTCCTCTCTAATCTCTCTAATCTCAGTGTTTTTTTTCAACTTTCTAACATGAGCCTCAGCCTCTAGATGGTCACCAGTGGCCAGCCACACTGCCCGCCAGTAAAGACCACACACTACATCCTCCATTCATTTCCCTTCTTTGTTGCAGTGTGTTATCTGCAGTCCGTCGGATGAAAACATTAAAGCTGGTGGTGTTTTGGGCCTCCCCCTACTCACATGGCAAGCAGCTCAACTACAGGGCACCCCTCTCCACGTAGAGATTGATGACCAACTTGAGATTTCCTCATTGATGCCTCTTTCTCAAGCACATTTCTTCAGTTTCCTGGCTGACTCACCAATTTTTGGTTCATAGACTCAGGAGTTCCTGTACGTGTAGGGCCAAGAGAGACTGAAGAAAGAGGCAAGCCAGTCCAGATTGGAACATGGCAGGTTTAATAAGCAAGAGAGCTTACTCAAGAGGCCAGTCTTGGGTGGCTGCAAGGTAAATAGTCTTCTACACAGCCACCAAATCTCAAAGTTTATACAGAGGCCTGATCTGGGTTCAGTCACTGTTTAGTGCAGATCATTTCACCAGCACATTTCTCTCTCATGACTGTGTCCTTGACACAGCCCTGGGGTGGGAACAGTGGGCAGACATACCCTCCTAGGATGGGAGGTGGGTGTGGAGGATGGGGGCGGAAGTGAGGACCCTCAAATTGCCCAGGTCCAGCTCTCAGGTCAACTTATGGTCATGTCCTCTCAATGACCTCCTCTGACGCCTGCCAACCAAACCTAAGATCAAGATCAAAGACCTTAGGAGTAATCCTCAGTCTCCTCTGTGTTCCGTGAGTCACAGGACACCCAGACGGTCGGTGTACTTTGGTCCTTCAGATTTTGCTACCTACCCTAATCTCTACCACATGGACTGACTCGGTACGCTGTCTTATCCCAACCTCCTTTGAGAATTGCAGCCCCTTCCCAGCCTTCCTCCATCTCATATCCATTTCTCATCCTGACACGCGCATCAATGCAAACACAAATTTTAGGGCATAATAGCTGTGATTTGAATCTTAAGAAGGGCTAGATCTTGCTCTTCACATTTTTCTCCCCATTCTATTTGCACATAGTATTGGGGGTTTTATGTGAAATAACATATTTCTCAGAACCCCATTTCAGTTCATTGTGTCCTGCTCCCTTTCTTTGTATAGCCATATACCAACTCCAGAGAGTCCTTTCTTCCTATTTATGCATATTTCATTTTCATTTGTCATTTTGCGTAATCTTATTTAAGATGATTTACTGAGTGCTTTCTATATGCCAGGAATTTCTAAAGAATTGATATCCATCATTTTGTCCTCCTCTAATATATCCCTAACAAATAAGGTAGTGTCTAATATATAAGCCGAATAAATATTTGTCGAATGGTATTGTGACATTGCCCCAAGGTGTAAAATTGACCTAAGGGACCAAGTAGCCAGACCAAGATGCAGAACCCGAGCTCTTAGCTTCTTTTTCAAAACCAGTCTTTGCAGCTATAGTTGTTACCCTGGCTTTCATCATCAACTACTTTGGGGATGCTCTTTTGATGTTTCTTGTGTTTATTCTCACATCATGACAATATCTTTCCTTCTTCTCATGATTTTACAATTAAAACAATTAGGAATGTAATCACATAATTTCACAGAGCTATGCCATGTTTCTTGCACACTAAAATATTATTTAAAAATATTATCTGATATATTTTTCTTCTCAATAATTATAGCTGCATTTTCACCATTAAAATGGAGCCAATTTATCCAAATATAAATATAGACTATTTTGCAATTCAGTACATAGAAATTATATGTCATTTGAGAAAGAACAGGGTGAGGGTTATTGCCCTTGAGAAGAGATGATAAATGTTAAGGAGCAGTATAACTTTTAAAATAAATGATCCTCAATTAGTCTTCTTTGTATAATTATTTGCATTAATAACTTTTTGTTTACTCTTACATAGAGTCATATCTTTCAATGGTGTGTGTGTGTTGTGTATATGTGTGTGTGTACATGCATGTGTGTGTACACATTTCATTCACAGCATTTTGTACAGACTTTGGCAGCATAATTATTGATTATAAAAGGAATATCATTGCAAGTTAAAATTAGTTTATAAAAGAATTCTAAACAAAACTCAATTGTTTATGTATGTAATGGTTTTATTTATATAAATTACAACTCCAGATAACTCTAGTAGCCCAGACATTTCATTTGTTGTATTTACTTAATAGTCCTATACATTTCAAATACACATAAGGTCCTGAAAAAAGCTTATCAAAATGCATGTTTCTAAGCCTCATCACCCAAATTATGTTAGCATGTCTATTTGGGAGTCTAGAATTCTAAATTTTCAACAAGTACCAGAGATGATTCTGATGTATGCAATGCAAGTGTTACATCTGTGAAATATGGAATAGTTGAAAGGGCCCTTGACAAGGAAAGAGAAAGCCAAACTTGCAGATCTACTTTAACTATTCATATGATTATTAGACAATAATTTTTTTACTATCTTCTCCTTGGCAATAATATGAGAGAGTAAATTAAATTTGAATATTCTGCAAGGGATAAATTCTATTCAAATTTCAAGTTTTTCAAACCTATAACATCACAATTTTTAATCTATAAAATCACATTGTTTATGAAATCCAAAATTCAACATGCAAACTTTTCTTCTTCAGTAATCTTCTTTAAAAATGTAAATTAAAATTGTGTTTAATTTACAAGAAATAAGTCCCTGGATTTAAACATGAGAATACAAGGTCTATGCATTTATGGCCTTGTGATTTGAGAGATTAAAACTAATGAAAAGAGGCCCTTCTTTGATGAAGAAGGTGGAGCAGGTAAATGCTGTGCTCGCCTCCTGCCATGACCGCATCAAAATCACAACTAAACTACAGAGCAATCACCCTTGCAAACCATCTAAAGACTAGCTGAACAGAACTTCAAGAACTAAAGATGTAAAGAAGAAGCCATGTTGAGACCGAAAATACCTTTAGATTGCTACTAGGCCACCAGTGAATGTGTGACCATTAGACACCAAATAATTAAAAGAAAAAAAAAAAGTAATGATAAGAGAAGTTTTGGAATTATAAATTAAAATCCTTATTTCAAAAGTTCTAAATAATATGCTACAGAAAAAGAATTTCTAAGTAGCCCAGAATACCACTTAGCAAAAATGTATCCTCTTTTTATCTTTTCTTTCTTTTCTCTCTCTGTCTCTCTTTTTCTCTTTTTTTTTTTTTTTTAATCGGAGAAAGGGAAGACATAAATCATGAATGAAAACAGTATATAAGCTAAATGTGTTCACTCAAGGCTAACTCCCATATTTTATCTGTAGAATAACTCTAAGATAGTATTATGAAGCAATGATCCAGAGATATGTCAGAATCTTATTTATAAAGACATCTTAAATTGACCAAAATACTCTATGATGTATGCAAAACATACTAATACTTGCAAAAAATATCCAGCATAAAGGCAAAAACAAAAGATGGTCATGTCAACTTTTAGTTTACCAGAAAACAAACAAACAAACAAAAAAACAATCAGTGAACAGGAATTCTGGTCATATAAGTATTACTAATAACATTAATATTGAAATTTTATTACATGGTCTACAATATCAAAATATGTGTATAGTATGTCAATATTACAATTAGAGAAGATATCAATCAGTATGACAGTGATTATCTCCTTTCAGGTTGTTCACTGGAATCCAGGGCCTTCTTTCACTAAAGCATGCTCCCAGATTAAGTCTGTAAATTATGAACGGATTTTTATTTCTCTAATGTAGCCCTATCTTAATCACATTCCCTCCAATGTCTTGATTTCTTCCATGGTATGCATCATCTGTAATTTTGTTTTCTTTATGAATAACTTGGAAGTATAATCCATAAATGTATGATGGCCACTCTGTTCTATACTGTACCACCTAGAAGAGTACTTAGGATGAGGTAAACACGTCTTAGCTTTGTTTAATGATTAAATAACAAATAACAGTCATTTTCTTCCTTCCTTCCTTCCTTCCTTCCTTCCTTCCTTCCTTCCTTCCTTCCTTCCTTCCTTTCTTTTTCGTTCCTTTTTCTTCATTCTTTTCCCCTTTGTTTCATTCTTCTTCTTTTCTTTCTTTCTTGTCTTCCTTTTTTAAAAAATAAACAGTCTAGCATATTTCAATTCACTTAGATTTGCTTATACAAAATTAAGTCATGAGAAGATATATTTTTGGTATAGTAGAGGAAATTCTAGGACTGTATTTATTTATAGTTGTCAAGAACTGTGAAGGCTCCAAGATTTTTCCCTACTTGCAAGCAAACAATTTAGCCTGCCATAGTTGCGTAGGTATTAACAGAAACTGCAGATGTCTGAGTCAGAGACAGAGAACTTTATTCCTCGTGGCACAGCAGGCAGCATGAACGTCAAGTTCACATCAGTTCTGTTTGCTGCCCGGGTCCTGTGAAGATGCACAGAGGTCTAAATGATTCTGCACACACAGTGGTCTGTGTCACAGAAGAGTAGCCCTGAGACTAGGAAAACGGCCATCTTACAACGGGCAAGCTTGCCCCAGTGGGAGAAATGTCTTCTTAGAAAATAAAGCCACTCTGTTCTCTGGAGACAGACACTATTTCTATCTTCCCAACACTGTTTGCTCTACATACATCCTTGGGAAGGTCATTCAGAACAAGGTTGATAGTCCATACAGAAATCCAAGAGATGCAAGGAGAATCATCATTGGGCAATAGCCAGAATCAGGTAAAATATTGCAGAGTTACATGTTCTTTGATTTACTCAGGATTCTTTTCCTCTCAATTAGCATGAATTGGTCTGCCTTTAAATTTCACAAAAAAAAACATGCCCTAGTTTGATAAAGAAGCTTTTATTATGGTATTAGACACTAGAAATTGAATT
This sequence comes from Rhinolophus sinicus, assembly GCF_036562045.2. Taxonomy (NCBI): domain Eukaryota; kingdom Metazoa; phylum Chordata; class Mammalia; order Chiroptera; family Rhinolophidae; genus Rhinolophus; species Rhinolophus sinicus. The sequence goes on along the minus strand of NC_133754.1, from coordinate 11,004,942 downwards.
ATGTAATCATTTACATATTTTGAAAATGCTTATGTCTTCATATATATATACATATATATATCTTCTATTCTCCATTGTGTGAATCTGATCTTTTTTGTTCAGCTTTTTAGACCTAGTATTTAGTCTTTTGAACAATTTTCCAACAGAAACTCACATTTATAGTATGTATCCTCGGTATTACGTGATGAAAATGGAATTTTATCTTGTGTTCTTCCTCCCAAACCACCACAGCCTTAGTCTAATCATAAGAAAACCATCAGACACATGCTGATTGATTAACATTCTACAAAATACCTGACCATTACTCTTCAAATCTCTCAAGTCATCAAAAACAAGGAAAGTCTGGGAAAGGATCACAGCCAAGAGAATCCTAAGGACACATGACAACTAAGGATAATAGATTACCCTGGGTAGTATCCTGAAACAGATAAAAGACATCAGGGAAAGTCTGAAATGAGTATGAACACTATTTAATTATAAAGTATTGATATTGGTATATTTATTATAACACATTTATCGTATTAATTTAAGATGTTAATAACAGGGGAAACTAAGTATGAGGCATATGGACACTCTTTGTCCTATCTTTTTCATTTTTCTGTAAATCTAAAACTCTCCCAGAATGAAGTTTATTTAAAATATATTGATTAGCTCGCAGAATATTTTGAAAGTTCTGAATCAAGGTAATGAATGTATTCATCACCCCCCAGTTTGTCTTTGTGTGCCTTTGTGATTCCCTGTATGCCCTCTCCCGCCATTTTCAGGCAACTCCTAATAAGCTTTCTGCTACTATGACATAATTTCAATTTTGTACAGTTTTATATAAATGGAATCCTATAGGATGCACTTTTTTCTCTGATTTCTGTTATAATATTATATGTATGGATATACCCCTATTTGTCAATTCATGCATTTATTAATGGGAGTTTGGGGTTATATATTATACACAGAGCTGCTAGAAACATCACTGTACTCTTTACACACATAAATATGTACAATTTTCTTTTGGTAAATAATTAATAGTAGAATGACTACATTATGTGTAGCTACAACTCTATATTTTTAAGAAACTGCTAAACAACAAATCTGTAGTAATATTTTGTGTTATAAGTAATAGTGTCTGAGATTTATAGTTGCTCCATATCCTCTCCAGTAGTTTTATAAGTTTTTTTTTTTAATTTTAGCAATGTAATAGATGCATAATGCAATCTCATCATTATTTTAAGTTGCATTTTGCAAATAACTAATGATATTAAACATCTTTTTATGAGCTATATGTCTTCCATATATCTTCTTGAGCCAAGTGTCTGTTCAAATATTTCGTCTTTTTTTTAAATTGTATTGTTTTGTTTTCTTATTATTTAGTTTTTGTATTGATGTGTTTTTGACATGTAGCATTTATTAGTTTTGGGTGAACAACATAATAATTGTATATTTATATAAATTTTGAAAATGATCACCGTGCTAAGTCTAGTTAACATACATGATTATTCATAGTTACACATTTTTTTCTTGTAATGAGAATTTTTTAAGATTTACTTTCTTAGCAACTTTCAAATATACACTATTATTAACTATAGTCATCCTGCTGTACATTACATCCCTGATATTAATTTTAAACTTGAAGTCTGTACCCTTTGACTCCCTTCATCCATTTTTTCCCAACCCCCCCACCTCCATCGCACCATCAATCAGTTCTTTGTACCTATGAGCTTGTCTTTTTTTCTTTTCTTCATCATTATACCACTGAAAATTATAATGCTTAATAGTTCTTGTCTCAAGTCTCCATTGTTATTTAATGATACTATTGGAGAACAGGATACTTTCATATCAAATCCAACTTATATGAAACAATGGATATGATTGAAGTGATCAAAGACCATTTTTATTTGAGAAAGGTCAAAGCAGAGTAAGTACACCTTAATACTTTTGAATAGATTCTGAATGGAGTGACAAATCCTTTGAATCTACCCTCTGAAATTTCAGGTTTTCTGTTTTCTTTGAACACATGGGGGGGGGGGAAGGAATTTCCTTTGCAAGCATAAAACTAAAATAACATAAACAAAGAGCTAAAACCACCAGAGTAATAGCTAAATATAATTTGCACTTTTTAATATAAAGATATAAAGCTAGCCTCTGACAACATTTGTTGGTGTCCTGAAATGTCTACCCTATTGCTTATTTTACAAGAATAACAAATTAGGATTTGCCTAGAGAAGGGTATAACTTCTGACTATTGGCAGTAACCCATTATTGGCATACTTCAATAATGAGAAAAAAATAATTCTAAAATATTCTGCATATTAAATGAAATCACAGATAAATGGGCAAAGAATTCAGCACATTTTACTACTATGAATGAACATGACATTTGAGTCCATGTGTTTCCTTAGTAATTTTGCGAAGTCCTTCCATTCAAAAGCAGTTCTACTTGAGTAGGAAAGTAAAGGCTGCGTGTTAGAAGGACAAAAGGATTTGAATTTGAGTATTTTAACACTGGACTTTCACTGTTAACTTGGTTAGGCAATCTTCAATATGACAACTATGATAAAAATAAAAAATTAAATTCTATGTTACATTAGTGTGGATAATTATGATTATGTTTATCATATTTGAACTCCAAAGGTATCATTTATTGTTTATTAACACTAAGCCACAAGGGCATTGTGTAAAAATCAGTTTAATTTACTTTGAAATTATTAAAAATGAACCATCCCAAATCACTTTTACCAAAAAATATCATCGCATATCATTGCATTAGTCCTTTTTCTAAGTTAGACACACAGCATGTACTCGTACTTAAATTTATTAACATAGCAGTGATCTTTGTAATTAAACCTGTGTGTGTGCGTGTGTTTGTGTGTGTGTTTTAATATTGATAGGTGGGTTACATCCTGCCCTCACTTCTAACTTCTCCCTTACATTCTTTGGCAGTAGGCAAGGTGTCTGGCTGTCTCTGTAATATGAATGGTTGGACGTTTCTAATAAAGGATGGAATGCAGTATGCTGTAGGACTTGCATAAAAAATCTTCAATGAATGGAAAAAAGGCTCTGGGACCTTGGATGTCAGTTCCAGGAGAGACAAATTTATAGGTATAACAATCTGTCTTTTATAACTGACATCTAAGGTCCCAGAGGGCTTTTCCCTCACTAAGGATTTTTCATGCATTTCCTACAATATGAAAAAACTCTGAATGTAACATTTAGGCATTTCTGCTACATATAAAAGGAGGCTTGTCAATTCTGTTCTAGATCGATACCCAGAATCAGTTTTAATATTGGATTAAAACTTTATCTTTACTAGAAATGAAATTTCTATACCATTGCAATAAAGACACGTTAAAATTAAGCTTGGTTAGCAATTTACTATTTCACCAGGAACCGATAATAAAGCATCCATCTGCCCTATAGTTAAGCAGGCACCGAGTGAAGTATATTCTCTTCTGACTCACTTAAAGAAGTGTGGATATGACTCAAAGAACTGAAGCAGAGGTACAAGTGGCTCTTCAAAGTTGCTTTTTCCGTGTCTAGGACACAGAGGAAAAATAACTGTTGCATAAGGAGGCTAAAATGTAGGACAACACAGTTCTAGGACAGTTATCCTGTTTAAAATCATATAAAAGTATTGATTAATCAGTTGGTCCATATAGGCACAAGAGCTGATTCCATCTACAGAATAATAATTTATTTTCAAAGTTTCATTTCTGCTTTTAACCAAAATGACAATACTTTGTCAGTTTCAAGCAAAAGAGTATAGTAGTATGGATTACACTGATGCATGAGTATGGTATTATATATATCTACATATATATATATATGTATATACTCAGTGATATACCTGGAGTGCCAAAAAATGTACACATTTTAAGAGATGTCATCTATGTATTACTTTTCGAAGTTGAATTGAATTACAGTTGCAATGTGTAATATGACATTCGCTCAAAAGATGGCATTAATCAACTGAATGCTAGCGTCATTAATTGTATTACAATTTTAACACAGTTTTTTCCATTCTTACAATTTGTATACATTTTTTGGCACCCTATGTATATATCTATCACTTCATATTTTAGGCTTGTTTTGGTTTCTTTTAGCAATGTTTTGTAGTTTCCAGTGTATAGGTCTTGTATATATTTAGTTATATTTATCACCAAATATTTCATGTTTTGTATACTATTATGTATAGTGCTTTAAAATGTTGTTTTATATGTATTGCTAGTTATAGAAGTAATATATCTCGGTGCTGGTCACACATACACATACTTTTTCTAGCTCATTATATTATACACTTAAAATAGTGATTTTTTTATTATATGTAAATTATGTCAATAAAGTTGATCAGAGAAGAGTTCTTGTAATTTACTTCCTGTACAGGATTTTGTGCATAAGTGAAATAACTCCTGTAACATGCTTACTACGGTCTGTAACAAAAAAAAAAATATGTGCTTGACAAAAATTAGCTATTATTATTTTTAAATTCTGTGTTGGTATGTATTTTCTTCACTATAAATTAAATGTTAATTGTGATATGCGTATATGGGAATACATATAGAATATTATCTGCATATGTAAACATGATATATTGCTGGACATTTTTAAAATATGTTAACCTTACTGACATAAGATTTTTGTAAAGACAGGAAATGTTATTGGTTTAAATTCTCCAATCTGAGTCCTTTAAATTATTCTTTGTTGCCTGCTTTTAATATTTCTGCTCACTACCTTGCTCTCCCACAAGTCAACCGTATTTCACTTTTAACTTTATAATAGTTATGCTCATAAAATCTGCATTTTTGTGCTTTGCTCATATTTTTCCTCGAAGTTATTTGGTGACACAAAATATCTCCTAGTCTTAATCTTAGACTAGGTTGACTATGTAATATGGAACACCGAGTTTTGCTGTGTTCATGTACTTTTTACTGTTTATTATTAAATCAACTACTTTTTCTTCCATCCACCACATTCTTGGCAATAGAAATTCAAATCCCTGTAGGGGTGTACTTAGCTATATGCAGTAGTAATTGTAATAATAAAATAGAGTAATAGAGTAATAGTAATTTCTCTCTCTCTTTCTCTCCATATATATATATATATATATATATATATATATATATATATATATATATATATAGTGTATTGTACCACATGGCAGGGAGTTTTAAGTGTTTTATATACATATAGACAAAATGTATTTAATTCACAAAACGGGTAGGAATTGGGTAATATTTGCAGGTGGGTTTGTAGGACAAAGTGATTAAGTGGAATCCCTAATTGCTAATAATCTTTAACCAGCCTCAAACCCTGGGACTCTGAGTCCAGTAGCCAGATTTCAAACATTATAGTCTCCGACCACTCAAAATTCCCTTTTTTGATAAGATTCGTAACTTTAAATTAATGATAATGAATTATGGGACTTAAACAGCCATTGCTGGTTTAATCAATTCATTTTATATCCTTCATAATATGGGCATTGATCTTATATTTTTAATACTTAAGTTCAAGGTGATCATGTATTTAAAACTCACTTACAAATTTATATAATGTAGTTTCACAATCAACCTTTGAAACTTTTGTCCTCCTTAGGCGATTAGCTTGGATTTCAAGTAAAAGACAGACATCATGTTTCCATAAAATAGGGTAAGTCCCTGTACTTCCATTAACTTACATCTTCAAGTCATGCATTAGTGTCAGTCCTCAGATGCCTTCAAGAAGTTTTTGGCTACATAAATTTTGAGGGAATTTCTGGGTGAATTGTCTAAATATAATGAATATATAATGAACCATGCTTTACAGTTTAATAGAATGATGGTATTGTTTTTCCCTGTCTTATTCTTGATTCTTCAAATAATGACTCTTGATATTGCATTTAATTACACTTTAACTCATTCATGAAATGAATACACACATGGATTTTCTTAGTTTACAAGGCTGAAGTGTGATTATCAGAAAAGGCAATCAGATTAGTCACTCAGATCAATCTTCATTTTGGATGAATACTTTGGTGTGATCCAAGTAAAATTCTCTTAAGAAGCTCACATGCGATTTTCACTTTACGGTAATGAAATGAAATCCGGTTTGATTTAATATACTACATTTGAATTATTTAAAAAGATATAAGTGTGTTTTCACATTTCTACGTGGTATTGGATTAGTCCTCAATTTGTAATCAGTTTTATTATCTTCTTTATTCACAAAATGAGTTTTTACACTGCTTTTAAAAAGTTAGTGGAGATAAGGCTCTTTTTTCTCATGACATCTGAGCTACGCAATGTGTCTTCTACAGTGTGATGATGCTCTATTTCAGGTGTTTCTGGAAGTTAAGCCACATGGGAACTGCTTCCAGCAAAGGAAATGTGGTGTAATAAACACTTATTTTACATTCTTTGTTCATTTTAGTTTTATTGCTAAGGACTACTGAATCGTTACTTTTTAAATATACATGTGGACATACATAAAGGGTAAATAAAGTGTCATTGTACCTTTTCTTGAATTATGATCGAATTTGTTCAGACCTTTCCTTATCATAACTGGAAGGAAGCCATAAAGGCTTTTTGCTGCCATTTTAAGATTTTTCTTCCCCACCCCTTTCTTTCAGTCTCAATTCAAAAACTGAGAACCATCCATCTGAACCTTTAATTGGGACCTTAATTGGGCCTTTGGTGTCCTAATTATGAATAAGATAATTATAGTAATTATAGATGAATTAGAGTAATAATTAGTAATTATAAATAAGCCAATCTAAAGTACGTTTAAAATATACTTACTCGATGAATATTTAAAGTAACAGTACCACATCAAACATCGTGATGTATTCTACTATGTATTTCTCATTATAACTGGCTTAGAATTTCAGGAAATTGAAATTATATACATATATATTAAAATATACATATATTCCATATATGTATATTTCTTATGATAAGTTTAATTTGTAGCCTATCCTCCATGCTTTAAAGGGAAGTAATTAATACATGTTTGCTATTTGTGGAACAGAAAAATAATTCTTTTTTCCTAATTTATGTAATTCCCATAAGTTACCTGTGATCAGTACATGTTTCTTGTCAGAAGTATTAAAATGCATACACAAGCTTGACAATTTATTTTGGAGATGATAATTTCAATTTATTTTAACATATAAAGTCTATAGTCATAAAAACTTCTGAGTCCAGCATAGAATTTCTCTGGAGTTTTAAGGGTTATAACATTAATTGTGTACCGAAGAAGAGATAGGCCTGGAATTAGGTGATTTACATACATCTAATATCCCATTTAACCTCACAACAAATCTACAAGGGTTGAGATGGGGTTGATGTTATATACATTTTAAAAAGTGATTAAAACATAGCTATCCCAATTTCACACAGATAAAACAATAAGTAGAAGTATTGGGATTTAAGCATACATAGATTCAATTCCAAACCCACAATCTTTTCAAAATGCCATACCATCACTTTTGTAAGACAATTATCAAAACTATAAATGAATGCCTATTCTAATTACCTTGACTTCCTAAATATTTTAGAAAATACAATATTTTCCTTTCTACCGTTGTTTATTTGAACAACACAAAGAACCATAATTTATTGCACCTTTCAATGATTACTTCTAGTATTTGAATCCCATTTGTTAAGGATTTCTTACTTATTTTCTAACTTTGTAGCCATCATATGTTTGTTGCTCACTTCCTTTAATCTTCTCTTGTAATCCTTTTCCCGTAATTATATATCCTTCTTTAATGAAACAGAATACAATTAGCTCATATTCTAATTATAACTAAATCTATATGTGTTGACTAAAAGTAACTGTCACACAGCCAATCCATTTATTACAATTGTCTTGACTAGAACTTTGACATAAATAATGATTAACTAACATACAGTGTAGTTCATCATTTAGACTACTTTCATTTTGTTACTGTCTTGACAGGATCGTTAGAGAAATAGTTATCAAACTCTCCGACAGCTATCAACCCCTGGCCCAGCTACTTGCAGCTGTGTAATATTGAGCTCCAATTTGCTGTTCTGAAAAATGAAAAATAAAATCTATTTTTCATATCTGTTGAGAGGTGAAATAAGATATAATATGAAAATTACCTGACTGTATGCCAGGCATATATTGAAATAAATGGAAATATTTTGTAGCTATAATTATAAAAAGACCCTAATGAAGTCTTGATGAGACTGTATCATACGATTATTTATAGCCATGAAGCCATCTCCCAGTAAAGTTAAACTAGACACTTCTTTGTATATTACCAATCTTGATACTAAATACTGCTGATTTAATTGAGCTTCAGGGAAACTGTTTCTTTCAAACTTGTTTCCAGCTCGTCTCCTGAAGAAAGTAGTACTTCATTTTGTTTAATATAATAAAATATATCAACAGGAAAATACATTTGTATTTTTATTAGAATCACTATAGACATTAAGGCTGAATATATCAAAAAGACCTGGAAATGTCAAAGATTTATTTCAATTCTTATCTCAGTTTTAAATATAAAACTTATAATTTTTATTTTCTGTTAACCTGTCTTCAAACACCCTGATTTTTGCAGGTTTCTCCAGGGTATACATGAGAACATTGGTGGTCTTTATTTATCTTATTTTTTTCTAACTTTTGTCATTTTTTAATTAGTTTTCTTAATTTCCATCTCTCTGCTGTAATTATCTGTTCTTGCATTTTTGTATAATTTTGCATTAGAAATCCTAACATATTAATCATAGTTATTTCAGATTTCTTGTCTGATCTTTCCACCATCTGTGTCATACCTGAGGTTTGCTTTGTCTTTTGAGACTGTGTTCTTTCTTGTTTTCTGTGTACCTTGTAATTTTTGGTTAAATGTTAGAAATGACTTATATCAAGAGTGGGTTGGTTGCTTGGTTTTTATTTATTTATTTATGTATTTATATATGAATGCATATGTTTGTTTATTTAAATGTTTGTCTCATTTGTAGCAAAGACTCAATAACTCTAATTGTTATTAATACATTAAGTTCAGTTTTATGGCATAGCTTATAGGTCAATTTTTATAAATGTCCTATGTGTGCATAAAGATGTATGCTCCAGTGGACATGTGTCCAGAGACCAAGTTTTTAATGATACTCCTTAAATGTGTTTGTTACATAGGTGAGATATTTTTTGTTGTTTTTGTTTTGAGCATCTACAAATACCTTACGGAGATATTTTTAAATGTTTCATTATGTTGGTATATTCATCAATTTCTCATATAAACGCACCATAAAATTTACTTTGCTTTATAGCTTTGAAGCTCTTATTCTTATATATACACTTAGAACTGTTGTAGCGTCCTGTATGTTGAGTAGTTTTTCATATAATATGGTTACATCCTTTAATCTCAAAATGTTTTTCCCTTAAAATCTACCTGTCTGAAATTGTATAATTATGTCAAGTTATTTGCTTTTATTTGCAGAGTAATTCCAATTTGTATTGTATACTTTCAACATAAATCAGTCTTTTAAATTTAGTTGTGTTGGAAGTAGAATATAACTATATTTTATAATTTCTTAGACTAAACATTTCTGTGATGTAAGAGGTTAGTTTAAATGGATTTGTTCTTCAATATTATTATGTGCTTTCTATTTGTCATTCTTGTTTAAATATTCTATAGCTTTCATTCTGGGTTTGATATGATTCAAGTTATTTTTTGTTTTTCCCTATCTTATTCCATTTGTTCCCTTCAATGTCCTAAAAATTGTAACTATTCATTTTAATGATAGCATAGCTACTTAAATATGATTGAATATATCCAAGCATATACAAAGTCATTTAATATTTTTACTTCATCCTAAAATATACAAGGGTCTTAAAATGCTTAAGTTCTGAAAACCTATTTCCCAACTTAATATGACCCCTTTTTCCAATATTTTAGTTCTATCTTGTTTTTCTTCAAAAACTAAAATTTATATCGGTTATTTTGGAGTCATTTTATTTTCATTTACCCACTTATTTCACTATCTTCATTTAGTAGTAAAAATTTAACTTTAGATTTTCACCTCTGACCACTTTTATCTAAAGTACATCTTTTAAAAGCTACTTTATTGAGAATATATTGGAAATAGCTCTATGTGTATTTATTTACTTCATCTGAAAACACATTCATTTAAATTTTGTTCATTATAGCTAGGATAGTTTAACCATCTATGAAATTGAAAATTGGAGGCTATTTTCTCTCAGAATTTTGAACATATTTTTCTGTCTCTGGCCTGCCTCCATTGTGCTCTTGAAAAACCTATTCTCAGTCTAATTGCAAACTTATTAAATCATTTTTTCCCCTGTGACTAATTTTAATGTCTTCTCATTTTCTTAATAGCAGTTAGTTTCCAATGACATAATCCATGCGTTAATTAACTATTATTTATCCTGTTGCAATTTGATAAAGTTCTCGGATCTGAGAAAAGACAGTTTTGAATAATCCTGTAAAATTTTTATCCATTATGTCTTCAGATATTTCTGCTTCTCCACTGTACAACTTCAATTAGTTTTCTTTTGGATCTTGCCATTTTATCTTCAAATTTGCAATCATTTTCATAACATCGTTCATATTGACATTTATTCTCTCTCTCTCTCTCTCTCTCTCTCTCTCTCTCTCTGTGTGTGTGTGTGTGTGTGTGTTTTATATTGAATAATTTCTTGAGATCTCCCCATCCCCACTTCCTGTTTTTGTCTACCAATTGCTCACTCATTTTCATCCCATATATTATGTATAATATTATCCATCCTTTGTATGCTTTTACTTTAATTAGGGTGTATTTAACTCATGATTTAATTTTCACTTTATGATCCATCAACTGCATATTTACTCAACTATCATATTTTATTTTCTATTTTTTTGTTTTTGTAATTAGTTGATTATTTTACATGTAGTTGTTTAATTCTTGCTTAAAATATTAAATTGCTCTTTTAGCATTATATGCATTAAAATATGCATATATCTAATGCATATTTTATAGTCATGTGTGTATATATAATTATCTTAATCTCTAAAAGCTTCGTATGTCTCATCTGACTTTTTCTCACCTTCACTTTTGGTGCATTATATTCCGCATGATTTATAATTTTTAAAAAATTGAGTTACTTTAGTCTTGGAACTTTGTGGGATTACTGTGATACAGAGTTTAGGTTAAAAATCTGTCTCCATATCTGTTGGTTACTCAAGGTTTGTACTGACTTGGAAGACTATAATAAATCTCACCTTGAATATATATATATATATATATATATATATATATATATATATATATATATATTTTTTTTATCCCATGTATTATGTATAATATTATCCATCCTTTGTATGCTTTTACATATATATATATATATATATATATATATATATATATATTAATTTCTTTTGGTTTGCTTAATTTTTATTTGTTTGTATATTTTGACTACAAAGAAATATAATTCTGTATGAAAATATTATGAGGTCCACTAGGTGTTCCACATTCTCAAGGGGAAGTTATATCCCCCATCTCTTAAGTACTAAAACATCAAAATAGGCAGATTTCATTAAGACCCCTTTATTCAAAGAAGTGTATTTCTTTCTCACATTTACTTTGATTGTATAGCCCACACTGACCACAGTGGTGAGCATGTGAGCCCATATATGATGTGGGGGCAGGAGGATCTTTATTAAATTCCATCTGGGACAGAACCATGGCTTTATCTTTATCCATTGCACTCCAGAGAAACATCATGTCGGAAGCTCAAGTTCTCCCAGGATTCCTCCTTTAATTTCTTTTGTGGACTCTACCTGATCTTTACTTTTGTGACTTTTCAGCAATTAATATAAAGAAGTTTAGTTTTTTGTTTTTTTTTAAAATGGCTGTATTCCAGGATATCTAGTTTTAATTAGTACTAGCAACAGAGTCACTACTCAGTTTTAAATATTATGAAGCAAGCATTTTAAAACTGAAAAGTTTTGTATTAGAATTACTCTTGAAAGATCAAGGTTACTTTAGTATCTCAGACTAACTTCAAAGTACAAGTCAGTTTAGAGACATTTAGGGGAGTAAAAAATTCAAGTGTCATTTGCTTATTTACACCTATTTTTCAGAAGTCTGATCCCCTGGTGAAAAAAAAAAAATGAAAATATGAGTGTTTTCTACTTTTAAAAGCTTTAATTGCTGAGGGTAATGACTCTGAAAAGAGATTACATTTTATTGCTTGGGATGTTTCTTCCTACCAGAATCTATTCATCATTGCAGTACAATTCCTTGGGGATTGTGCTAATGGGCTATGCTGCCACCAATAAACACCTTGTTGATGGTAATTATTTCAGGGGGAAAGGAAGTCATTCTTTCATAGATTGGGCCTTTTAAATGCACTGTGAAATGAAGGGCACATGAGCTTAAGAGTAATTATTCCCATCATGCACAGTTTTATGACTCGAGATATTGAGATAACAAGGAAAATAAATGTAAAGTAGGTGTGTATGGAAAACTCATCGTGGATAAAATTCTCAGTGAGTGTATCAAATATAGAAATGTGAGTAGTAAACATATTTATAATTTAAAAAAATTAATCATATCATGATATATACAGAAATATTTTATTAATTAATATTAATATTAATTTTGACAAGTAACTAAGTTGCTTCTTATTGAAGATTATGTATTATTGGGGAGGGGATTATTTATCTTTTACATCTAGTATATATATTATTAAAGGTATTGCAAGAAAATAAAAATTTTAATATTAAAAATAAATAGCTACCACCTAGGGGAAAAAAATAGCAAGTTATCAAAGTTATACTAAAGTAAAGCTCATAGAAATCACTTTCTGGATCATTGGATCATTCTCTTAATATTAAATCATGTCTCACAGGCACTCTTTAAATAATAAAAGATAGACATCATCACCATGTTCTGTTAAATGGGGTGTTTTGGGTCACATAAAAATTAAGAATTTTCTTGCCCTTCAATTATACACTTTTAATATACTGTAAATTGAAATCTGAGTTGGGGAAATTTTTCAGTATCATACTATTTATTGAAGAGAAGTGAGGAAAATTTTTCAGTTTATTTGAAAAAAGTTCATTGACAACCTAAGTATTTAAAAATTATCAAGGTACTTAAAAATTATGATAATATACATCTGGGAATTTATAAAAATGAAAACCCATCACTGTTTCCTGAAGAGGTGAATGTTAAAAGACCAACATTTTAAATTTCACCCCTGGGATAATAAAACTTTATTAGTTTTCTATGCAGCAAATTGCCAGAAACTTAGTAGGTTAAACCTACTGCCTGTTTATCATCTCATAGTCTCCACTGTTAGGAGTCTATGCACAGCTTAGATGGGCTTTCTGTTCAGGGACTCAAAGGGCTGCAAAATGGTGTCAGCTGCTTTCTCCTGTGGAGGATGGACTCTGGAGGAATGTGCTTTTCAGCTCATTCAAGTTATTAGCAGAATTTATTTTCATGTGGTTATGAAACCGGGGCCCTGGATTCTCACTGGTTGTTGGCTGTCGGCCACCCTCGTGTCCAAGAAACTGCCTGCATTTCCCTGCCAGCAGGCCCTTTCCATAGGCATTTTCACAACATCTCTGTTTAGCTCTTCAAGGCCAGCAGGAGAGTGGCTCTAGGGCAACCTGGCAAGAGGAAGTCTTGTATATTTTTAATTTAATCAGGGAAGTGACATCCCATCACAGGAAAATCACAAGTTCCACCCACACTCACTCAAGGAGATGGGAGTATGAAGAATCTGATTCCTGGCAGTTACCCTAGGGGAAGTCTACTCACAGTTTAATTTGACTCATTTATCTTTGTGTTTGAATTATTTTAATACTAAATTGTGTTTGATGTCATAGGACAATTAGCAGCTTCACTCACTATGACTCTTCTGAGATATTTTGAGTAAGTTACCAGTAAACACTATGAATCTCCAAACCCTATAGGGTAAAATGAGTGCTTAGAACTGTGATGGGCAAATCGTAAATATGTAATGAAAGTAATTTATTAATATTATCATCACGTATTTTATTATTGCTATGTATATTGGGTTTTGAAAGATAACTATGATAATTCACACTGGAGTTTGATGAGAGTTTGAATACATCCACTATGACAGGACAAGTAGCTTGATTGGTATGACAGAAAAATGAGCAACCAAAGATAGGACAACGTCTGAACTTCCTACTGAGCTAGAAACATTGTGAGAGCAGGAGAATATATACATACCTCGTATTCTGTGGAGCCTCAAATGGTGCTAGTTTGCTTAATTAATAATGACGTGAGAGATAGATAGAAAATATTTAGTCAGAATAATTAAAAGATGGGAGTTTCAGAAAGATGAGGAGGGAGTATTGGGTATGTCTTTGGGATACGTCCACAGCGACTAGAATTTAGCATCTGTTCTACAGATACTAGGATGACTGTGAGATAATAATTTCCTTAATCTCACCGATGTCAATTTACTAGGAAAAGTACAAAGGTACTACTCAAAAATAAGCAAGCAGAAGAATGGTACCCCATTAAGCATTCCCCAGGTAGTTATAATCACTAGTAGTTAAAATCTGTCATGCCAACATTATTTTTCTCCAAGAGGAGATTTTAAACAGACAGTGAAAATAAAAGAAAATACAAATAATAAACAACTCAAACCATCAAATTTGATACCTGACTTAAATTCTGGATATTCTTGCCCTTTCTCCGGGATTCTCTCTCAGTCACTTCTCAACATTGAAGAAAACTTAACCTATATTGTGAGTTCCTGGACTACTGAGCTTTTATCTATGACTATAGTTAATTGTCAATTTAATAATTGTCCTTGAGATAGTAAGACTGGGTTAGGTGTTATGTAAACAGTGAAGAGATCCCTACTTAGATATCCTTGGGGAATTAGGGACAGTTAAAGATCACCAGGCTGCAAATGAGCATAGTCTTAAAAAAAAGAATGGGAGGAATATGAGTGAAAACATTGAAGAAAGTCTTCTAGAAAGAACAGTAAAAATCTATGACATCATGGAAACATAGAAATACATTATATTTTAAAAGATAACTTTTGGAGGTGTGATATGTCTGGAAATTGGATGAGTTTTTCACGCTCTAGCAGGAGTGCAAAGCTAGAGAGTGAAAAATATTGATGGTTTTAGGGAGCTGAATATTTGTAAACATAGGAGTGACAAAAATGTTTATACTTTACAAACATCTTAGGGTCTTTAGGATGGGATGCAATGACAAGGGATCATGGAGAAGATGATGCAGCAACATAGGTAGAAAACTGAATTCAATGATGTAACCATCGGTATAAGAAAGAGAGGGCTAATTTGGAAGATATTAAGAGATAATGTGAACAGAAATTAGTAGCTAAATTATGTGTCTGGCAAAAGAAACAAAATTTTTCTCCAACTACCCTGTCCAATAAGATGTCCTCTAGCCACATGTGGCTGTACACGTTTGTGTTTATATTAGTTATTATTAAGCACATTTAATTGTTCAGTTCCTCAGTAGTATTAGCTATACTTCAAGTGTTCAAGTCATCCAAATATGTGGTTAGTGGCTACCATATTAAAAAGCATAGATATTGAACAGCACCAGTATAGAATCAATTCCGGATATTTAATATGAGCTACCTGTGTGTTTATTGGGAGAAGGATATGGAGAAAAAGCAAATAAAAGAAATAACATAATGAGACTGAATTATAGGCATCTTGTGTTTGAGTTAAAAGTGGATATGTAAGAGTTTTCCATCACTCCTGTGCTTATATCAGTAATGCTTAGGAACATTCTTGTCATATACCTTTCTATTTAGGCACAAAATTGTAGGCTAAGTTCCTAAACGAATATTTGTTACTACAAGAGTATGTACATTTATAATGAATAATGGTTACTAAGTTGTCCTCTAGTTTATATTACCTGGTTACCTGAAAAATATTTTTTACAATCCAATTAAACTGTGTATATATATATGTTTCCCAAAGTATGAAATGTCATCTTATTTTAAAAATCACTCACATATCTAATTAAGATTGAGTCTAAATAACTTTTTCATATATTTATGATGCATTTGTGTGTTTGTGTTCAGGACTGATGTTTTCATATCTTAAGCGTTTTTTTGTTTTTCTTTATTTTTCTTATTGATTTGTAAGATATTTTTACACATTAGAATAGAATATTAATCATGGGGTTGTCTTGTGAGTTAAAAATCCTTTTTCTTCCTTCTTTATTCCTTCAATAACCTTATTTATGGTCACCTTATATCCCTTTTTAAATGTTAAATTTATCAATATTTCCCTTATGATTTTTGGTATGCAATTCTTGTTTACACATAAAATCGTTCATCTTCTGAGATTTTTATAGTTTTTATGTTAAAATATTTGATCCATATGGAATTTATTTTAATTTGTTATGGTACTCTTTAATTTGTTATGGTACTCTTCCAGGAGCACATGGAAGAAAGGAGAGAATTAAAATTCTTCCTCCATTTTGTTGTTTATGTTGTTGTTGATTTAAGCGACTAAAAAACCCCCAGTTTTTGTATGTTTGTATGCAAAGAAAAAAACAATATAAATATATTTTAAGTGAAACATGAGAGTAATTCCAAAAACGTTTATGGTAAGTCAATATTACCCATTTTTCTCAAAGCCATACTGACTGAAATAGAAGGAAACAGAGGGAAAAGTAAAGCACACCAGGACCAGGAAGAGAAGCTCTACCCTCTGCTTTATCCTTCAGCTTCTCTATGGCAAGGTTATAAGTGACAAGACTGTGAGTCAAGCAGTTTACAGGCTATAGCTTCATTATCAAATAACAAGTCAAAGTAGAGTAGGTGAGGAGTGGCTATTCAGTCTTGTTAATGCCCTTTATTCATATTTGAATTTTAACACAAGAAAACAACTCTTGGAACCACTGAACAAAATAACAGTTATCATATGTAAAAGTGGAATTCTCACCATTTTTCCCAAAATGAGGAGACTGAATATCCTGTTGCCCAAAGACTAATTTTAAGTTTCATCTCTAACAATATTTATGCAAAATAATAAAGGAAGGAAATAAAGAACATAATTAATATATACAAAAATATTTATACACACGCTCAGGGAAATAATACAAAGCTATGACCCTAATTTCTGTAATTAGACACAAAGTCATAGTTGCTATAATAACTTTCTTTTTTTAGTGCCATTTATACTGATATTGTTCTCGGTGAGAATTTCAGCTGTGAAGACAACTGGGTCTTCCTTGAGCCATTCCGTTTTTCTATTAGAAAAGAAATGCATCTGGATATGGGCTATATGGTAAAACCAGTTAATTCCGTGGCCTTAACCCAATACTACACTTTCTTTTCTGTAAAACGACTTCCTTTATTAGAAGCAAAACTATGTGGAATGTCATGATAATAAATGATTCCATAGATGATGGTGCCCAAAAAAGAATTTTCATAAGGGAAGATAAATGTATATCTAGAATATGTGTCTATTTCAATGAGGACAAGTCTCTCTCACTCTCATGATTTAAGTTGTCCAGTGTAATTTACCTGCTACCAGGAATGCAGCTGGTCTCCCTGGGGAATGACACCATTTTGAGAATTTATTGTATGTCTCTGTTACTCGAAGAGTAGGCATGTACTCAGTAGTAGCAGTCTCCCTGAGTGGAGTTCTAATGCTGTAATTGTCCACTTTCAGGTAATACTAGCATACCATGCAGACCCAGTGGTAAACCAGGCTCAAGTGTTTTGTATCAGTCATTTTTTTTATATGGAACTTCCATGAGGCCACAGGTGTGAACTGATGGAGGTGAGTCAATGCAGAGGGAATCAGTTTCAAAAGAGACTGAGACGTTTGCTTATGTGACTTACTTGTATATTCTGGCCCTGCTCAAACCCATTATTTTTTATATTACTTATGATTACTGCCGCACGTGTCCACCTTTATGAATAGGTGGGTCAGACATGGAAAACTCAGGCTGCATAGTTGTGTGATGTCACTTTCTGTTTGTCTCTTTCAAGGCCTATTAATAAGCCAGAGGTTATTTCTCAGATTAAGGAAATTTAATCTTCATCAAAGAATATAGATTTGTTCCAAAACCATAGAGGTCATCCTTGTGATTCTTTCATTTGTGTTTACCAGGAAGCTCCATACAGCATCTCTAATTACCACAGGCACTTTGAGTATTAGTGGCTCTACTGAATCATTAGGCCTATGTGAAGAGTAGCTTGCATGGAAGCCTGGATTTACTGCCAAGCCATTTCTTGTTATAGCCTTCACTCGAAACAAGTGCCTTAACCTGTTGAAGAAGCCTATTCAGATGTGGTACATGTTGTCTCTAAAATCTTTTTTTTTAAATTAAAGTTTATTGGGGTGACAATTGTTAGTAAAATTACATAGGTTTCAGGTGTACAATTCTGTAATACATCATCTATATGTCATATTATTTGTTCACCATCCAGAGTCAGGTCTCCAAAATCTTAAAATCATACCAAACATCGAGCCTTCATTTTTTCTTCATGGCTACCGTGTTTCCCTGAAAATAAAACCTACCCAAAAAATAAGCCCCAGTTAATATCATCAGCCAGATGGACGCATTTAGTATGTTATGACGATGTTCCAGAAGAAGATGACATGACTGTACTTGAATACATGTAGATTGTTGTACATAAAAAAAATAAGACATCCCCTGAAAATACGCCCTAATGTGTCTTTTGGAGCAAAAATTAATATAAGACCCAGTCTTATTTTCGGGGAAATATGGTATAAGACCAAGTCTTATCTTTGAGGAAACACTGTAGGCATGGCGAAATAACTTGTCTTTCACCTCTAGGAATTAGGAATTCCTAATATGTTCCATACCATTGAACTCACAGAATCTTCAGTGAAGCAGCAGACTCATAATCAATTTCTGTGGGGTTTAATTTCTAGATTCAGGTTGGCATTTGTCTTATGAAGATATCTCACAGTAATTGCTACATCTTACTCATCAGTTCCAATCAACCTAATGTCATCAGTGTAGAACAGTGTGGTGTTTTGTTGAATGTCATGAAAATCAAGTTCTTTGCAACTAATTTATATCTAGAACAAGAAACTTGACATAGCCCTGAGGCAAGGCTGTGAAGGTATACAGAGTGTTCAATGAAGTATCGACTTGTTCCAGTAAAGATGCTGCAGTTGGGACACCAGCTACAATGGGATCACCACTTGATTAAATTTATGATGCTCCATAGTGATTTTCCAAGGTCCACTCTCCTTCTGCATTGGCCCAGCAGGCAAGTTAAATGGGTGTGTAGTACTTATCCTCACTCCTGCATCTTTCAAATCATTGATAGTGGCATTCATTTCTGCAATTCTTCAAAAATTCTGGGTTTGCTTCTGGTTTACCACCTTTCCGGTTTTACTCCTGGGCCACATTTCTCGGCCACAGTGATGTCTTGGATTCCCAGTGATTATTGTCATTTCAGAATGGATGGTCTAATTCCCATAAATTCTGGGCATACCCTTATTCCAGTGCTCAGGCACACTCACAAATGTCCATTGGTTCCTTTGAAAATGGCTTGAAAGAGTATTTATAACATATATTTGCTGCAACACTGCAGGGTTTTCTTTTTCTAAGAGGGACCAGCCTCACTTTCAATCAAGGTGCTCTGCTGGTGACCTGGCTTCAGTGTAGAAACTGGGTGTAAAGCCATGATTTTTCATTGTAGTAAATCAAGTCATATTTTTGGCTACCACGTCTAGAAGGCGTTTGTTTCTCCCCGTTACATGACATGCAGTATTCTACTACACTGTCTGTCTGTCTGATTTCCTGGGAGGTCATGATTAATTAGGTCCCGTCAAGGATTACTGGATGCCAAAGCTTTAATCAGTTACCAGTATGTCCTTAGCGTTCTTTACAGTAAGTTGTTGGAAGATATTTTCCAGGTTTTTATGTGACTCAGACTTTCTAAGTGAGAAGCATGTTTGGATAGCAAAGGCCTTGGAAAGTAGAGATAATGTATCACTCAGAAGAGGTTTAGAGACTTGTCTTTCTGGAGCCATTTCCTTTCATTCATGTTGAAATCTGACTCTATTTATGGATCAAGTAGCAACAAGGGGTGATTTCCTGGGGTCTTGAGAAGAATTTGTACCCCCTTGCAAGTATCTGCCCAGGGGGAAATTACCAGTGTTTTCAAGCAAAGGAATGCTAATTTTCTCAGGCACAGGTGGTCAGATGACTGAAATAGAACAGGGAGGCTTAGAGTTATTAAGAGGTTCAAGTTGTCATTTCTCCCAAGTCCAGTCTGTTTTTCGGTTTAAGGTCCAGTTTAATAAAGCAGGAAAAGAGCTGAGAACCATTAAATTGCTAAATCCCACAGAGTAGCACTGATTTTTGAAAACGAAGCAATTAGAAACTGCATTACCATAGATGTAAAGGTTTGAATAAGGCTGTGTCAGGAAAATAAGTTGGTTATTTGGCTCAGAAATAGCCAATATTTCACTCAATCAACCTCTGTTACTGTGTAAACACGATTTAGCAATACATTCTCGGTCTTTGAACCCTACACAAATACTATAAGCGCAATTGTCACTTCATGCCTAAAATATAAGTTCTATTTTGAGATAATTTAGTATAATAAAATATGTTTTAATACAAATTGATGACATTTGCTTGCATTCAATAGAAGCAGTTATTAAAATTAATGCCCATAATAAGGTATGAAGATAAATGGAATCCCTAACACTATTTACTTTTTGTGGAAACTGAAAATACAAGAAATTAAGTGACTTACCCAAAACCACTGAATGATTTAAGAGTTAAATTCTCATCTGTTGACTCATTGTTTACCAACATATATTACTTATTTTATGACAATAGTTATTTTCATGAATGACTTCCATTTTTCTTATGTAGGGCAATGGATACTAATGGTCATCATATCGTGTTATATATTACATGATGGTGATCTCTGTTCCCTATAGGAGAAAATAGAAAGATGTTCCAGTGCATGTGGGGAGAAGCAGATATATATTTTTCTAAGTAATAGGCTTACGACTGTTGGGAAGACATGAGACAAAATGAATAATTTTCTCTTAAGTCAATTGAAAATAAAAGGTAAGATAGTTCCTATTCAGTCTTTTCCTCCATCAGCCATTTTCACACTTTATCAACATCCGTCTCAGTCATATTTTACTTATGAAAAAGTATCCATATTCTTCTATATTAACCTAAGAACCCCTGGCATATACACTGCTTCAGTGCTTACCTTACTAGGATAAAAATTCTTAGCACATTCTGTGTGAATACTGTCTTTCTGCCTTCCCATTTATGTTTGACACCCATTTGTTACCTTGCTAGGTGCTGGCGTCTTCCCTGCCGTGAGTACTCAAAGACCTCTCCACCTGGAGATTATGCTGCAATGTAACCTAGCTGTTTTGTATCCACCCACGTCCCTTTCATCTCTGTCACTCTTCAAGTATTCTGCCAATATAAAAACATGAATGAGTTAAAATGTGATTCAAGTCAGTATTATGTGTGACTGGTATGTTACTTTTTATTATTTCGTTAATGGATTACTTCTAAACCAGTGTAACTAGTAGTCACAGTCATGACAATAATTTGTGAAAACGAAAAAAAAAAAAAGGAAAAAATGTGGCTTTCTTACACTTAGAGCATCTTTTACTCTTTTAGCTGTGATCACCTGCTCATGCCAACAGGCATTTTTGTGAGAGCTATAAGAAGATAAATGAGGGGAAACTGTAGCCCCTGGTGAGGACTTTGAACCCTGTACAAACACAACTGATTTTCTACCTATATTCTGCGATTCATGCTAGAGGAATTATGAGCCAGAGTATATAAAAGTTTTTCACCTCAAGCATCTATTTAACAAGCTTCTATTATCATTGTTACCCAAATTGAGTTAGATTGTAATTTTCCATGATAACCTGATCATTGGAAGGCCAATTTTCTAATTTCAGTTAAACTTAGATATACCAAAAATGATAATGATAACAGTAATAGTATAAATTATAAATAGGTGACAAAGCAAGCTCTATGCAACAGTTTTCCATGAATTATTGTATTGTTACTCATAACCCCATTATTTATCAAGAAACTGAAAATTAGACATATTCAATAATTTGTCCAAATTTATCATTTATTAGTGGAAGTATTGTTATTGGTTAAATCCATCAACAGTTCTTCGAGCAGAGGGCATTCTGCTCTGTTCTCAGAACAGGAAAGATGAAGCTTGGGGAGGACAGGTATAATCTGTAAATGTAATTTGTAATTGGGTCATTTTACACATGAGAAGAAGACACCAAGAAGTGAAAGAGGCCAACTATGTATCAGTCTCACCAAAGTGAATCATCACGTAAATAGAAGCCTTAATATACCTTGAATCCCCTGGCTTCTATAGAAGGCGCGTCACACCACTTGCTCTGATTTGCTAAAGAGGGTTAAGTATTTCTATATGAAGTCTATAATTCACAGAAGAAATCTTGTTCCCCTCCACCAGTATATTTATATGCTGTATCTATTTTTATTCATAGGTACATTAATATACTACACCTAATACAAGGTTCTCAGAATGTGGGTCATGGCTATATCAGAAACTACCAGCAAACAATCTCCATGTACTTCATCCACTACTTTAGTAATAATAATAATAATCACTATGTGTCACGCATTGCAATTCTTTACACATATCTACATATATTTTCATATTCAGTTCTCAGAACAACCACAAAAGGTAAGTTTCATTGTCAGCATTTGTAGATAAAGTTATGTTCTGTGAAGCTAAATAACTTGTCCAAGGTCTTGTAGGAATTGAACTCAATATTTTCTCTGAAAAAGTTTTTGATCTTAGTACAACATTTTAGTCTAATCACTGTACAACATTTCTTCTTTAACTGCTCTGCAGAAAACTCATTGTTATTCTGACACATAAAAATTCTGTACCATATTCTCTATATAAAAATAGTCACATGCATAAATACATTTAACATATATGACTAAAATTTGTGTTCCTTTTAAAAGCAGGATTTATAATGTATGGATAGTTGATGAAGTTCCTAGCGTACCATGAAGTCTCAATAAATATTAAATCAAACAACAGATCATTTAGCAATAAAGCATTCAACATCATGCTGTTAAAAACCGAAACAGTAGAATTGACTTTAATGTTGCTTTGTGCAAACTCTCTCTCTCATTGGGTTTTGATCCAAACATATTGTCGCTTTACAAACAGAAGGACAGATGTTGCAAGATAATTCACCTTTTAGGTAGATTTAATTTACACTATGCTGGAGTGAAAGCATTTGAAAGAGCTCTTTGATTTTTCTATACAGGAATATTGTAATCAGGGAAAAAAACCCTGTCTTGAAATGACAGGTCTTTGCATAGTCTAATTTAGAATACCTGCAGGAGGTGAGGGTGGACGTGGGGATGATCTGTCCTGTTTTATAATATTATAATGAGGTGTGCGACAATTTAAAAAAAAATAAAACCAGACTTTACATGTGAGGATCCCCAGTTAGTAAAGGCAGAGCATGTTTCAGGTACAAAAACCCTTGGTCTCTGTGTCAAGAGAAATGACCGCATGTTATTTTGGAGCACACTGGGCAGTTGATAGTGGAGAGCTGTTGGCAATGATTATGGAGGCAGGTGCTTACCTGTACTCCTACCGCGTGCAATCTTGGCTTGATGACAAGGTGAGGGGAAGGAGAAGCTGTCACAGAATGGGGGCAACTGGCAGCTGGAACCCTAGCGGGGAAGGGTAAACTGGTCACCCAGGGCTGCTTGCTTGACAGTAGCAGATCTCATCAATCATGCCAACATATGCAGCTGCCCGAAAATAAACAAGCTTCTCAGACGGGAGACAAAATGAGGCAAATTAAAAGACCAATAATTTAAACAAATCCATTTCCAGTTTCACAGCCAAGATGGATGGATGAATTCTGCTGATAGACCCAAATATCTAGTTAATTGATAATAGTCACTGAAACATACTAATGGGGAAAGTTTCAGCATGCCATTCTGAAACACAATCCTTATACACATTTTTTAAAAGTCGCTACCTTTTAAGATATAGGTGTGACGTATTTTTAAAAATCTATCCATTATTATCTTCTCCTGGATTTTTCTAAATTTATTATGAAAATAAACATTGGAGCTCTAGGTACCCTGTGAAGCATATGTCTTCTTCTTCAGTCCAATGCCCCATCTGAAACCCGTGGGAAACAGGCTGCAGCAATGACTGCATAATTACCCTCGTAATGTCAGACGACACTTTGCATTGTCATGTCATTTTCCTTTGTCTTATCAGCCTCTCTGTTAGCTAATCTTGAAAATATTTATGGCAGCATTGCTTCCATCTATTACTTCGTTATCACACTCTCTCATTTACTCCTTTCATTCTGACCAGGTTCGCCTTAGCCTAATTTGACTCCTTCCTAGACGCGTATATACATTATTTTGGTTCTGACCCTTCTTTTCGAATCTCTCATAGTCCTTCAGTAACCTTCTGTATTTCTCATCAAGAAAACAAATCACTTGCAGTCCTTTCCTTTTTGGCTTAAAACAGCCTTCTCCTGAATTCTCTTGACTAATAACCACAGATCCCCTAAGGTTAAATGATGATGAACTCCACCATTAGTTACTCAGCAGCTTTTACTCATTGTGATCACATCTCTTCCTTGAGTCTATCCTTCATCCTTCATCCAACTTAGATTTATCTAAAAGAACCCGCGAACTCATGTCCCTCTCACTGATGTGCTCTGTATTTCTGTGCCTACGATCGCCATCCAGTGCCCCACCGAGAGCACTGAGGGGGTCTGATGAGACAACATTAGAAGGTGGTGACTTCCTTTTTCTAATAGGACAGTGGTGCAGAAATTAGAGAAAGACAGAACTAGCCTGAGGTCAGTGCAATTCTCTCATCTCTCAGGCTCATCTCCTTACACAGGTGGTGTTACAGCTGCTGTTACGTCTGCCGGGGACTCACAGTGCTGGCGGCCCCTTACACAGCTGGCAGCCAACACAGGGACACGAGAATCAGCTTCGATGTTGCTAAATGGGAAGCATCCACCTTGCCTTCCAAATGTCTGCTTTTCTTTAACCCACGCTACCAGACATGTTGTTTTTGTGTTGATATAATCATGGCTGAGGGTTCAAATTTCACCACCTAGCTCCACCTTAGGGACAAACAAACATCTCTCAGAAATGAATTAGCTAAAGATTTCTAATACTTTTTTTCAGTCTAACAGTTCATTTTAATCTTTCATCAGCATTTGTCATAGCTTGCAATATACCATAATAATATACCCCCAAGAAAAATAAGTTGGATCTTAGTCTAGTGGTGTTTCACAGTAGTAATTATTGTCCATGTTACATGTACACGCTAAGCTTCATTAGCTCTGATGGCCGCGCCATATGTTTACAACAAAAATGAGATTATGCACATAACTTAACCTGGGCACAGGTTAAAATATCACTCAGAGCTGCCTCACACATCACCTCGTATCTCCAGACATGTCAATGGAAGCACTTTTACCACATTTTGTGTGACATATAAGAACATCATGAATTGGTTCTAAGCTATAGTGCATGAAATCCCACTATAATTAATTAGTGTTGTTATAGCAACACCTTTTTATGGTATTGCCACACACCCACGGGATGCAGTGGCTTGGGGTAAACCCTCTAAAAAATAATTGTGTCAATTTCATCCTCAATCATGCTTATGCATCTATCTTTTCTGCCCTCTTTATTTTAATCATTGTTTCCTCTCAATTTGGATCTTTCCCTTTTTGCAGGAATTGAGTAGTCAAACCTCAGCACAGCAGCAGGCCTTAATATCAGTTTGCTTGCATAAATATTGAGAAGCTAGCACTAGATTTCTGTCAGACAAAACAAACACAGTATTTATTTTATTTAAAATTAACTTTTTTGGTTTAGCATGATTGCATACAGCCTGGAAACAGCATGCCACATTTGACTACCAGTAATCCTTGCCCTATATCCACAGGGAACCATTAGGAGAAAAACAGTATCTATCTATCTAATCTATCTATCTATCTATCTATCTATCTATCTATCTATCTATCTATCTATATATATATAATTTTATTTTTTTTCTTATAAGAAAACCTATGGGACTAGCTATGCTTGTTATCATATTTGTAAAAAAAAAAGTGATTTGAAAAGGAACTTATAGGCTACTTAGTACTGCTCTTCTAAAGAAGGAAATATCAGAGGTCTCATAAGTAGTTAACCACAGAACTAGGATGTTAACCAACGTCTCTGCATTCCCTCATCAAAATACTTTACACCAAATTAAAATTTGCCTCCTGTTACACACTTCTACCACACACAAGATATATATATATATATATATATATATATATATATATATATATACACACACATATTACAAAGATATACACAAAATCAAGAAAAGCTGTGTGGCAAGGCTAGCTTAAGTGCATGACTGTCTGATTGGTGGTAGAAAGGCCATGTTAGTGAGCCAATCACCACATATCTATTGATATATTAAGGCCGGATACATTTCCAGTGAAAATGAGTGTGAGAGAGAAAAGAAAGTCTGAACAGGCAGGAACATTGGGAGAATATAACTATGAGGGGAAGGGTGGAAGTGTTGGGATATTAGGAACATGATGGAACTCCAGAGAAAGGAAACAAGTGGATGCTGGCAGAGCTCCAAGTCTAGAAATTTGGGAAGATGCAAAACACTGTGATTCAGCCAACAGTCAGCATCAAGGAGCTGAGGTAACAACAGAATCCTTGGACATGGGATTAGAGAGGCAAGCAACAACCACAACAAAAAACAAACAAACAAACAAACATCCTTGCAATATCAGGACCTGGTACCATGTCAGAACTCTCTATATATGTTTGACAGAATCAGCTACATAATTGTGCGCAACTTGACCATGAAAATAGTGGACACCTTATTCAACCATTATCAAAATTTCAAGATGGCAACAGCAGAGCATTAAACCAACTTTGGGGCCTTTCAAATTGAAGGGAGGTTGGAAAGTTGCATTTCGTAAAATTCCTTGTAGCCAGAACTCCATATATGACTTTGGTTTTGCCAACTAGATGTA
The DNA here is from genome assembly GCF_036562045.2 of Rhinolophus sinicus. Classification (NCBI taxonomy): domain Eukaryota; kingdom Metazoa; phylum Chordata; class Mammalia; order Chiroptera; family Rhinolophidae; genus Rhinolophus; species Rhinolophus sinicus. The sequence continues at coordinate 10,977,887 of NC_133754.1, read as the reverse complement.
TTCATAATGGATTAAAAAGGCAGAAGTCAGGCCAAGGCTTTTGGCTATGTGTACTAGTAAGCTATTTGACCTGAGTTTCTTGAACCCAAACTAAGGGTCTCCACCACTCAGATTTTATGGCATTGAGAGGCAAGTATGATAGTGATAAAGATGTTGCTTCAATCATAACCTAACCAGTTGCCTCAGAGTATTTGCTCCCCTGGCAGATTATTATTGAATTGTACTAGAAGCTATTAAAAGAGCTTCAGACTGGAACCTGCTACCTACCTCACCCTGCTGACGCTTTTGTGAGCATCTAATTCCCTGTATAGATCACTTTCTGATTAAAATACCTAAAATGGTTTTTGTTTTCCATTGAACCCAGTCCGATTCAATGGAATTTAGTCGATTGTAAAGGTGGAGGTTAAAATCCTGACAGTACTTTTGTAACAAAGATACTGGTAAGGTTTTTTATTGTACAAGTGACATGACGTCAATTGACATCCATGAAAATGTACTTTGTGGCCATGAAAGATAGACAGGGAAATTTTTAAAATCAGTGGATTGATCTATCATCTATAAGTTATTACTTTCCTAGGGCTGCTGTAACAAACTACCACCAACTTAGAAAACAACAGAAATGTATTCTCTGTCAATTCTGGAGTTCAGAAGACTGAAATCAAGGTGTCAACAGGGTCAGTTCCTTCTGGAAGCTCTGAGAGAGAATCTGTGGCACGCCTCTATTGTAGTGTCCAGTGGCGACTGCCATCCTTGGCGTTCCTTGATTTTGAGGTGCATCACTCCAATCTCTTCTTCTGTTTTCACATGGGCTTCTTCCCTGTGCGTCTGTGCCTTCTCCTGTCTATTTCAAATAAGGACACTCATCATTTCATTTAGGGCCTAACCAAATTCAGAATGATCTCTTCTTAAGATCTTGACCATAATTATACCTGCAAAGGCTCCTGGGGAACCTAAGGTCACACTCTAAGTATATAGGCTGACATATCTTTGGAGGGGACATCATTCTCACTACACGAAGAAAGTTGATTAATGCAACGAAGTTTATTGATGAGACTACATTTTGTTTGTTTCTTCCTGATTACTTTGCAACAGAAAATGAAGTTCACACATTGAAACTGACCTTCTGACATGAAGACTTAAGCAGAATACATTTAGAACAGGACAAATCAGGCTTTAAAAGGACTGGTTCCTAAAATTAAATAAATTAAATAAATTAAATAAATAAATTTATACATATATAAATACATATATATGTATATTAATACATATATTATATATGTGTATGTTCATTTAAGTTAACAGCAACAACAACGAAAACCTGCAAAATTATAAAGGCACAGTTCATGGAGGAAAACCAGCAATCTTGTTTATCTTAGAATATCAGTATTACAAGTCAGGGATAACATTATTTTGCTAATTTTCAGTAACTGATGGAAAATGCTCAAGATTTTATTAGTTTTAAACTAGAATTAGAGGAGGCAACAACTACACACACTCATACACATACACACACACTTATCTGTGGCATGTTTATGCACATTGAGAGGATACTATTTTACTTCAAGACCCTGATTGATTTTCAACTCTAGTTTCATTCTAAATGTGAAAATGTAATTTCAAAATATATATCTTAATTCCAGGAAAATTTATCAGTGATGCCAAGTTATAGCAAAAAAGGATAGACAATACAAAATAAGCGGGCTTTTTATTTAAACTCTTGAAAGTGATATTAGCCAGTCAATATTGGCAGTAGTACTGTCTACTATAAAAGGAAAGACCTAACCTGTATATTTAAATGGAGCTCATATTTATTCAATTTATATAATACCTGTACTGAATATAATGAAACAAACACATGCGGAATGGGCACCTATGATATTGACATTCATGAAATTAAAGAAAACCACTCACTTTTCAAATTCTGTTTCAGGTTTCTGGAAAATAACCTTTATTTTTTAACAAAATGATGTTATTGATTATTTCAGTGTAAAATAGCACATTTAGAACCTCAAGTTTGGTGATCCAATTTAAATAATCTAAAATAATAAGCAGTTAATGTCAGCATATATTGAGAACGGAGGAGAACAGGCTATTCATTCATCAGTAGTATTGCAAATTATATTAGAGAGTGTGTAGGAATATTTGTAACACATGATTAATTTAATAACTGTTCCATACTACAAAGTAAGAATATGAAAATGAACTTGCTTTGTACTTCAGGTGAAAAGTTATTTGACTTCCTGGTATTGGAACAATGAGGAAATGCATTTGTTAGTCTTTTTTAAAATATTGTTAGTTTGCTTTTCAGTTGGCTGAGTTTCATATCAAAAATTAAAAAGTTAAAAACTTAATCATAATAAAACTCAGGATTTATCTAGGAGTATCAATTATTCGCATTGTAAGACACATAAATATTCTACCTAATACTAAACTATTTAAGAAATAGACTACAAATCCATATATTTTATGTTGATTTAACTGCTAGATAAAGAGAAATATTAGGCTGTATGAGTCATTAGTTATCTCCATATACACTTAATGACAGATTTTATTCCTGTTTTATCTTTACTTTGAAGATGTTTTGTGTGTAATATTTTGTTTTATTTTATTGCACTCTTATGAGACAGATGTAGATTAAACTACCCAAAGTGGTCAAATTTGAATAAATTGGGTTTCTTTTTAATGTAGGGAAAAAGAAAAAAGGAATGTTGATAAAGGGACGACCCTGGGGATCATGGTGAGTGAATGTGCATTGTCTTTCCTCTTAGCAGCCCTACCACCTAGAGGAAACCAGTCAATCTTTCCATGCCTCTCTTTTCTTATTTGGCAAAGCAAAATTATGCACGTAATCAATCTGTTTAATATAAAAAAAAATATTTGACACTAAATAGAAATGATTCATAAATGTTTGAAACATAAACATATCCACCCAATGGCTTTGATTATATTTATTAATCTTGTAATTTGACAAGCAATATTTCAGTATTAGATAATCAGTTATCATAATTGGTTTACCAAACCAAATATGGAAAAATAACGAAGCAGAGGTTAAGTGTATAACGTCAGAGACAGGGACTTATCCGAAATCTATTTAGCAATTCCCTTCCAAACTTTCATTCAAGTACAGCTTTCCTTGCTGGCTCTAAGTTGTCAACCTGTGCCACAGTAGTCTCCAAGAAGCTGGTGTAAATCTTCTAGAAGCCTATTAACTTACACGCATTGCCAATCTATCTGTCTCCTTTCCTAGACTGTGAATAAATCGAAAGTGGGATTTGCACTGTATCTATCCGTTGATCAATCTTTCATGTTTTCTCTCCTTCTCCCCCTCCCTTCTTCCCTTCCTCTTATCTTTCCCATCTTTCGATCTGTGTATACTCAGTAACTAATACAACGCTAAGCTCTGAGACAGTTGTTCTAAACACTTAGTTCTGAGACACATTTTGTTTTTTGGAACCACCCAGAGGTGATTTTAACAAGTACCAATCACTGGTCCCATTCTCAGAGTTTCCAATTCAATAGGTCTAGAGTCTCACGCCTGTCATTTCTAATAAGTTTGCAGGTGATGCTGATGTTGCTTTTATGGGAACTCCACATTGGGAACAATGCTCTAGCATACAGAAGGGGTCAGTAAATGTTTTCTGAATAAAAGCATTAGACTCTTATACTAATGTACCCCACGTTACTTTCTTTTTTCCATTGTCGATGGAGGTTTTGATCAGTTTGATGGTCAAACAATCATGATGGTCAACTCTAATAACAGCTCTAAACATTTATTGTGAGAAGACATTGAATTAAATACATCCGTCCTTTATGTGGGTTTCACAGCATCTAGTAAGATAATATCAGACCTCAGAGAAATTTATTTATGTATAAGATCAATAGCAAATTATAAAAATTATCATCAAAGGACTGAATTTCTTTAAAAATAGCCACACAAGATAATAAGAATAAACCAATAGTTTCCACACACTTGCTTTCACTGATGTGTTTCTAAATTATTTCCCTATGAGACTTGAATATCAGGCTGGCAACACCTACTATAATTTTGCCGAGTCTTGTTTATTAAGCAAAACTCTCGATCTTTGCGTTTTGAACAGCTCATTCAGTAAACAGAAAGAGCAAATGGAAGTTTTATTAGAGCAGTGCTAATATATTCATTGCTAACAAAGCCAAAAAAATAAATCACATTTCAAAATCTTTATTAAGAAGTCAATCGCTAAATATTTATTTCCATGATTTAAAATGTTTTTACATTTACATGTGAATAGTAAAACTGACCATTGATAATTATGCATAAGCTGACCCAATGATTGAATTCATAGTAGTCAACAAATAGAGTATCACATGAGATCAAAAATTCAAATTTCCATCCATTAAATTTCATTACCATTATTAGTTGAGTCTGAGGACTGTAAAAAAAAATAAACATTTTGGAATATCTAAAGAATTCTTGATGAAAAATAAACTCACCCCTTTTTCACTCTGCTGATATTTAATTTTTTCTATAAACTCAGTTTCACATTCTAAATGAAGTATCCATTTGTTCTTACTCTGAGTATAATTTACTTTCCCATTAAGAGTTGGTTTACTAATTAAGGCTGTGGTTCTCAAACTGTACTTTATTAGCATCACCTGAGAACTTGTTAAACACACAGTATTGGTCCCCAATACCAGATACTAATTCAGTAGGTTTGGGGTGGGACCAGAAATTTTGAATTTCTGCAGTTCCCAGATGATGCTGAGGATGGTGGTACAGGGACTTAGAGAACCATTCACTAGTTAGATATAAATGAGGGCACTTGACATCTTCTCATCTTGTATAAATCTATCCATTTATAAGAAGAATGAAACAGAGAGTAAAATATAACTCGTTCCTTTCCAATATTTATCAATCTATAATTGATGCCAAGCCACAATTTTTAATTGAAATTGCAATTTTGAGTTTCAAAAACACTAGTCCTGATTCTGTAATTTTTTATCCCCAAAGAAGGGAAATGCCTATATCTACAAAAATAACATTGCATTCTAATAATAGTCTTGATAAATGCAAATGTTGTTACATAAACATAGGTTACCTTTCAATTTGACTGAATGGGTCAATCTACATTTCAAAACAGACTAAATTTTTTAAATTATATTTTTATTCACCAATGCCAGGTTGGCCATAACTAAAGAATAAACTTTAAAAATAACACTTTTAATGAAATAGATAATTCAAAATTACATGGAACATTTTTATGACAAATCTGCTATTGGTTGATTTCATTTAAGTTCAAAGAAATGAGGGAAATGCAATATTAGTGCAATATTGTCATTGATAAGAAACACACACACACACACACACACACACACACACACACAAATATGATCATTCAGATGACCGAAATATATTTCCTATATATTTGGTCTTTACCCACAGTTCCTGGCTTACAGCTCTCAGACCCCTTGGAATTTCCTCAGTGTTGAGAGCAACAGTGGTGTCTCATTATGTTAATGAGGTGACTTTGGGGCTCCACCCAAGGGTAGGGGTTATTGCCAGTAGAAGCCACCCATGTAATTAGAGGACTGGGACTCTCAGTCCCACTCCTGATTTCGAAGGAGGGGAGAGGAGCTTGAGGTGAATCAATTGCCAATGGCCAGTGACTTAGTCAATCATGACAATGCAATGACGCCTCCATAAAACCCAAAAGGACAGTTGGTCACCCTTTTTTGGAGAGGTTCCAAGCTGGGCAACCAGAATGCTTCCATGTGCCACTGTGCTGGGCCCCGAGCTGCACAAGCACAGAGCTCCATTTGGGGGACCTGACTATGTATCCATTTCTTCTCTGGCTGTTGATTCAAAGCTTTTAATATCCTTTGCAAAAAGATCTTTAATCTAGTGATAAACAGGTTTTCTTGAGTTCCATGGACTGTGCTGACAAATTAATCAAACCAGAGGTGGTCACTGGGACCTCCCACTTGTTGCCAGTCAGTCAGAGCCCATGTTAACAACCTGGGCTTGTGACTGGAACCTGCAGTGGAAGGCAGTCTTGTGGGACTGAGCCCTTACCTGTGGAATCGGATTCTATCTCTGGGTAGGTAGTGACAGAATTGAGTTGAATTCTCAGACACCTTGCTGGCATAGGAGAATTGTTTGTGGATGGTGGGGAGTCTCCACATACGCAATGGAATTGGAATTGGGTCCTGGAACACTTTGCAGCTAGTATTTGGAATTCGGAAGGTGTTGTTCCAATCTAATATGCTAGTAGGATGTCTATTCCTGTTATATAACAAACACCATTTCAGAGCATGATAAATGTCACAGCCTTGCCACTACCATTGTCAAGTTCCCCCAGAATGTATAGATTCTGGAATTCCTCACACAAATATTTTAAATACAAACTAGAAAGTTGTAACCTTAGGGAAAGCTGAAGCAAAAGGATGTGATTTGAATTCTTAACAAATTGGCTAGAATGATTCAGAGAATTGGTCTTAGAGATACAGAAAAGCAAATAATCAAGAAAAGAACATTGTTATAGGGAGACATTTATTAGTCCTGAGGAAATAATAAAAATTGGTTTTAGTATCAAAGAAAAATTTCTTTAATAAAAATTGTCTTGAAATCAAAGCTTTATACTGGAAAAAAGACCTGTTAGTGAGTCCATTATTATTGTGTTTTTTTTCCCCTCTCTGTCTCTAAAGTCAGTATTGGCTTCAAAAATTTAGTCTGGATTACCTCTTCACAATAAAAGCTAAATGAATCCAACCATTAAAAATGTCTGAAAACCAACTGGAACTCATATAGAAGTATTTTAATGTTTCTTTTCAATTATTTACTTTTTCACTGCTAGGCAATTTCTAGAACTGATTTTTCAAGCCAAGGAGCTTGGGAGCAAGAAGATTTTTCTAAGCAGTGCAGGAAAATTGTGAAAATGTAAATCAAAACATCTGTGCTATTTCAGGGAGATTATCAGTGACTTCCAGTTTAGAAAGAGAGGAAAAGAACAAAAAGATAATTTTTTAAAAAATAATTTAAGTAATCGTGTGTAAACCTCAATTACTTCTATTAATAGTGTCTGGTTTTGAAATATCACTTGAAAGTGAAACTATAGACCCCATTATTTCACAGCACTATTGGGAAAAATATACCAAAGCCTGAATAAATAGTTTTTGTACTTAAACAATGACTGTTTAACAATAATACAAATGTGAAAGCTTTAAATGCCTATACCAAAACAATGCAGGCTATTAATAAATACATATATTGATAAGTTGTTTATAGTAAAAGGAACAGTTTTAAGTCAGGAGTTAGTAAACCTGATTTTATTCCCCAGCTTTTTACTAACTTACTACTTAAAACTACTTCAAATCACTTGACATTTCTGAGTCTCAGTTTCCCCATCTTTAATTTATACACTGAAATATTCAAGGCCATTTATGCTCTTCAATTCTATAGGCTCTTTCTGAGTATATTAGTTGCTAAAAAATAATCTATCGTCCAATGTAGATAATGCTTTCTATAAAGTAAAACACGTTTGGAAATGCTGAATTCAAACCTAACATGAAGAACACCAGAATGAAGCAGAGGAATTTCAGTTTAATTTCTCATCTGCAGAACGATCAATAATCTACAGCTCTGAGAGGGCAGCTACTGAGAGACAGCATGAGAGCATGGCAGAGTCAGCATGAGTCCTAATAAAAAGGAATTGAAAACAAATGGGAGTTAGTGGCTGAGTGAGTAAAAAGTGGTAGTGACTAGCAGAGGAGGGAGCTTAAAAGAGGGAAAAACAGATCAATGGAAAGTTAGCCTAACAATCAAGGAGCAAGTATAGGAAAGGAGGTTCTGAGAGAGTTCAAAGGCATTCATTCATGTAGTTGATGTCCTTGGCATTTATGAGATCCCACAGACAAAGCAGCTTACTTAAAGGAAGTTACAGAAAAACTATCAGATATCAGAACTGAAAACCAAGAGGTAGGAAAAACTCTCAAAAGCATCATTGCTGTAGGATAAAAGCTTGTAAAATGTTCATTCCCCCCACCCCCCAATAAAAGGCAAATGAGAGAGAGAGAGAGAGAGAGAGAGAGAGAGAGAGAGAGAGAGAGAGAGAGAAAGAGAGAGAGAGAGATCATGTCCATTCTGGAGAACAAAATTGGACATGGAACCATTTTTAACATCAGTAACTTGAAAATAAACTGTTGGGGCAACAAAAAGCAAGGGTGTTTGCATCTAGAAATGGGCCGTTCTTTGGAACAAAACTATGGGTAATTCCTCTGCTTTACCATTTGCTAAACCTCTCAAGAGCAGTTTCCTTCCTAGAGAACATTTTGCTAATTAGTGTAAGGTCAATGATTTTCTTCTTGTGTTCATAGTTTAGATTTGTTGGTGTGTAACCATGTGCTCTGAGGGTAGACTCTCTCCTAAGTTCCCATGCTTGTGAAGAATTCATGCTTGCGAGGGGAGCACAAAGTATATGCTAGTTAATTTTGCCCCTGTTTGTGTAAGAAAATACCTTCCTACTTAAATCCTAACATAAATATTAAGTAGCGCTATAAAAGAGATCGATAAAAGACTGAAGGGTCATTCACTCCTCGCTCTTTGAGGGCTTTAAATGGCGATCAGTGGGTCTGCACACAGAACTCTCTAGCTAAATGAGGGGAACAGGGATCTCACTCATCTGGGGAAACACTTTGTAATATGCAACACTGAAGATGGAGGCTGAAGTGGGTTCTCCATGCTGCTACCCTAGATTTGAATCGTGGGGCACACGTAGGTAGGCCTGTGATGTATATCAAGGGCTGCATGAAATAAGTATCCATTTCCTTTGCAATCCAACAGGCATTTATTAACATCCTAAAATTAATAATAGAAATTTATTACAGCAATGGGTAGGTCTATGAGAGAAAGAAAAAAGATGAATAAATTATGGCTGATACTCTTTACACTGGCAATTTTGCTAAGTATGAGCTGCCAACATGATACCCAATCCACATAGATATGTCCAAAAATATAAATAAAAATTAAGACTTGAAATTCGGAGTATTTGGAACATTGATAGCTATGGTTTTTGTGTTATCTTTCTTTGTTGTAAATTAAATTTAGAGAGTTTCTCTGAAAAGAGAGTGTAAGTAAATAAAATAACAAATATTTGAAAGGATTACCGACCTCTTGAAGGTTAGAATATGTTTTGATGGTGGGATATTTGAAAGCAACATATGTCTCAACTGGAACCTGATCACCAAAGGTTGTAACTTCTGTTGTATACAATTTCAGCTTTATTTTGTAGGTGATGAAGAGTTACAAAATGTCATTAGCAGAATTAACAACGTCAGCATGACTACTTACATAAAGAGGGTAAAGCAGTGCTTCCCAAAGTGTGCTTCCTGGACCACCTATGAAATTTTTGTAAATGCCTATTTCTTGGGCATATTCTTGGTAGAAAAACTGAATCCAAAAGTGTAGCCCAGAACACAATTTTAAAGGTAGACCCCACCATTTACACAACTTTGATGCTAACTCAAGTTTGAAAATCATAGGGTTAATGGAAAAAGATGAGTTGAGAATAATTTTAAATTGTCTAAACTTTCTGATTGGGAAGATATTGATTTCACTAACCTGACCTAGGAGATATAGTACACAGAACCGTTTTGAAGAATAAAGATAAAGTCTTTAGTATTTTACATTTTTTTAACTTCAGGTAATAGCAGGATGTTCATGTGGAAATGCCCAGAACAATGTTGGAAAAGAGAGTTTGTAAGTCAAGATAGGATCGAATCATAAAATAGAGGATTCCGCGCCTGTGTTTAAAGGTGATAGCTGTCCATTGGTATGTAGAGATTTGATACAGAATATTATCAAGAAAAAAGTTAGGAAAGCTAAGTGGAGGCCTTCAGGGATATCTATGTGTCATGTAGAAAGACATAAATAACAATAGAGAAGAATTTCTATGTCATATTTAAAGGTTACAGGATATGAAAGGATGCTAGGTAAAATCATAATAATAACAATAAGATATTTTGGACATATGAGAAGAAAGCAAATTTTTGATTGAGAAAAAAGGAATTGTGAGGGAGCTGAAAGTAAAATGTGTGGAAATATTAGGGACATTTGTAAAAAAAAAAAAAAAGAAAAGAAAAAACCAGAGTTGGAGTTAGAGAAAATGATTTTGGAGTGAATTCAATTGTCACTAATCAATTTTTCTGGAAATACCAAGCAAACCTGGAGGAATAGTAACAAAAACGAGTAACGATTATCCCTTAGGTTATCAATCCATGAGATTGATATAACAACTAGGTAAAAATATCAATGCTCAGAAAAATCTAGTGTTTGACTCAAACCTAAAATTGTATCACTCCCAATACTCCTATTTATCATATCGTGGACCTAAATTCAACTAAGTATGAATCAAAGATACTTCAGTTTTTTTTCATGTTAATAGTACTTGAAATTCTGCTTGCTTCTTTTAAGACGATGGCTTCCATTCTGTTCACTGCATGTTCACATATTAACACCTTGCCATAGCACTTATATTTAAGTGGGACCTCACCTTTAGACTTGATGATAACATTTCTTTTCTTCAAGGTAGACCTACAGCATAATGTCTAAGTACTTGTTTTGTATTTATCTCCAAATTCTCTCTGATATTTTCAAAAGAAATTTGCATTATCTTTAGCTTCATAGATATAAATCTTTGAGACTGACCTTTATCAAGATGCTTATGCTAATATTGATGATTGTTTATAGAAAAGGAAAGAGGAAAGAGGGCAATTTAAAGTCAAGATGAGCAATCATAAGAAATTATGAAAGAGTTATATAATTGCAATTGTTGATGATGTCAAAAGACAATGATATTTATGACTTAAAAAAAATGCAATTTATACTTTGGAGAGAAAAAAAATTCTGCCCACAGTTGAGTATAGTAGAAAATTGACTTTGAGACTGAAGATTTGTAAGGCCAGTTCAAGAACACTTATTAATCTTTACGTTCTTAAGAATGGTAGGGCGGAAGTCTGTTCAGCTGTATAGTACTTAGACGTTGCAAAGCATAGAGTTGTATCTTAAATATTATGGATAACGATATTGGCGAGAGATTGACATACCCCATGTTAAGTATTTTATAGGAGGAGTTATTAGGAACTGTGATAAAAACTGTGGTTTGATGATAGTAGTGAGAAAAGAATAACTGCTCTAAACATCTGATACCCATGTTGTTGAGGAGAAAAGTCTTGCTACAAAAGAGGAATGTGACAGTTGAGGATGCACCACCTTCTCCCTTATTTTCCTTTTGGATAATTCCAGCTTGCTCTTCAATCTTCACTTACACTTTGCCTCTCCCTGGAAGGCTCCCCACCTCAGTGCCTCCCTGCGAGGGAAGTGTTCCTCACTGCTTATTCTTGGCAACTCATGATGCCCACATTCACTCTGTCCCTAGCATTCAGTTTCCAGCTTGGAACGCGGTCTGTAATTAACAAATGTTTGTTGAATTAATGAAGTAGAAGTTCACTGGGAGCCTCTTTATGGAATTCAAAACGATTTAATTATGCAGATCTTGCACAGAAAGGATTATGTAAATAAAAGTTAAATCTATCAATTTTGTCCAGTAGTTTAAAAATTAATTTGCATTTTTTGTACATTATGAGATGATATGAATGGGCAATATGTACTGTCCTAAGGTTCCTAAACATAATTTAATAATGTTAAATCACACAAATATGTTGTTATTCCTAGAGCTGGTTTATTTATTTATTTTTTTAATTTGTGATAAACCGTAATATATTTCCTTATCTACATCCATATTAGAGAAGAAAATGAAAATTGTTCTCAATGTTTTTGGGCATAATAAGCCCTAAATGGGGGCTCAGACAAATGAGATTTTAAATAGATTGATCCATTGTACCTGGCAGTTATGAAAATATAAGATGTGTTGGAAGAAATTTCACAATACATCAAAAGTTGTAGAAAATTACCTCAAACATGATTACTTCGCAGCTCTTCCAGGATAAAGTATAAATAAATAAATAAATAAATACATAAATATGTGTATATATGTATGTGTATATGTATGTGTGTGTGTATATATATATATATATATACACACATATATATATATATATTTAAAGTAAGACTATAAAATATATGTCAAAGGAAAACCCACAATAAAAGTTCACTACAAACCTGACAAAGGCAAACAAAAACATTCTACAAAAACTGTTGGAGTTAAGAGATCTCTGATTTTTTTCTTCATATGATTCAGAGGCATAATCAAAGCAGAATTTCTTGGGCTTCTGAAATAAGTTTGCTGCATTATTTTGCTGTCACTTTAAATCAAATTTCCCTATTATCCATTCTGCCATGGCTTCTGAAGATTTTCTTGTTAAAAGTGAGTTTAGTCATAAGGTCAAATAAAAATAGGCCACAGAAAATTAGAATGATTAATTCATAAAATTGTAGAATCTTCGATCTAAAGATAATCTCAATGAGCATTAAGTTTAGGCATATCGCTTTAAAGGTAAAGGTTAGAAACCAGATAAGGAGTGAAACTTTGTCTATGACAAATATTTAGATATTGAAATGATGACAAAATTGGGACTAAACTTTGATTTTCCTAACTTTCATGGCAGTGCTCCTTCTATTATTGTATGCTGTCTACTGCTTATAAACCACAGTAGACAAAAATTGAGTCAAAATTAGTAAATAGAAAATAAAATGTAAGACATTGTCGTGAAAACTAGTGTCTCAACTAGTTATATAAAGTATTTTAAATGAAATTTTAAAAGTATCTCTTTCAAAAAAAGAGAAATATTACATAGCATATGAAATATGCTATGATATCCATATATATGTAATTCATCAAATGGGAAACAATTCAAAAAGCATTTAATGAGAGAGAAATAGATATACATATATGTATATATGTATAATATGTATATGTATAATAGTAGCTGCTTACACTCCTGGGATGGTCAAGTAGATAATACTTTTTATACCTCTCCAGCTAAGTAGAACTCAAAATAATAGTGATTATACTGAAACAAAAGGAATGTTTTTGAAAGTGGAAAGAATAATCAGACCATCAAGGGAACTTGGGACCTGAGGAATTATATGGTTGTGAGCTTTTGGGAATTTGTTTTTGCCTCATATTTGCAAAACTAGGAGCTGAAGAAGCTAGCAATCCAGAGATGCCAATGAGCATAAACAAACAAACAAACAAACAAAAAACTTACAAAAGCCTGCTCTCTCTAGGTAAAAAACAAAGAGAGGGCCAGCATAACAAGACAGAAAACATTTCCACAATGACCAATCTATTTTGTCCCAACACAATAGAAAAAGCTGTGGCCCCACACTCATCACAGGAGCCCGACAGAGCCTCGATTTCCACCCTCATAAGCTTAACCTTTTGTCCTGAAATTGTGAGCACTAGATTTTAAAGGATGAACCCCCAACTCTAGTATGCCCTGATTAAAGAAGTAAATCTCTTCAAAAACTTATGTACCTTTAATACTGTGTAAGCTTTTTTTAAATTAAAATTTATTGGGGTGACAATGGTTAGTAAAGTTACATAGATTTCAGGTGTACATTTCTATAATATATCATCTATATATCACATTGTGTGTTCACCACACAGAGTCAGTTCTTCCATGACCATATATTTGAACCCTTTACTTTAACCATATCTCAGACTTTAAAAATAAAGTTTTGTTTTGTTTTTTGGCCTCAGGTAGCTTTTATGTTAGCAAGGTAATTACACATTTTTTGAATTCCTCCAAATCTATCTTGCATTTATTGTCACATTTAGTATAGTACTCAGTGTTGCAGCATCATGCTTATGTAAGGGTGGTCCTCAGAGTTAGATTAACCTAGATTCAGATTTATTTGTAAAAATTACTGGAGAAAAATGTTAATTCCTTCTCTAAACCTCATTTTCCATGTCCATAAAATAAAGATAATAATAATTATATTTCATAAATCTAAAACATTATGGTAAGTGATGTTTTACTTATAATTAAGAAAGAATAAATGCTACCAAGTGTAACAAATCATCAATAGTAAAATGCATTCTAATTTCAGAGATGTGCTTCTTTAAAAAAATTACAAAATAAGGCATTCATATGTTTGTTAAACAATACATGTAAAATATATGACATGGTTCCTTAGAGGTTTTACATGTTAGTTATTTTTCTGATTAACCTTCAGTCATGTTCTTTATAGCAATTTTAATGATTAGATTAAATGTGGTTTATAAGCATGATAAAATCCTACAAATCCACTGCCAATTCCCTTGCTTACTGTTGCATTATATGATCAGAATCTATAAATATTTACTCAAGCACTACTACTAATTTGTCTTGTGATTTTAGAGAAGTGACTTCATTTTCTTGGTTTAATTTATTAATTAGCAAAATGGAAATACAAGCTTACAAACATATGATGAAGTTTAAAATACAGAGTAGATTCCACAATAATTTCCAAATATGATATGCTAAGTAGTAGGGGAAAGAATGCCTAAAGCAAATGAAATCTATGCAGCATTGTTAATTCAAAAAACATTTTTGCCTGTGTAAGTGCCAATGAATGAGGAGTCTTCTCAAAAGACAGACAAAAGCAAAGAGCTTGAAAAATCTTATCCTTTATAGGTAAAATCTCCAGAGCAGTGGTTTGGGCAGATGGGATAGTTTTACTCCCTGAGCTGTATCTGTTCAGTTGATAAAAATGGACTTTGATCTTTCAGACTGTCAATCCAGCTCTGTTCATGAAAATTGTGCTTAAAGTAAACAGTAAAAGTGGCAAAGCAGTTATTAAAATTCCACCCCAGTTGGCTGCGCTCCCAGTTCCAAAGCCCAAAACATAATGCCCACTGATTATTCAGATTATGTTTAAGGCTTTTGTGTGTGTGTGTGTGTGTGTGTGTGTGTGTGTGTGTGTATTTTTAAAGAACACCACTGTAAATAACCAATCTAGTTGAGAAAATTATAAATCTTCCCTTTCAAATTCTAATCATATTAAATGAGTTAAAGTAAGATCCAGCAAAAATCTTTTCAATGACATTTCTATTGATACAAGCTCTAAGTACGAAATTCTGAGCTGCATCCAGCCACTAGAGTTTTGTGGATAAGTATATTACACTTGAGCTTAAAACCACTGCCTGTCTGTCAATCATCTGAAAAGCACACTAATTTTTTAAATACATTTTTTAAAGCTTAATATGTTAATCTGTTTACTGAAGCAGTTTCATCCCTCTTTTAGTCTCCTTCAGATCTATTTTGCTGCTTTTTTCTTTTTTTTTTTTGCTTTTTTGAGTTGCCCACTGAGAGTTTTAAACAAACTAGCAAAATATAATAGAAAAAAACCTCCACCTAAATCATCTGTTTATTTGACAATCTTGTTAGATATAGCTTGCATAATAGGTATTTTATTAGGTTTTATCATTCCTTTTTTTGCTATTTAGAGAAGTTGGGAAGTATAAAAAATTATGTTTCTTGGTCTCTATTATAGCTAAGTTTCTGTAAATGAATGAACGAATTTGACTGTTTGATGATAGAAAGCAAAAGTCTAGCAGGGGTCACTTTCCTGTTGTTTTAGCTAGTAACAGTCACACAGGAGTTAATGTTTGTTGTTTTCTTAAATTAAAGTTTATTGGGTGACAATGGTTAGTAAAGTTACATAGATTTCAGGTGCACAATTCTGTAATACATCATCTATACATCACATTGTGTGTTCACCACCCAGAGTCACTTCTCCTTTTATCACCATATATTTGATCCAGTTTTCTCTCCTCTACCAGCCCTCTCCCTCCTTACCCTCTGGTAACACTAAACTATGGTCTGTGTCTATGCATTTTTGTTTCTTCATTTGTTTGTCTTGTTTCTTTGTTGCTTTCAGTGTTATATCCCACATACCAGTGAAATCATACGGTTCTCGACTTTTTCTGTCTGACTTATTTCACGTAGCATAATAATCTCAAGATCCACCCATGTCGTCGCAAATGGCACTATTTCATCTTTTCTTATGGCAGAATAGTGTTCCATTGTGTGTGTATATGAGTTAATGTCTAAAGGCATTGCATGCTCTAAGGACATCTGGAGGCAGAGCTGCTGTGGAAAATGTGGCAGCAGAAGTAACATGCTCTCCCCTGGAGAGCAGCACAGTTGTGGTGACTCTGACTTCCTCTCTCCTCACTTCCAATACTTTTAAGACCCCTGTATTGAATTCCTTTCATGAGAAATACCTAAAGTGGTTTCTATTTGTTTTATTAGACACTGACTAATAAACTGTTAATGAAGAGTACATTTAATTTTAAAGCATTTCCTAACATATTTAGGCACAAAAGGAAATGAAAGATTGCTGATACATGGATTTGAATCAAAAATGAAAGAGTGAAAAGTCTAGGCAATCAGTTATATATTTCAAAGGCATGAATACTGTCAGGTAACTATGCAAACTTTATTTGTGGTTTAATGATGTTGCATAGTTCCTGACCCAAAACTTATAATTGTGTCATTTCAGAGGGAAAAAGATTATACTATGAAGTAATTTAGATTAGATTTGCAAGAAAATAAGATCCAAACAGAGGAGAGATTGTCTAGATTTTATATAGTTAGTGTCACAGGCTGAATGAAACATATCTCCTAAATTTTCTTAACACTCACTGTGACTCTAGAGAGTCCCAACTTAGAGAAGTTCAGCTCACTTGAGTTAAAAAGAAGAGGGATGGGCAAATAGCATGCAGACATTTATGAATTTATTTGGCATCCCCAAAATTAAGTTTCCCCTAAGTGAGAGGCACTTCAGTAGGTGCTTTGTTAGGAAATAAGGAAAAGTGAAAGCCAGTGAGTTACACAAATATTTTTTTAAATTACAAAACAAGTAATAGTTAAAACCCATGGGGGGAAAGAAAGAAAGAAATGGTAGAATAATGTAAGTAATCATGGAAATGGGAAACAGAAGAGAAAAATCGAGAATGTAAACAAAACTAGCAGCTGATTCTTTACAAAGAAAAAGCTAGAAATCTGAAAATAATCATCAGAAAAAAGATGCAAAAATGGAATGCAAAACGAATAATAGTAGCTACAGACAACATGAATTTAAAAGCATAAAAGTTTTTGATGAACAAGTACAGACAAAACTCACTTTACACAATAGTGCAGAACCATACAAATAAGTGCAAGCTGAAACCATGCAAAGCAATCTTAGTGATCAATGGGGAAAATTACAATTGTCCTATAACCTTTCAAAGTATTTGTTAAAACATTAAAAACTCTCTTATAGTCAATTATAAAAGTACAGGGAAAATTCAAACAAAGCAAAATTCATGTTTCAGTGCAATTTAGAATACTAGAAACATTGACAATTAAAGTGTATTTTTTTGTGGAAAACAAAAAAAGTTGTGAGAGAACTTTGAACATGTCTCCTCCTAATTCTCGTTGCACAACTTGATATGGGGAAACAGTTTTTCTATACGTTGGCAAATCGCCATGCTCATTTGTAAGTTTGGATTAGCTTTCCACATTTTATCCTTTGCATTTTCAATGTGTGAAGTATCTCTGAGAGTTCCTTTAAGATGAAGTTTCCCTTGGTGTCACTTCTTCTGAGACATCTTTGTCCTTTTTGGCCCAATCACTTTTCTCATTTATGTCGATAAATTTAACCTTTGCTGAGTTCATGTCTGCATATCTAGTGCCTTATTTTTTATTTATTTTTTAAGTTCAGTGGTTTCTGAACGTTTTATTGGCCTCTTGTACCCCTTCCCCCAAGGGGTGTCCTACTTCTGCTACCTTAGCACATCAGAAGTTTGATGTCATTTGCCTCAGACACCACTTTGCTGTCTACAGTCCTGCGGGTGGTGGTCTTTTCCATGGATTACATGGAGTTGCTGTCCAGGGTGTCACCCAGATCAAAGTCTTTCCCTTTTACCATCAGGCGATAGTAGGTGGAGGTCTTGGCCTGGAGCTTGACCTTGATAGTCAGCAGGGCCTCTCACTTGTGGGTCTGGCGCTGCCATTCTGCCCAGGTTGGGCCAGCTCTGACTCTAGGTGCACCAGGCTCCCTTTGAGTTTTTCTACATGCACGGCTTCCCTCAGGCTGTGGTCCACACTGGTCTTCAGATTTCTCATCGAGTCCAAGTTGATCTGCAGTGACTGGCCTGTACTCTAAGCTCTGGGAGTGTCATCTCAGCAGCTCCTATCTCAGCGGTCTGTGAGATGACTGGGGTGCTCTCCTCAGTCTGCAGGGCCCAGTATTTGTTTATCTCTCTCAGTTCTTCTCAGCCAGCTCATCATACTGGGTGCATATCAGCCATGATCTTGCTCAAGTCCTGAGGTTTGGGGGCATCGAACTCCACAGTCAACCCAAAGGTGGTAATCTGACTTGGTAGACTGTTTACTTCCTGCTCATGGTTCTTCTTCATGAAGAGCAGCTCTTCCTTCACAGCTTCTATCTCTGTGTCCAGTTGCAGCCAAGTGATATCGGTGTCATCAATGAGCTTTCAGAGCCTGTTGATGTCACTCTCCACAGACTGGCACATTGCCAGCTCTGTCTCCTACTTGACTTTGAAGTCAGCAGCAGCAACATGAGCATTTTCAATCTGTAGAACAATGTGGGTGCTGGCCACAGAATTTGCAAAGATCTGAGCCTTCAGGTCCTTAATGGTCTTGAAGCAATGTCCCCAGTCTCGGACCAAGGTCTCTTCTTCTCCAGGTTCCCGGATTTAGCTTTCCAGTCTCCTCGTATCAGCCTTTAGGCTCCTCACCCTCTCCAGGTGGGAGGCCAGGTGGTCATTCAGGCATTGCATAGTCTCCTTCTCAGTCTGGAAGTGCCCTTTGCCTACCAGACCCCCATCTATCCCCGCAGCTGGACTGTGGTGGAGTGGGACATGGAGATCTGTGTCCTCAAGCCCCCTGAATCTGTATATATTCTGAACATGCTGCTGGCGGGCCAGACCTGGTGGCTGGGCCACTGCCCAGAGCCTAGGGTACAGTATTAGTGGAGAAGCTGGAGCGGGTCCTGAAGCTTGTGTCTTTCAGTGAGGAGGGTCAGAGGCTAAGGCTCCGGTTCCAGCTGCCTACCTATCTAGTTTTTGAAACAGTGGCAGTATCAGTATTCCCAAGGTTAGGTAATTCTTTTATAAGAACTCCAATTACATTCGATTAAAATTTCACTTTTAACAGTATCACTTTCCATATTTTTGTAGCACTTTTATCTTTTTTGGTGAACTCTCCCTTTCTATTACCTTATTTGGGTTTATTACTGGGAGCTAAGATGCCCACACAACTATATACATTGCTGTCTGTTTGTGACATAAATGGATAGCAGAGGTACAGTACCAATAAGTGACAGACTTTGGAAGAGGTGATGATGGATCACTAGTCATGATATACATCTGTTATTTGTGTAATGACATGTGAATTGAAGAGCTAGAAGCAAAGTTCATATTTTACATGATTACTCAAAGATAACATACCATGGTAACTGAAATCTGAGCCATGTGATTGGAGGAATACAATTATACAACTAAACCCTGCTAAGTGAAATTTTCACATGTCAAAAGAATGCAAAGTGAGGACTCCCTGTACATATTAATCAATTTGAAAATATGGAAAAAATATCCGAAAAAATATAAAGTGCTAAATTTGGCATGAAAAACAATAAACCATTTGTGTAAGTCAATAGTTATTAAATAAATTAAAACCGTGTTCAAACTTTAAGGCCCAGATGCTTCTACAATGGTGTTAAACACCTGCTTTCATGCGACAACCAACAATACAACAAAACAAAAATCATATTTCTATGGAACGAGCTGAGAGCATCAAATTCGAGGAAACCTTGATGAACTGAACTCCAAACTGGAGCAAAGCAAATACACATAGGTGAGCAGAGTGACAGTGCTTTCATACCTTCCTTGTGCACCTGGCTTGGGTATGGTTTGACTTTATATAGACAGAGAGACATTACAGATTATAAGAGGAACACAAAACTTATTTTGGCCGAAATTGAGAAGCTAATTCTGAAATTACATGGAATTGAAAAGAGCTATATTAGCCAAAACAACTTTGAAAAAGAAGAAAGGACATATTATAGATTTCAAGAAGTGTTATAAAGCTACAACTATCAAGAGAGTGCTTTTAACTTTTGTTATCTTTTATTTAGTAAACATAGACATATACTTGAACAATGAAACTGAAAATAGAGTATAAAAGTAAATACACAATTATATGGCCAGTTAATTTTCAGCAATGTTACCAAAGCAATTCAATGGAAAAAGAATAAAGTTTAAAACACATTATGTTGGAAAAACTGGATAGCCATAAGCAAAATAATTAATCACACCCTTTCCTCATATAAATTTCAAAATTAAATAGAAATAGATCACAGAAATAAATGCTAGCAGTAAAACACTAAAACTTTTATAAGTAAATGCAGGAGACTATCATAGTTATATTGAGTCTGGCAAAGATTTCTTAAACGTTAACACTAAAAAAAACAAGACATTAAAAAAATAATTTGATGTGAAATTTAACTTTTGTTCCTTAAAATCTGCTGGTAAGATATTGAACGTGAAACAATGAACATTGTTAAGTGATAATGAACAATGAAAATATTCTCATAACATATCCAATCAAAAAAAGTATATCTAGGATATGTAAAAACTGTTACCCAATTATAAGAAGACTGTAATTAAAAAAAAAAAAAAAAGGAGCAAAAATGTTTAAAAAAAATAAATTTGAGCATATACTTTGGTAAAAAAGATACTTGGATTTAAAAAATGCAAGATATTAACGTTGTCAGACAGTAGGGAAATGAAATTAAAACTCACAATGTGATTTTACTACACACACACAACACGAAAGGGCTAAAATTTAAAAGAATGACCTTACCATGTTATAGGAAGAATGTGGGGGAACTAGAGTTTGCATAAACTGCTAACAGGATTGTAATAGGGTACAATCATTTGGGAAAAGAGTTGAAAAGTTTCTTAAACATGTAAGCATATATCTAACGTATAATACATCCATTTTATTCCAAAGTATTTAGTGAAGAAAAGTAAAAGCATCTGCTCACATACAAACTTATTTGTATTGACAAAAATTGGAAAACTCCATATGATCACCAACAGTTGGATGGATGAACAAATTGTGGTATATTCATACAACAGAATATTGCTAGCAATGAAAAATGAACTACAGATTCATGCAACAAAATGTGTGCTTTAAAAAATAAATATACTGAGTGAAAGTAGTCAGGAAAAATGAGTCCCTACTGTGTGATTCCATTTAAATAAAGTTCTAGAAAATGCAAATGAGTCCACTGTGACAGAAAGCAGATCAATGCCTTAGAATGAGGGAATGAAGAAAGGAGAAACAGATTACAATGGCACACAAGAAAACTTTTGGGGGTATGGATATGCTATTGTTTTTGGTTTAGGGGTGGTTTCACAGGTATATACGTATGCTGAAACCCATTCAGTTGTATGCTTTAAATATATGCAGTTTATCATACATCAATAATACTTCAAAATATTTTTTTAAAATATAGACTGAGATTGTATAAGAAGCAGAATGAGTCTTATAATAGTGAACTATCTATGTAAGTTAAAATCAATTTCAATATAATAATGCAAAATGTACAATAACAGACAATACTGGTGCACAAAAAAACTCATTTATATGATTTATAGAATGGAGAATTATATAAAATTTAGATTAGTAAATATAAATATCAAAAAGCATACATATGTTCATGTATAAAATAAATTATTTCATAGACAAATATGACAGTTATGAAATTAAGAGTATATTTTACTCAACTCAAGGTCCAAAATTAAAACTAGACCAGTAGCACTTACTGTAAGTAAATCTTCCTAATTCTGAAATTTCTATTCTTTCCAAATGTTAAAGAAGCCATGATTGTAACACTTGAAGTATTTCTCAATTAATTTCAAGTTCATTCAACAAATATTTATTAATATTGCATCTTCCGTAACAGGCACCACGCTGGAGTCTATGATACGTGGAATCACTATGGTTCTTGTTCATATCACAATTTTATTTAAGTGCAAAAAGCAAATTGTAAACATGTTCTTTCCTGTTTCAAAACCTTCTCACTCCTGCTATTCTTCTGCTTGGATTTGCATTCCTTTTGTTTTTCTGCACAGGCTGATACCTAGTCTTTCTGGTTAGACTTAAACAACATCTCCTCAAAGAAAGTGACCCAGGACCCAGTCTAAACAACATACTCTACACGTCCTGCTTCTTGCTGTTTGTCTCCAGCACTGCCCTTTCTTTCCTTCCTTACCTGCTTGTCTTCTTTATTGCAAACTCCACAAGGGAATTACACATTTGCTAACATACAATATCCAGTGCCTTAGAAAATGGCACACAGCATTCACACAATGGATTATTTTTCAGTAAATGCATGAAATATATCTAAACACATAAAATTAGACACTCATTTTTAATCTGTAATTAATTTTATATTAATTTTAACATTAGGTACTACTTAGATATGAATAACTTCTCACAAAGGAAAAAAGAAGCCTATTGTAATTTTGAAAAAGGGTGGTGAAAACTGTACAGCAGTCAAAGTATTGTTTGGGAGGTATAATTTATTTTTTCAATAGGAGATAATCCCGAACCAAATGTACATTTTCTGAGGTCAAAGTTAACTTGAGGAAAAAAGAAAAGAAAAAAAAAAAAAAAACTTAGGTAAAAAGTTAAAAGGCACAGCTTAAAGAAATTGCATTAATATTATCATCGATATGAGAATTTTTTTTTTCTCATCAGATGATATAATGGACCAAAATGCACTTCTGACTGGTAAGGTTAATACTCGTAAATGAGAAAGTGTTTAGATACAGAACCGAGAAACTCTCCCTCACAAATATTTTGATATTCTTGTGATTTTGAGATTCCTAGAATTTCAAAAGCACAACCACATACTGAGTAGTACTTCACACATTAAATATGCATTAACTTAGCAATATTTACGATTCAATTCTGTTACAGGAATCTGTAGACTCTGAACAAAACTATTTCTCTGTAGACACATTCCCATCAAGTGTCTCTAAATGCCTATTTTTTTAAATTCCTACACAAATTAAGTAGCTTAAAATTCTAATTTTTAGATATGGTGATTGTGGCCACTGTTTGTGAATTTTACTTTAATATAATTTTCATTGTATTATAGCATCTGAGTTTCTAAGTGTGACAGTCATATTTCATTTTCTAAAGGAGCATAATTAATGCTTTGTTAAACTGGAATGTTAGAAAAATTTATTATACTAATTTTATATCAACTATTAACTTATATCAATAAATATGCATTCACATGCTTCCATGTACATATGCTAAAAGCAATAGGTCTGTTTCTAAATTAGATATACTAAAGAACCTTAAAAAATGGGTGTGGACACACACACACACACACACACACACATACACTCACATTTATATGCACTCTGTATAGTCAGTTCTTATTCAGCAGAAAAATCGGTTTCATTAGAAAATAAATGAGAATAAAGTTATAAAACCAGTGGAAAGATAAATGGTTTTAAAAACCAAACAATGAAAAATACATTTGCTGCACATGGTTACTGCTTGGCTCCTTGAAGCAACCAACCAGACCCTAAGCACGATCAGATAAATATCACTTACCGTTTCAATTCAACACAGATGTGGTAGTACTGTAAGGAATCACAATTATAATTGAATTTTATTCCAACGTATAGAATGTTTAAAAATTGCTAGGAACAATTGACAAAAGATAGACCTCTACCACTCCTTATGTTGAACTGGCATTGCTTCAAGAGGATAAGTGACATAAACGTGAAAATCTTGGAAGAATAAAATGTGTAGATATATATTTCATAGAGAGATTTTTATGTACGCGTGTGACAGCAAAATCTTAGCATTTCATATGGCTTAAAAGCATGCAGGTTTATCTATCCTGCGTAGCTGCCTCATTTTAATTGAGACATATGGGAAGTTTCTGATTGGGTACTTAATAGTCCTAACAGCTTGCTATTCTAGATAAATTCAATTACAGTAAATGCAGCAGTGTTAGTGGCCTAGCCCTGCTCTCCTGAAGGACTGGCACAGACACTCTGCATTTTACAAAATGAATACTTAATGATTTTCATTTGATAGAGATGAGAAAATGTATCTCATCAGTGGCGATTTGCATTATAATAGATGTTGCCCTTAGAGGTGGGTGAGATGGAGTAGAAAGTAGACAATTTTATACTTATTTCAATGTAAACAAGTAATTCGGATGGATTTTAAAAATAAAATGTTTCCTAAGTTTTGTCTTATTTCCAGAATGCACTTTGCAAGGTATGACCCAATAACATGGACTGAGAGCAAAAATACTCTTAGATTCAAGAATGCAGAAAAACACACTATTTATTTTATGTTTAAAGCAATCTACATATCATATGGAAGAAATCGCGGGTGTGGTAAGCATGGGATAAGCATGTCAGTTTTCTTTATGTAGGCAGATTACCTGGGCAGAGAAAATTACTGTTGGTGGGAGACTATAGACACATGTAGTCCAAGAGGATGAAAACTAAGGAGGAGGCCAACAAATAAATACAATTCAACATACGGGTGTTTTGTTCTTGTTTTTGTTTGGTTGGTTGGTTTGTTTTTTTCATTTTGATACTAGACTTTACAAGGAAATTTGATATGAAAAAAATACTGATAATCTCAGACCTCAGAGATACTGCTGTCAGAGTTGAGCTTTTACACAGTTCAGAATAAACATGCACATATTCTTATCGCTTTCCATAGACTGGAAATTTCTTGAATACAGGAACTGTGCTTTACTTAACAGAACTTTGTATTTTGTATCCAGGCATTAGGAGGTACTGAAAATATGTTTGAACACCTTAAATTATCTACACAATCTGGGTCCTATGATTTTGAATGCAATGCACTGATCATTTCATATTAAATATTCATCTGTGTAAGTACCTGCTGTATTTGGCTGGGCGTTATTGACCAGCATGTGCTGAACATTCATCATCTATCATTGATGTATTACTGAGTCACTCATGTCACCCAAACTCATTGGGCAGGCTTTGATTTAGACATGGGGGAAACAGAAATTTACAAAACGTGTAAAACTCATAGAGCTCATGTTTTAGTGGAGGAAGCAGACAACTGATTAATTATAGAACTGTTGAGACTTGGTGATGTGATGATGTGTGAAGCAGGATGAATGATAAAGAAGTATAGATCAGAGAATGCTTGATAAAAAAAGATTGTTACAGAGGCCTCTCTGTTGAAATGATATTAAAGCAGAGGCCTGAGTGAAGTGAGGACGTAAACTCCATGGATATTTTGTTCAAAATCATTCCAAATAGAGAGAAAAGTACATACAAATGTTCTGGAGTGAGAGTGAGTTTGGCAAGTTTTGGGATAAAGCAGGAAGACAGGAGAAGCTGGCAAGGATCAAGTGAACAATGGAAAGAAATGTAGGAAATGTAATCATAGAGTTAGAAGTGGGTTGCAAACGATTTAGTGTATTTTTAGGTCATCTTAGTCCTTGGTCAAAATATAATGGTGGCCTAATTTTAGCACCTATATTGTATTTTCCTCTGAAATTGAATGTATCATGGAATCAAATGAAAGCTAGAATTCTAGAGTCAAAACAGTCTCTCTCTGTTACTATTTCAGAACAACATAGGGAACAGACTACTAAAGAAGGGATGAAAGCCTTCATCATGTTAATTTTGTGTGACAGACAAGTTTTTTGCAAAAGATGCCATTGAAGCATACAGTAAGAACACTTGACCCAGATGAAGAAAGACAGCTGTTCGTGTAAAAAAAGAAAAAAAGAAAACAAATAAGAAAAATGTTCTGATGATAAAACTTAGTCAAAGAAGGTACAAAGAGACCAACATAGATATGTGAGAAAACAATGTTTAAACATATTACTAAATCAAAATAATGTGCACATTTTAGGTAGAAAACAGACACGAACACTGCAATATTTATTTACTTAACAAAGGTTTTTGAGGCCATGAAAGATCTTTGCTTTCATGGGACTTGCAGTCTAGTGTGGGAGATACAGAATAAGAAAGAAAAAATGATAAATATGATGATTTTAGAACAGCCAAAAAGAAGCTCTTAAGATGTTGAGCCACACCAAATCAATTTGTTATAAAAGTGTAGCCTACCCTAATGTATTCAGGAAACAATACAGGATAATAGGAAGAACAAAGAGAAAACCATCAAAAAAGAAAGCATACTGCAAAAATAAGTATCAGACCTAAAACTAAGCAAATGTCATGTCAATAAATGTAAGTGGAATAAAGTTATCTGTTTCCTGAAAAAAATTCCACATTGGAGTATATATTACTCAGAAGTGGTATAATAAAATAAAGTATGGGGTAAGCAGAGGTAAACACTAGGAGAAACAATTATAGGAATTGAAAGTCATTCTGTAGGGGAATGGGAATCAGCCAAGCATAGTATTCTATTCTTTGTTATGAATCTTTCCATATGATTTGCTATTTTTAACAAAGTTCATGTATCAATTAAAAAAATAAAATAAAATAAAAACGTTGTGTTGCAAAAACTCCCATGAAACACCATCAATATGCCATGAACAAATACACAGAAAATATTTAAACAATTCAAAAAAGATATTTATAAAATATTTAATATAGTAGAAATTCAAAAAAGATACTCTATAAAGTATTTCATATAGTAGAAATTTGGAAAGTTTCCATATTCTCATCACAATGCATTGAAATTAGGAATACAAATTTTAAATATAGAATAATAAAAAATCATAGCTAACAGCACACATTGGAAAGATAAGTTGAAAATTCATTTAATGCTTAACAAATGCTTAAAAATAAGTAAAGCAATCAACACTCCAGTAGAAATTATGCACATGGAAGCAATAGGATATTCATAGGAAATATATGACTATCTTATGATGGCCTGTAAAATCATTACCTCATTCATCAATAAACACAAAGTTAAATAGCAATGATTTATCCTGTCTACCTATTGAATGGCAGAGATTACAAAGTTTTAATGCAGAAGGCTAGTGAGGTAATTCTCATATGACTTCATAGGAATGTAAATTGGTCAAAGCTCTTTTTCAGGAAAATTTGTCACTATTTCTCAAAACAACTTCAGTAATTCCATTTCTAAAAATTTGTGCTACTGCTATAGCAAGGCATGTATTTAATTATTAGTTAACTGTATATTTATTTCAGAATAAGTTATACTGTCATAAAAATTAAAAAATAAAAATTTTGATTATGTCCATCAATATGAGTTTCCTTAAAAATCATAGTATTTTCATACAATAAAATTTAATTTATCCACTGAAAATGTGATTAATGTTTATTGTCAAAAACAAAATGTTCTGTAAGGGATAA
The DNA here is from genome assembly GCF_036562045.2 of Rhinolophus sinicus. Taxonomy (NCBI): domain Eukaryota; kingdom Metazoa; phylum Chordata; class Mammalia; order Chiroptera; family Rhinolophidae; genus Rhinolophus; species Rhinolophus sinicus. The sequence continues at coordinate 10,950,522 of NC_133754.1, read as the reverse complement.
CACCAAATAAACAAAATAAATATATCTTCTCTATTTGTCTTCAAAAGATAAATTAATAATATGTGAGACAAATAATTACAAGTGGAATAAAAATTTTCTTTCAGAATATGAATGAAATCAACAATGTGGTTAATGGAAGGAGTAGAAACAGAGTTCTGCAGTGGGAGGGATGTTTACCTTTTATTGTAGCATGTCATATTTAATTTTTTCAGTGTATGAATGGGTCACTTTTTCATAATAGTATTTTAGGAGGCAAATACGCAAGACTCAGGGATTTTAAGAGGAAATAAAACAGCTATGATTTTTTCATATATTTGAGGTATGATTAACAGCTCAGAGGTGATAGATATTCTTGACACAGAAAATAATGAAGTACAGATGTTTGTGAAAAAGAAGTTTGCAAAAGGGATATGATTAATAGGCAGCAAAATTCTACATATTGATACATTCTGAGTTCTTATAAAAAAATGGGCATTTCTACTTTTTAATTTTTCCCTATCCTACACTATATGTATTATCACTGCAATTATGATATATTGTAATGAAGTCAACATTATTTGCTTAACTTACTATATATTTTTGTTTATGTCTTCAACAAAAATATATTGATTGCCTACAATGTGCCAGATAATCTTCTAGGTACTATGATACAATGATGAAAAACTAACAAGAGCATAAACCCCTGCCCTCAAGGAGCTTATTTTTTAGTGGGAAGAAAAGAAATAAATAAACATGTTTATAATATTATATCGTATTTGAGAACAATGGGAAAACGTAGTAGTGTAACAAGTATAAACCATGTAAAGAGAGTAATGGGCAGAGCAATCAGAAAAATACTCTCTGAGGTTTGGACATTCATGCAGATATTTAAAGGAGGTGGTCCTGTGAACATTTTGTAATATTTGGGGAGGAAGGGATCCAAGTAGATGGAAAAACCAATGTGATGTTCATGAGTCAGGAGGATGTCTTTTGTGTCATGTTCTAGGAAAAGCAAGGAAGACATGAGGAGTTGAACATGGTAGACAGAAAGGGGAAAAGTAGAAAACAACATGCCCGGTGTCTTTCCTGTTTCTATAAATTGACAATAGCTCTTACATATAAAGTCATCGGTTACTTTGTAGTTTGATCTGAGATTTTTAAGACTTCATTTATTAACTTCTATAGTAGCAGATTCAAGGCTTTTTGTATACATGTGGGCAGAGGTTTATGAAAAGAGATTTCTCTGCATCATTGCTTAGGCTAACATGGTGGAAATTCTCTAATTTATAGAATAAAATTATTAATTTTACAAGCTAAGCCTAAATATATTGTTTGTTAATACCAAATTATTGCCCACCATGCTTTAGGTTTTTTGTTTGTTTATTTTGTTTGTTTGTTTACAATTTGGGGATTTAATTCAATTCAATACAGCATTAAACATTTACCTGTACCAGGTATCATGCTGGTGACTGTTGATAACTTTAACATTTAAATATGTCTTCAAGTAGTGACACAGTGCACACAGATGATAGGGCATTCAATCAAATAAACAACAAATATAATGAAAGCTATGCATTCAGAGGTACACAAATATTTTGATCAAATAAAAAAACAATAAAATCCAGCTCAATATTAAACATATACTCTAATATATAAACTAGGAGTGATTTTCTATGGGTGGCATTAGAAAGTGGAAAGAAATTTTTCAAGACTTCAAAAATGTGATTTTGAGGTGGACCTTGAAGGGTGAGTAGAATTTTACCCAGTTGATGCACGATTGCATGACTCTGGGAAAACACAAAGCCCTAAGTATAATGTGGGGGCAGGGAATGAAGAACCAGTTCAAAAATCATCAAGAAGACAAAAATGGTTAACATTTTCAGCCCACTGTTAGGTCTATTCAGAAAGCAGTGGGAGATACCTCTTTTGGAGACTATGCAGATACTATTGCGAAGACTACTGAATATAAAGTAAATAAGGAGACAAGTCCCTTCATTATTTTCTGTGACACATTAATGATATTGCTATTAGAATTCACTAGATCATTCGTATTAGCAAAAAGTTTCTTCTTATTGTGCTTAAAAGGTAACTGATAGATATCAAATAAATATAATTTCAATTTTCATGTATTCTTAGCTAAAGGAAGTGCTTTAACTACTGAGAAGAGCATATGATCTTAGTCTCTAATAAAATTATATGTCAAAGTTTCATTATTATAGATAGATTTACTAAAATTCACACAGAACTAGAACATGATAATGCAATATATGGGATGTGTTTTTCTAAATACTTTTAGAGAAACATATTAAAGAGTAGTGTTGTGCTTTAAACACCAACATGAATTTTAAACAGAAATGAAATGTCCTGAAAGAAAAATGTTTTTGCTTTAAATATAGGGAATCTAAAAGAATAAATGCCATTACCATTAAGCTGTTTTTAGATAAATATATATCTTTCAGAAAGTTGGTTATTATTAACTCATTATAAAATTAGTTGAAGATGGGGAGAATGAGAAAATAAAAATAACAGTAGGAAAAAATAAAGGCATGAGTAAAGCTACAATTATTGAACAATGATTTCATGTATGCTAAGTTTGGGTTCACAGATTTATCCTTTGAAGTGCAAATCAAAAAGGGGAAACTTATCAAATAATTGTAAATGAAGTGAGATTAAAGCAACAGTGACAACCACAACAAACAAGAAGTTTCTCAGGAGAAATGTATTATTTTTCATAAGATATGATTGGAGTTTTCCCTGGCATTTTCTGTAAATAAAATACTGAATATCCACTTAACTGGACTCACAAAGCAAGCAACTTGCATTTTATGCAAGAATTGTTGGTGGTCAATAAGTTGTGATGTAAATATCCAGTTGTCTCCTGAACTGACTTGATGTAGGACCAAGCATGATAAAGCAAAGGAAAGGAAATTAATTCCATATCTTTTGTTCCATCTTCCCTAAAATGCATTACTCTCAATGGAGATTTTGATAAATAATAACTAGTCATAACATTGATGACATTTAAAAGTTTTCAGCACTTAGATACAATTTTGGTAGCCAGTTAGAGAGAGGAGAGAGAAGCAACAGTGAGAGAGGAGGTGGGAGAAAGGAGAGGAGGGGGCAGAAAAATAAAGAAGTATAAAAGGAAAACATACTCTCCTTTACCCCTTAAGAAACCCATTGTTTTTCGTGTGGTTCTGCCATGGGGATAATATTCCTAAAACATAACTCCGTAAGTACTTTATATCACCCTTGTTATTTCTTTATTAAGATATATAAGGGCACATGTTATTTGGCTTGTCTGGTGTCTGGAGGCAGCAGAATTAAATCAAGACAGAAAGTGCTTAGTAATCAACTCAAAATTATCATTAGAAAGTTTAAAGACACACATCTACCACAGAATTATACAGGATATCTCTAATCTCCCATTCCTTTAGATTTAGTGTACTGGAAAAGAATATTTCTCTTAATAATTTTCCCATATTTTATTGATAATCTTTAACAATATTACAGCTTTAAACAAGTATTCCCCATATACAGACATTTGTTTTATTTTTAAATTATGTATAGACATAAGTATACTAACACATTACCCTCCTATTGGGTGCAGAGTAAGAGCAATCCTCCAGCTAAGAGCTCATGCCAGACCCCAGACTTACTGAATGAGACTCTGCATTTTAGCATGAGCCCCAGGTGACATATATCCACCATAACAAGTACAAAGCAATTCTAATATAAAGTTTAAAACTTAGTTTATATTAAATAAATATTACTTTGCTTCTTCCCCTTATCGTGTCCCTACTTGATCTCTGGAACTTACAGATTTAGAGGAAGAAAAAGACTCGTGACCCCTCCCTCCATAATGATACGACCTGATTGGCTACAATGAATGCAAAACTAAGACCACATGTTGCCATCCATACAGACCTTTTTCAGCGATCAGAGAAAAACGGCACTATTTCTGTTATACAATTAGCTACATCTCTAGTTGATTAAGTACCTGCATCTCTGTGGATTAAATCCACAACTCCACTAACATAGTGGTGAGATTCAGGTCTGAATGGGGTCCTGGGACTCAGGCGTCACTTCAGTGTGTTAAACTGCTGGGGTGTCACATCCTTATATAATATTCATAAAACTGTACAACATTCTAGTCTCTCTCTCTCTCTGTCTCCTATTATCATCGATGGTGAATTATTTGTAGCAATTGTAATGTTTGGGACAATACACTCCTGCTTAGTCTCTCAAGTGTTCACATAAACCATCCCTGGAGTATATGTTATTAATTAGAATACCTTAAAATGTAACCTTAGTGCAAATCAGTGTATTAAATCTAAGGCAAAAAAAAAAATATGTATATCACACTCCATAGCAACAGGTATAGTATTATTTTCAATCTTTAATGATTTTTCTTAAGAAAGGTATATCTTAAAATGAAAATATATCTTCCTCTCCTTACACCAAGTTTTTAGTAGAAAATTGAGCTAGGCTCAGTGAGATTGCTTACAGAGCAGTTTCACTGGGTTAGGTTTGAACCTTTTTTTTTTTTTTTTTTTTTAACTATAGACAGGAAACTGCAGATAAGGCATTGCCATGGATGGTTGACAAATGTTTTCTGCTTTAATGGAGCAATGGAGCTTTAGTAGTTTCTGAAAATAATAAATAATGGGAATCTCCTGAAGAGCAAATCTTTTTATATGGTTGTACCGACAATCATCTCTGGAAGAACTCCAGGGCCTTCAGGGATTAAGGAGAGCCCTCGCTGGCAAAGTGACTTATTCCAGAATCGTTCCAGGAACAAGACACAGTGGAGAAGGACAAGAGGGAGAAAGAGAGGAATTAATTTCCCCAGAAGAATGCTGATGGTTCTTGTTGACCACAAAAAACTATTTTATTTTTCTTGCATATACAGCAGGTGGCCGGATATGGAAATTTGAATGGAACTAGAACTGTGGTCTAGGGCGTTTACTCTAAGTGATTAGTTCTGCTAGTATCTTTTACTTTTTTGAATTTGTTATATTATCTAAGGGGACCAGAATATAACATTTGTCAGTTATCACTGTTGACTGCAATTGTAAAGGATGATTTCCACTGATTAAAATTCACAAAACGCAAAGTATGAATCCAGAGAAGCAATCAATTCATTTACAATGAGAGGTATTATAGGAGGTAGGTCAGACTTTTCTGTTTGCCTAACCACTAACTTGTTTTCCTTATAGATGACCTATAGGGGGGAAGAAATTTACTAGGAGGTCACTGAAAGGGCATGAAAATAAGGCAAAGTGATGTAGTTACTGGTTACAGATACTTAGTAACATAAAGTCTAACATTATGAGCTCATCTCAACAAATTTTAACACCCCCACTCTCATGTTCTTACTTAAAACTGTGACATGATCCATCATACTTCTATGTCCCTGTACAGCCCATAACAATTTCATTATTATGTCATTCCAATTCTATGACTAATATAATCCATATACCTGGTTACCTGTCACAATTTCATTATTCAACCATAGTCAAAGCCACACTCATTTTAAAGTGAACAATTACTATGGACTAGTAACTCATCTCTCATTTACCACTGTTAGGCTCCATTCTCAACTCCACAGTGTATTTTAATGGCAGCTCGAGCAGTTTGTATAAAAAGCACAACAGATCAAAAGGCTGTTGTGTATATGGGCTTCAAGGGCTTCTTGTTCCATTTTAATAAAATTCTTAAGTTTTACAAGAAACCCTCTAAATTCTTAACACTCACCACCTCATTCAATACGCTCAGACACCTGCTCTTACTACTCTACTGCTACCATGTTATGCTGCCCCCCTGACCAGTGCATTGATTAGCAGAGATTGATAGCATCCGTAGGGTTTGTTGGGGGGAATCGAGCACCAAACACAATGTGGTCAGATTCCTCCAAGCCAAGATGGGTGTCTCTACCTTCATCTCCCTGGGCTTTTAATATGAGCAAAGCAGCAACGGAGAGTCAGTTCTAATCTGCATTCCTCTTCTCTTATTGGCTCACCCCTGAGACTCAACCTTATGAATTTGTCAAAGTAACACTTATTACGTGGAGCCCAAAGTTACTGATGGCGATACTCAGTTCAACAATAGACCACAAGAGGAACTAACATAGAGATGAGTATTACTTATAGATTCTGGAGGAAGTTCCCAGCAAACCATGGGAGGCCATACGGAGAGGTCAAGGCAGATTGAAGACCAAAGACAGGACCTGGGGCGCATGCCCTTTTTAAGGTCCAAGGGTGGAATATTTGGAGTTCCCAAATAAGGCCAGGTTGGTCCTGTCAAACCAAAAGAGTAGGTTTGTGTAAACCCCGCTGGGGCCTTGTCTAAGAGGTGCATAGACATACGGTGTTGGGAGTCAGGGGAGACGGTTAATCACAAGGAGAGTTGGGAAGTCGTATCAGGAACTCACGTGTGCTTGTGACTCTGTGCACTGCTATCTGGGACATTCACTTGTATGAGGGGACGAGTGTCAGTTTAAGGCCACCTAAAAATGGATGCCTCGGTAGCAATACCATGGAGTAGCTTACTAAACTCTTAACACTCAAACAACAGTTTTCTTTCTCATCCCGTCTGAATAGAATCCATGTCATAATTCATATCAACTAGATGTTTATTGTACACTCTGTATTCTACACTAGTTCAGACTTATACTATTACTGTCCAACTTTGAGTGTTCAGAGAAAATGTTTCTCTCTTAATAGAGTCATACTTCTGCCAATTAAATGTGTTTACTTTTGAATCACTATCTCCAAGGAATATAAAAAAACAAAACAAAACAAAACAAACAAACAAACAAACAAACAAAAATCCTCTGCTTAAAAATTAACACCCAAGTACTGACTTCTACTAGACTATATCTTTCCAACTCCAGAAGCAGTAAATGCTATCTATTTAATGGGAGAAAAATGTGAGGGTAACTAGGAACATTTGGTGGTGAGGATGGGTAAAAATCAAAAGTATTATCCCTTTGTTGCTACATGATGTCCATGGTGTTAAATATCCTTATTAATAGACCATATAAGCATGTAGGGGAAATGTAATTATGTTGATTTCTGAACTTCTGCAAGGGAGTGGTATACTCTAAGAAGTAAAAGTCAGTAAAACCACAGTAGATTATCAGTTGTCAAATTACATATATCATAAATCAAATATTACAGACAAGAGAACACTAAACATAAAATGGAAGGCAATAAACAACAGTCATCAAAGCACATGAAGTAATAGTAATTGGAATTTTAGTATCTAAAAGAAACTAATATTTATTTAATTTGGAATGCCATCACTTTGGGTAGCTCTCCAGGATTGCATTTAAAGCTATTTGTGTTATGTAGTGTATTAAAGCCTACAAAATTATCTCTGCTAAACAAAACTACTAAATTTGTACTCTAACTTAAACTTTTCTTTTGTATTCTATTTCTAATTTTACCTAGATGAATTGTCAGACCAAAAAAATATATACAATTAAAAGCCCAACTCATGCTTTTGTCCCCAAACTTTGTTCTTACTCTTATAAATCAATATTTTGTTCTATCACTATTTGCCACCTGAGATAACACTTGTAACTTCCCCCTGATTGTCGTTATAGCAGTCATCGAGCCTTCTACCTACTCAGCCTGAGGATGTATGAACTCGCCTCTCTCTCTCTCTCTCTCTCTCTCTCTCTCTCTCTCTCTCTCTCTCTCTCTGTCTGCATTTGCATTCAGGCTCAGCTACTTACTAGCTACATGACATTATTTTAGGCATGCTACTTGAACACTGTTTTTCAGAATCCTCTTCTGTAAAATGTGAATGGTAACAATAATGTTTACTCTTGGTATTATTATGAATCAGATGAAATGACTTATGCTTAGTATCCAGTAACCTCCTATGACATGCTTGCTGTTACGATTTACGTTACGTATTTGCTCTGTAATCAACTACATTCTTCTCATGTGTGCTGATAATACACAAGGAATCCCCATTACCTCTCACCTGGAATACTGCAATACTTGATTTGTTTTGTGTCCATTTCTAGGTTCATTCTAGTTCTCACTTATTGACATCTCTGTTAATAATCAGGTAAATGCCATGCTAAAGGTGTCTTCAAAGTAAACGTCAAAGAAAATAATAATGTTCAATTGTCTCAGTGATGTCGAGAAAAAAATTCATATTTCTAACCATTTATTCTCTTTGCTTCTTTTTAAGTTCCAGCCAAACCAGAAAATTGTCTGCACGTCCCTCTGTGTGTGCTTTTGTATATTAATGCTGTTGCATATGCTAAAATTATATTGCCTACTGTTTCTGATTGCGGGAGTCTATAATGGATGTGGTGAATGTGCCTCTCAGACTTTCCCTTAGGACTGAAGTATTTATTCCTCCAACTCCTGAAAGTAAGGTTGCAGAGCCTTTAACCCAAAGCCCTTGCTTATGGCTGTCTGAGTTGCCTTGCCCAAGATCATAACTGCTTCTGGGATAGTCCACATCCAGTGACTGACCAACAAAGAAGTGCAAATGTCCAGTCTCATATCCCATCTCAGGATAACAATGAAGGATTATCCCAGCTCCAAAGTCTCCTTGGCTTTGGTATTGTGGTCCTTCAGATGTTTCCACCTACTTCTCCCTATATGCAGTCTTGCTTCTTCCCATTCCCATCCATACTAATAATCCCAATATCATTCCCAAATAATCCCCCACATACGAATCCCTATTTCATGGTCTACTCACCTGAGCAGCCAACCTGTGACAAATTCCTAGCTGCCTTTCCAAGCAATTTTTCCAATGTAAATTTCTCTTATTGCCCTTCATAAGCAACTACTTCCTCCCGGATTTGATAGAACTCCCTATTGTTCTTATGATATTTGACACATTATTTTATATTCTAATATGAGTTATTAATAAAGTGATAATTTCAATAGTTCTGGTAAACAAGATAAGCATAAGTTTATCTTTATATCCACCACAGTTATCAGATCAGTAAATACTTTATCAGTATTTTAACTTTATCTTTCAAGTTGAGGCTTTCAAACCTCTCCAGAGCTCTCTATTTTTTAAGGGATGTTTTCTAATAATGCATAACATAAAAAAATATATAACAATATTTTATACATTTAGGCATGTATATTTGTATATGTTTGTATGCATGTGAGGAATTCAAAATATACCTATTAATATGTAGAAAAAGCTGCAGCCATCTAAATATCTTGAAGAAGTGTAACTAAATGTATATTATTCAGTTGATTTAATCTTTTATATAAATGACAGGAAGAACCCTGAGGATATATATATATATATATATATATATATATATATATATATAAATTATCTATATATAAATTATTTCCAAAACAGTAAGCATGTGAAAGTAGAAGTAAGTTATATTGACAAACTAAATATTAGACAAGAGTGAGCAAGTTAAGAAAATAATTTGAATTTACCCTGAGGAGGTAAAGCTCAGAGGCACATTTTATAGCAGGAATAAATGTGGAACTATTTTTCTATTATTTTGGGGATTATCATAAAAAGTTCCAGAAGTCTGCTTCTCCTTTCTAAATGAAAAACTTGTAAAGGACTTCACTAACGTGAAACCCTCTCTAATAAGGCACACTAAATTTCTGAAAGTGCATTTTAAAGAAAATAAAGAACAAGCAAAAAATGAAAAGTATTTTCTAACCAGATATCAAGACTTATAAAATTTTAGTATTTAAGCAGTTGGTATTGGTGCAGGAATAGATTAATGAAACAGAATAGAATGTTCAGTGGGGAAAATACATAGGAGGAAACTTGATTTATCTCAGAGTGAGTTTGCAGATTAGTAAGGAAATTGATTGGGTTTGAAAAATAATGGAATATGAAAAATAAATAGAATAAGACTTCTATTTCATACCATATACAAAACATGATATGGTAAATTAAAGATCAAAATGAGAAAAATAAACTATCAAACATTTAGAAAACATTACAGAGAAATAACTTTAAACTTAGTATTAAAGAATAACTTTAGACCTCATCTAAAACCTAAGTCTTAGTTTTGAATAAGATGTAAAAATAATACATATATATGCAAAATTTGAAAAATATTATTAATTTAAAACGTAAGAATTATTATTATTATTATTATTATTATTATTATTTATATATTGACCATATAGATGAGTGAAACAGCAGTCCACAAACTTGGAGAAATGATTCACTACAGATATAACTGACACATAATTGATATTCAACTTTTTTTTGTTTAAATCTCTTATGGTAAAGAAAAAGGAGGGCCTCAACTGAAAAATGGACAAAAGACTTCAATGAGCACTTAAAAAATAAGAAAATAAAAGATCCATACCCCTCAATATGACAGAAATTTTAAAATTGTCTAATGTCAAGGAATAGCGGGAATGTAAAGCAATGTTTACATTCATCTACTGAAATGCAAATTAGTAAGACCAATGTATTAAACAATTTGGTATCGCCCAATAAAATCAACTATATACATAAATTATGATCTAAGAATTTCATTTGTAGGCATATCTTCTAAAAAATTATTGTGAACATGCACCATGATTCACATGCTAGAGTGTTTTTATCACCACTTTTTTCCATGACTACAATAGCAAAACAACAGGAAATAAAACAAACATCCATTAACAGTAGAATTAATACACTAATTGCGGTATATTCATACAATGGATCACTGTGGAACCCTCTAAAGGAAAGCTACAGGCAACTATGACAACATAAGTAAATATCAAAAATACAATGTAGATTAAAGAAGTATGGCACATTACATTCCCTACAGTACGAGTCTATTGTTATAAAAATGTTAAACATGAAAACAAATCAATTTATTGTTTAGGTGTACAAATGTAATATGACAATAAAGAAAAGCAGGAAAATTATAAAATAGAAAAAATACGAGGCCATAGTAAACCAAATATTCAAGTTAATAACCACTTCCAGGGATGGAAAGAACAGTGTGTCATTAGAGTAGAACACACAGAGAATTCCAGGGGCACCCCTAGTGTTCAATTAATTGTTTAAGTCTGTGGTAATAACGATTACAAAAAAAAAAAAAAGTCATATATACATAGTACTTAGTACGTGCCAAGAACACAACCGTGAGACACATATAATTATCCTCCTCCTCCAGATGAGGGAACTGTGACAGCAATTCACTAGCTTGTCCAGCTTCACAGTACAAAGTCCAGGAGGAGCCAGGATTCAAACCAGGGCTTCTTGGTCTAAACACCCTGCTCCATTCTTGGGCCTGCGGCTCAATCTTGTCTGTGAAACAGCTATTACTAGTGAACCTGTGATACAGATGGTTGGTCTCACCCTCAGAGATATTGCATTAATTGGTCTGTCATGCATCTTAGGTGTTTAGCTTTTGAAGAGCTCCTCAGGTGACTCTAATGTACAACCAACTTAAAGAACCATAGCTTAGGCAGTTCTTCACATAGATATCCAGGCACTTATTTTGTTTTATTTCATAGATGGTTTCTCAGATCTACCAGAGAATTGAGGTAGTAGGGCAAACCACCACCCGAAAACCTGGAGAGACAGGTGAGTAAGGAGAATTTCAGATAAAAGATTAGCTTAACTGAAGTGAAAGCCAGTGAAGCAAGTAGGAACATTTAAATAAAAACTTTGATGAATTCCTGAAGGCGGAGTGTGGACTATCTTGGGAGTTAAAAACTACTGGGGAGGTTTCCAATTCCACAGGTATGGTAGATAGAAGTTGCATTCTGCTTAACAAGTGAAAAGCTGAAGAGACTGAAAGATCAACAGCTCTTCTTAGATTCATAAGACAAGAGAGGATAGAGGGCAAACAGCTGCCTGCAAGGCTGGAGAGACAGGCAGATACAGAAGTCCTGGCTTAGCGAGCACAGACTCATGGTGGGAAACAGAACCCAGAGCCAAAGAAGGAAAACCTGTCCCATAACTAAAAATCACTGCAGGCTCAGTCCTGACAATATTGAGAGTTAAAAGCTTCAGGGGGACCCAGTCATAGAGGGGAGTCTCCCACTCCATTGTGAGATGTATCACTAGAACCTTGAACAGTTTCCATGGGTCGGGGGGATTCCCCTGTGCTTCTGGCAGGGGGATGAGAAAATAAACCCTCCTGAAATATGTCAAAGGATTCTATTCTTCTTAACATGGCCTTCTCTCAAAGAAAACTAGTTAAGCAGGGCCTAACCTGCTGGGGTATTATCAGAGACCAACTGACCTGAGGGAAGGAAAATGCCCAATTCCTGCCCACTGTAGCCATCTTGTTTCACCTGAGGGAGGAAGAAAGAACTGAGAAACTCTAGTGAAGATTACAATTCAGAGGTATAGGCTCACTAACAGACTTAGATCTAGTCATAGGACTATAGCACACTCCCTCTCCCCTCTCTCCTCCTCATCACATCACTAAGGGAAGTTCTTGTTTCCGGAAATATCATATCAGGCTATGAAGAAATGACTACAACACACACCAAAAGGCGAAAACAAAATTAAAGTGACAGAGCCAGTATTAGAAACAGACATGGCACAGATGTTGGAATGATCAGACTGGGAATTTAAAACAATTATGACTATTTTGCTAAGGGCTCTGGCAGGTTTCTGCAGACTCTGGTTTGGTGCCAGTGCTGAGCTGGGAGCTACTCAGCAAAAGTCTCAGGGCACACTGAGTTCAGACACCACCCACCTGGGGCCTGAGGATTCTGATAGTTTTCCAAAAAAGAGTGAAATTTGTGTGGGGCTGGCTGCTAACAAGAAAGTGCCTCCAGGTGTTGGGGAGGTGGGCAGGGTGTAGTCCCAGCAGAGCTCACCAGGCCAATCAGACTCTGATTTGGCTGTGTTGGGGGAGGACTCAACACAGGAAAGATGGTGCTGGACTGCTGACTGCAGGGAAGAAAGATTCTACACAGGGAAAATGGTGACTGTGTTCCGCCCCTTGTGCCGAAGCCACACACTTCAGTCTGCCCCTCATATGCCTCTGACGTCCCCCACTCACCAACTCTGTGCTGGAGCCCAGGGTGAGTGCCTGTGAGTGAGTCTGTGTGAGGGCCCTTTCAGAGGATGGCTGGGTTTGCCGCCGCCTTCTCTCCCACCCAGATGTTTGGAACCCCCACTGTTTTTCACAGCCAGATATTATGGGAGCTCCTCTTCCTGACACCTCTACTCTGGGCTGGGGAGCCTGGTGTGGGGCTGGGGTCCCTCACTCCTCTGGGAGAGCCCCCATGGCCATGATAACCCTCCTGATTCTCAACCGCCACACAGAGGTTTGAGGCAAATTCCTTTCAAATCTCCACCCCTCCTACCAGTCTCATGTGGTTTCTTCTTTATATCCTCAGTTATAAAACTTCTGTTCAGCTAGGTGTCAGATGGTTCTCTAGGTTGATTGTTCTATAATTTACTTGTGATGTTAATGTGTTCATGAAAGGAAGCTGGCACAGTGTTTATCTGCTCTGCCATCTTGGCTCTCCGTTCTTCATTCCTAGTTTTTGAGAGTATCATAAATGGGGATTGGATTTTGTCAAATTGTTTTTCTGCACCAAATGATATTTGTGCTTGCATGTTGTCTACTTTCCCATTAGAGTTTTTAACATTTTAATCATAGTTATTTTAAATTCCCTGCTTGATAAGTGCAAAATCTGTGTCCTATTTGAGTCTGGTTGTGATGTTTGCCTTGTCTCTTCACTCTGCATTCTTTTATCTTGCCTTTTATCATGCCTTGAGATTTTTTTGTTGAAAGCCAGATACGATGCATTGGATAATGGAAAATGATGTAAATGGTCCTTTAATGTAAGATTATAGATTATTCTGGCTGGAATTTCTGCTGTGATTAATGTCTGTTATAGTTCTAGGAGCCAAAGGCAGTATATTCAACATGAGGGATTCTTGTTTCTCCCTCCACTGATGTCTTCGGTTTTCCTAAGAAATTTGACTTCTATTGAACCTGTTTCTTGTAGCTATTTCAGCTGTAATCCACAGTTTTATACTGGAGCCCTACGGGTGTGGTGTGAAGGTATCAGGGAAGTGGGGGCTTTAATAGGCTTGTGATTTAATATTAGTCTTTGAGTGGACCTATGTCCTTTGTCTGTGACTTTCACTTTTTTTTTTTTTTTTTGAAGTTCCTTTCCCTCCCCCGTCCCTTCAGATGAGACGTGAAACCTAAAGGGAGTTGGAGACAAAGAAATGTCTTTCCTCCAAGTTGGATAAGGGCCTGGTTAAGTCTTTTACCCTGGACAGCAGGTTTTTGGTTTGAAAATCACTCTAGGTGTGTTTCATTATAATTGCATCTTCCATTGCCTTGTCATAGCCATGGGGGAATCTTCTTCTGATGTTCACTCTAGGACCTGGTGGAGTTCCTCAAGGTTCAACCCATAAAGTGTGATGTTCCCCTAAGTGTGCCCCTCCCCTTCCCCAGTAGTTTCTCCTTCTTTTGCTAGTTCACTATCAACCACCAGCAATTTGTGAACAACATCATCTAAGTGTTCCTACCAATTCATGGCTTCAGCAGCTCCTGCTTCAGGTAATTGCATCTCTGAATTTGCCTCTCTCGCCACATTTTGGAGTGACAGTTTTACCTGAAACTGCAGTTCTTTCAAGGGTCCAACAAAAGCCATTGATTTTTATTTTACTCAACTTTTTCTTTTTGAAAGAATGGAGTGATGACTTCTAAGCTCTTTACCCATTGGAGTTGACACTGGAAGTTCTGAGTTACCTTTTTAAGTAATATTTAAATATTACCTGGAAGTACTTCTTTTAAACTTAATTTTTTAGAGCAGTTTTAGGTTCATAACATAATTGAGAGGAAGGTACACAAACTTTCCATATATGCCCTGCCTCCCTGCATACACAGCCAGCCCCATTATTAACACCCCCCCACCAGAGTTATATATTTGCTACAATTGATAAACTTACATTGACACACAATAATCACCAAAATCCATGGTTTACATTAGGGATCATTCTTGGTGTTGTACGTTCTACTAGTTTTGACAAATGTGTAATGACATATATCCATCAAAATAATACCATACATGATATTTTTACTGCCCTAAAAATCCTCTGTACTGTGGCTACTCATCCCTCCCCCTGACACTCTCCCCCCTCTGCAAATATTTTAAAAATTAAATTTTTATACTTATGGTCACGTAAGCCAGGCTCCATCATAGAAACAAGCACTAGAGTAATTATTCCCTTTCTGTAGGACTTGAAATTATGCATCAACTTATTTGCTGATTTACATCTTATTTATTTAAATTCACTCTATTTATAAAATAATGTTCCAGTGATTTGTTTTCCTGATAAGTTTTTTTTTAATAAAACATTTGTCCATTCTCATTATACAGTCATAATAAAGGTATATTTCACATCCTGAGTCAAATGATGTCACTTACAAAAAAGCATATTTGAAAGAGAAAAAACAAGTCAGTCAGACAAACGTGCTTCTAGCAATGATTGCTCATTTTTTTCTAGTTCCGATATTTTTCAAATAAAATGAAACAATTGAGGAAAACATGTTTGGGTAACAGCTGCTCTCTTCAACTCGTATAGTATGAAACAAAGGGTGTACTAGAGTATTTCCCATTGTTTCCATTGTGTGTGAATTACCCTGAATATCCAATACATTTTATTCCACAGCCTCTCATTAAAACCAAAGCAGCTAAAGTTTGTGGGCCATTTTCTACGCTACATTTAATATGCAAACTAATTTTGAAAGGCATGAGGCACCTGCACCATAGATTTCAAAAAAATTTGCATAATAAATATAGTACAGTTTTAAAGCTTGCCTTGTGGAGGACAATGACAGATATGTAAGCAGTTTTGTATGCAAGTCCTGCATAACAAAATTTGCTTTAGAGTTGAATTTCAGGGCCGGGGTAGGACAAGAAATCTATTGTAGGTAAATGCTTTATGTAAGCCAACATCCTACATGAAAACACCCAAACTTATTCTCCATGCAAACTGGGGAGAGCTTTCTTCTGTCAACAAATCTTGGATTCTTTACTTGAATCTGTGACTGGCTCAAATTTAAAGATAAGAGTTCTTTTCAACATAGCAAGAGAAAGATCATTAAATTTTGATATTGTCCTTTTTCCATTAAATTACTTATTTTGTTTATTGTTATTTATTCTCCCTGAAAATTCTGTCATATCTTTTGTGAGTATTGTAACAACCATAAATATTAATGAACAAATAATAAGTAACAATAGGAAACAAACAGGAAAATAATCCAGTGTATAAATTTATCATATCTGCTGATTTTTCCTCCCCCAAAACTATGATAATGCACAAACTTAAGTGACTAACAAAGTTAACTTTCTGGCATAGCTCAGAGAAAAACTCTCTCTCAAAAGTGATTTGTAAAAGGAATTGAATTTGTGATGCAGTCATTGAAGATCTGAAGCAAATAATACACAATGACCTACATCTGCCTAATGGTAGCCCAGGTGAATTATACATTATAAGCCAGAAGAACTGGGAGAAAACATTTGCTTTTCCAGAATATTGCCCATTCATACTGTAATTACTGGTGCCTTACAAGTGGAATTTTCATCACAATACAGACATCTCTTTCCAAATACCCGTCTCCTAGAACCCCACAAAGGTCAGGATCAGACAAATAAAAGTGTACTGTTTCAAGGGTCTTCTACAGTGTGAAGTGGTATAACAACCCTTGAAGGTAGAGTGTGATAGAGATCTACACTGCAAGCCTTAAAGCAGCCACTAAGATAGAAAAGCGAGGAGTTTTAGCTAATAAGTCAAAAAAGGAAATCAAATGAAATTATTAAAAGGAGTTAAAGCGGAAGCAAGAACAAAAGAAAGGGGAAACAAAGGAGATGAACAAATAGAAAAAAAATCAAGCTGAAAGTTTTAAACGTAACCATACTAATAATTGTATTAAATGTAAATTATTGAAAATTATACAGAAAATTTAGATTGTCTTCATACACAGGGCAGCAGACAGCTCTCTCTCAGCATCTTAAGACAACCCAATACACAAGGTCTTTTAAATTCCCCAACAACTGGGCTTTTATGTTCAGGATATACTAGTTAGACTGACTAATTATTTTATTACTATTTCTCTTCCTTTCCCCACAAAGAATAAAAATGCTTTTAAGCAATGAATAAGCCAAATAGCAAATAAATAAACAATTTAATTAAATGATCTAAATCATTAGTTCATAGCAAATGCTGAATAATGAAATGATGACTTTACAAGAATATTTCAAGACTGTCATTAATTTCCACTCATCTCAGAATCTTGTTTTGGTCCATTGACCATCAAGCTAGGATATGAGCATCATCTATAAGATCATGGCACTTAATATTAGCAAAACCTTAGCTTTATCTTCACAATTATATAATTTAGTAAAGGATATGCTAAGTACAATAAAAGAAAGTGGACTGGTACCATAAATAAAATACTTCTGTGTAAATGAAGAGAAATTATACAAAAACTGACAAATATTAGCTAACGGTGAGCAATATAGGAACATAATTATTTTCATAAATATTTGTATGCAGTGAGCAATTTTAATACAATGTCAACTGACTCCCACTGTAGTTTGGTACTTAATCTAATAATTTGAGTGTTTGGGTTAAGTGAGTGGCAACTTGCATGATATACTTTTCTCAAATAATGACTAAGATATTGCCTGTAAGGTTCCATTACTATCTGCATAAAATCTAAATCCCGGCCATATCCCACAAGAAAGAGTTTGCATCACATCGGCCCTTTTCGCGGCATCCCATACGACTGTTGTCTCTCACATGCCCTGAACATTGCCATTTCATTCAGTCTCTTATTGCCTCACCAAGGCTTTGAGTTTGATATAATGTCTTCCTGAAATGCCCCTCTCCAAGATGTCCCCATATACTTTCTCTCCTTCAGATCCCAGTTCAAATATTACTCTTCAGAAAGACCATCTCTGAGTTGCCTATACAAGTTTCACCCCCAGCATTGTTCTTATATTACTTTGTTCTATTTATCTATATCACTCATCTTTATTTAAATGATATTTTTTCTTTAGAGAGATATTTTTACTGACTAGAGAGAATGTCCTCACACCGTCACCAAGCATTTAAAATAGTGCTTGGCACAGAGTAGGCATTCAGTAAATGTTCAGAGAAGGAACGATTATCTACAATCTCTAGCATTTATGGTTTGGGAAATTTATAAGAAAAATGTTGGGATATATATTTAATTGTTAAAGTTTCAGATATTTTTAAAAGCTCAAGAAGCATAGACTTATTCATAGAGCGGTCATAATGCTTGAAATACTCTGATATCCTTCTGGAAAAGTAACTAGCTCGAAGCAATGTCCACTTCATTATAGTTTAACGTAGACAATAAAGATTGTCTACTTTGAAGCCTCTCCAAAGGCACTTGGGCTGTTAGTTATGCCTACAACGTGTAACTATAAAGAAGAAGCTGAAAACAAGTTGGCTTTTAAAGTCTGACAGAAAATAAAGTGTTTCAAATCTGTGAAAAACAGTATATAGATGACTATCACTGATATTCCTGAGGATAATTGCTAGCTAGGAAAACCTGGAAAATAAAAGAAATGCAAATACACGCTAAAATTTCAATTGAAAAACATCAATAATAATAAATGTGGAAGAAATTCACATTAAGAAAGTTAGACTTCAAACATTTCAGGTAAAACATACATACATAAAACAAATATATGTGCACATCTGCTTATGCCCTAAAAACTCCAAGCATAATATCCAGGGCTTTAGTCTTAAGAAACAAAGATGGATGCCTTAAATCAACAAGCATTCTCTTCTATAATTCATTTGTTAATGTTGTGTGAGCACATGTACAGCAAATTTTAACCATATTGCAATAAAATAATTCATTGAGCCTGAAAGTATATTTGTATCATAAATCATGAGATTTTAAGCAAAAATCAGAAAGCCTGGATATGCTGAAAATCTATACTTAATTTTGATTTTGCAAGTATTGATGATTCAAATAAAAAATGTAAAATCTTCATGCATTCTTATTAAAATTGCTTTCACACCTACATATGTGTATGTGTGCGCATCTATACAACCCATAGTATTATTTCTTATTGAATACCCTTAAAAGTTATTATGTGAGTTGAAAGTCCCAGTGAAATAGTTATATAGTGTTTGTGCCATAGTGTACTCATCTTAGATCATTTTCATAATCGGAAGTGTTTAAATCACACAATTCAAGGAACTGACTGATAGTATGATTCTGTAACTATATTAAATATTTGACTTTTTCTGGAGGAGAGGCACAGTAAAATATCTCGACATAAAAGTAAAACAAAATATTTGTCAATAACAGTAGCTATCAATTGAAACCAAAATTTAATTAAAAGGATACTAAAACAGTTACCATGTTCTTAATGAGATCCTGAAGAATTTAACCATAAGTAAATGAAAAGGAGAGAATAAAATTAACAGTGCCTTTACTTAAGTGTAAAAGTTATATCCTAGATATGCAAATTAAGCTTCATCATTTAGATTTCATTTGAATTAAGAATTATTTCTAAAATTAACTGCTTCCATCCTTTGTGTTCCTATCACTCAAGCAGAAGTTCTGACTGGATTCTGACTCAGTACAAACTAGAGTTTTGCCATATTAAATTGAGATATTACAATAGGTCACTGAGGCAAAACTTGGGTATCTCATTTGAAAGAGTGAGGAAGGTAGTGATAAGAAAAAAAAAGGCATGGTTCTGAACTAAAAGGCAAAATAATTGAGATGTACATTTAAAAGAAAACCTTGAACTTTTGGGAAGTCAGATGAAGTCTGGTTATGAGCACCGAGAAAAACCGGAATGTGTAAACATCAGTGAATAACTACTTTTAGTATTTGTAGTTTTATAAAAACTTTCTTTTGTAGAGGAAAAAAAACATCTATACATATTTGTTCATGTTTGTCTTTCTTGTTCAGTGCTAAGCTGAGGTAGTCTGAATAAGTAAATTTCTATTGTTCTAACATAATTCTATTTTTTATAAAATACTGGTGTAGAATATTTGTTAGAATAAAGGTAAAAAGTAATGGATGCTTGGACAAATAAAAGATGGCAATAAAAATATCAGGACATGAAGAAATAATTGTTAAATATAAGAAAAATATAGGAGCTAGTAAAGACATGTAACTTATTCTGTTACTATAATAATGTAATATCAAGTAGTATTTTAGAATTATGAAAATAACTGACTTCAACGTGACAGAATTCCACAGACACAAATTTCTTGAAATTATGTAAAGGTTTTATGGGCAACAGTAATATAAGAGAATGACTAATATAAATGAAAAACATAAAAAATCAATTGTTCATAATGGAAATTTTAAAAGTAATGAAAATAAGAATGGTGAAGCATCGGAGTTTCAGTGCCCAATATTTTTTTTTTTTTTTTTTAGGGAGGAGAAAAATGGAGTGTAAAAGAAATGCAAAACGACTTTTTACAGGTTTTTCCAGAGGTATTCAGTTTGCTTCAGAAAAGCTAAGTGCTTCTATCTAACAGGTGACTAGGGATTATCCTAATTCAGACAAGGTCATTTGGTGATTTGTAGAAAGCAAAATACTTTGTGTTTAAGTTGTTGCTGAGAACTAAAAATAAATTAAAATCTTCATCAAACACTAAGATAACACAATTTTTTTTCATTTTCAACAATTAATGTAGTCTGATTAGTGTACTTTGAGAAAAGCTAAGAAGGATGCAGGGTAAAAATCTTTATAAAAACCATTACAATTAAACTTGACATCTCTTGAAAACTTCTGACAGGAAACATATCTCTGAGCTGAAGTTAAAACATTTCTCATGTTTTTCAATGATTCCATTTCTAACACACACACACACACACACACTCTTTTATTTCCACTCAGAATGATCTGACAAAGAAAAGATGAAAGTAAGAGGAAGAGAAGTAAGAAGTAAACATTTTGCAGTGAGAATTTTAATGTGTAATTTATCATTTTATGTTTTAAAAAATGATAGTTATATGTATATAGTATACCATAATACTTTTTCTCAAGAAAGAATTTATGGATTTGGAATTTTAGTGAAATTTCCAAGGCAGAAATCCATCTATGGACATCCACAAATTTATCCTTAGTCTTCCCATAAACCAGTGTCTCACAGTTAGCATTAGTTGAAAATAATAATATGATGTTGTAAATTTTAATACTACAGATTTATCTTTTTAAAAAAGTTACCAAAATTAATTTTAAATAATTCCGTTATGTGAACTAAAATCACACAGCAATGAATTGTGTGAAATAAACAGTGTAATGCCTTATCTTCCTATCATCATAAAATAGATTTTGGAGAAATTTTTAGATATGTTATCTACATATGTATGATTATATATTTGCATATTCACACCGAGCATTCCTATTTTAAAACACAACTTAAATTATATGCCATACATGTCTTGTTTTTTGATGTAACAATATATAAAACATATTTCTATGCCTTTGCATGCAGAAATAACTTATTCTTTCTCATCTTTAGTGATTTCATTGTATGCCTCCACAATAATTGAATTAATCTGTAACTTTGTTTCTTGTTCTCTTGATCAATTTTATTTATTTATCATATGTAACTACAAAATAGATGAGTTTTAACAAATATGTACCTTCCTGTAACCAATATCATGAGATAGATTATTTCAACACTCAAAAAAGTTCCTTTTTGCTCCTTTGAATTCAGTCTTCTAGCCACATCCCCTGCCTGTGATAACACTGATCTATTATCCATCATTATAATTTTGCCTTTCTTTGAATGTCTAACAAAAGGTATTCTACAGCATAGTCTTTTTTAACAGTTTTTAGTTTTTAACTTGGTATAGTGCTTTGAGATTTACCCATGTTTTTGTATGAATCAGCAGTTTATGCCCTTAAATTTCCAAAGAGTATTCCATGATATGGGCAGTCAACAAATTGGTTATAGGTTCACCAGTTAATAGACATTTGGGTTCTTCCCAATTTTGAATAATGCTATGAACACTTGAGTACAAGTGTTTGCATAGGAATATGATTTTATGTCTCTTGGGTAAATATTCTGGAGTAAAATTACTAGATCACATGGTAAGTGTATACTTTATACTAAAATGCCAAAACATTTTTACAGTGTGGTTGTTCTATTTTGCACTTAGACCAGCAATGTACAAGATGCTTCACAACTTTAACAAAACTTCGTATTGTTAGTGTTTTTAATTTTAGCCATTACAGTGAATGTGTAATGGTATTTCATTGTGATTTTAATTTTTATTTTTCTAATGACTGATGATGTTGAGCAGCTTTTTAGTGATGATGCCTTCTATATATCTTACTTAGTGGAATTCTGGTCAAAACTTTCACTCATTTTTGTTTATTGAGTTGTTTCTCTTCTTATTATTGATTCTTAATAGTTCTTTATATATTCTGAAAACAACCCTTTATCACATGTGTGTTTTTACATATATTCTCCTAGTATATGGTTGGCCTTTTGTGCTCAAACATCATCTTTTAAAGATAAAATGGTTTTTAATTCTGCTGAATTTCCATTTACTTATTTATTTATCAACTAATTTCACTGGCTAAGATTACAAGCATTGTGTCTAGTTATCTTTGCCCTTTGCCCAGTCTTTGGGAGAAAGCATTTAGTCTTTCCCTCTTAAGAATGATTATAATTCTAAGTTTTTTTAAGATGCCTTCTATATGGTTGAGGATTTTTTATCTGTTTTAGATAGTTTTTTTGTTTGTTTGTTTGTTTCTTTAATTAAAATGGGTGAATATTTTTCAATCCTCTTTCTGCATCCACTGGGATGTTTGCTCTTTTTTGTTGTTTGGTTGGTACGTTTCATTGCAGCCCAGCAGAGTGATCCTAGCTAGCCTCATAGGTTAAAATGGGTATTGTTCTCTTCGATATTTTGAAAGGTTTTGTATAGGACTGGTATGATTTCTTCCCAAACTTTTGCAGAATTTAACAAATTAAGCTATTTATACCTGGGGGCATTAACTGCAATAATAGAGGGCATTCACTTAAGTTTTGCTAGTTTGTGTATTTTAAGGAACTCATCTCTTTACCTCATTTGTTGAATGTATTGACATAAGTTTTTCATTGTATTTCATTACTACACTTTTGGTACATGTAGGATCTGTAAAGAAGTTATTTCTCTCATTCCTGACATGATAATTTGTGGTTTGTCTCTCTCTCTTCCTTCCTTCCTTCCTTCCTTCCGTATAACAGTAAGTGCTCTACAATGAAGATAAAGAGAGATTAAAATAAGTGTGTTAATACACTCAGTCCCGACTAGCACACTATGAAACACATTATACTTCAGGTGTTTCTGAAGAAAAATGACACAAAATGTTAAGCATAACTATCATAATTTTTAGCTACAACTCACAAACAGATAAATGAAAGTGAGCATCATCCCTTCCCTAGAAAGTTGCTCCTTTAAGAGATCTGCCATTACGGTACAGGACTCTTCCTCTAATCTGCAATAATAATAATCAAACATCTCTTTTACAAGACAAAGGGAAATAGTGGGAACAAACTGCAGAAGTGTGGTCTGATGTCTTTGGAGCATTGTTTTATTCTTTTGTTTTGTTTTACTTTGACTTTTTTGCTTATGAAAGAAAGGCATTTCCTGCACCAGTAGCAAAGGAAAAGTGCCTTGAATGTAACTATTGTTTTAAATGTTCCACAATCTTCTACCTTATCTGAAACCTTTCAGCACTATAAGCTTTTTTACTGAGTCTATTGAGTGCAAACCTTTGCTCATGGGTGAGGTGAATTATACGCTTAGTTCTGAGAGCAAGGCATATTTACTGTAAAGAAAAGCTGAGACTCCTCTGCCTTCAGCTCTGAAAAATGCAGTCCCCCTTTCAGAAGAGCTCTTAGTTTGCTGTTAGCAGTGTGGGCAGTGGCACTTTGCCTGCTAAGCCTCATATCATTAGATACTTAACTCTTAATTACAAAAAAATCATCATGGCGTTCAAAACCTATAGGGAAATTAAAAGACCCGCAGCACAAAACCCTGAGAGTGAGATCTACTTTACACAAATTAAATTGACTTATGTTACACAAATAGTCCTGATGACTTGGAAAATCTGTCTTTTTAGCGTTGTAGACTAGTTGTAACTACATAGTTCATTAGTTTAAAAGATATAGGCATGTTCAAATTGAAAAATGCAAAGAGCACCTGATTAAGACATAAAAAAATAATGGTGGATCGACTTACTTTAATGAGACTGGGTGTCTTAAAAAAAGAAAACTTTATGTACTCACCTCTTTCTAATAGTTTTTTTTTTTTTTTTCAAGTCCTCCATATTTGAATCTTTATAAATAAAAATTTTCACCTCAGTGCAAAGAATAAAGTTTCCAATTGGCATCAAAATGAACTTGCAAATAATATTTTGTATTAAACTTACAAAAGAAAGTGCGAAGTTACTGGCATTTAGAAATGCATTTTGTCCATGCTGTCAAGTTTAATTTTGTGGTCATGGATACAATTACAATACAATCCCTGGGTCACTTGGCACACTATGAGGGCTCTATAAATCTAAGTAGTAGTTTCCTCATTAAGAAAAATGCATATGTGCTGGACTTCTGTTTGGTTTCTCACTCACCTGTCTCTATTCAGTGTACTTTTGAAATTACATAAGTATCCGTCCGTCTTTTTTCCTCACAATATTTAAAATTTCTGGAAGGCAAAAAAATGGGATTAACATGTATAACAGCCTCCTACTTTAACATCATATCCCCTAAAATTGCTCATATTTTTAAATTACAGCCACTTCTTTTCTCATTATTTCTAGTTGACTTGAAAAAAGGTTTATAAATCCTGAAGGCCCACCACCTATTTTGTAGTCTTAATTTTTCTATACTTGTCAAGATAAACATTTTATCATATTTCTGTCATTTCTAACAATCATCCCTTACCAATATGCCCATTTTGCTCATCACCTAGTTTCACTGCCATTTTCTTTTTGAAGTCTCTTAGTGATTGTATTTGCATTTAAATAGTACATATATTTCATTACATTCATTGTAAAATGTAGCACATGATTCTGATGATATGTTCAGTTGTTTCCCCTCTTTCTAGACCATATGAAAATTTCAGCTTTCCCCTCATGAATACGTACAAAGTATTAGCAGTTCCCAGGACACCTAGATTGTCCAAGACAGCTGACAAACAAGCTCTCAGAAGGTTTCACAGAGGACATATATCACATTAGTGCAATAGGATCACTGCATGAGAAAGTGAATGCTAAAAATTATCTTTTGTGTCCTTGTCTTCTTTCACTAGATCATAAGCACTCAGAGGACAAAAAGAGCAAGGACCGTGCCTTTTTCATTCCCCATCATCCACGAGTCACATAGAACCTTGGATGCAAAAGGTGGGCAAGGCAGTTTTGTTACATGAAACTGTTGCACTAAAAATAGGCAGGAGGTGGTAACATGAAGAAAGGGGTCTAACATACAAAGGAGGGTGACTGAGAATGTACTTCATGCCAGTAAAGAAACTCATAACAGAATGTGACAATGTGTTTAGTGCTGCAGAAAATTAAAGTAAAATCATAACTAAAAGTGGCAACTGGACTTTGCGATTGCAGGTTGGGTGTCTTTTTCTATGTGAATTGGCCATAGTGTTTCCTAGTCTTCCCACTATGTGTTTCTATCGCTCATCCATTTTCCTCCCCAGTTCTTTATGCTGATTTTATTGATTTGTGGAAATCATTTATATGATTTGATATACATTCTTTGTTGTTTTTTTCATTTTAAATATATATATATATATATATATTTACTGTCTTTAGGTGTTTTTTAATTTTAATATGCTCAATTTATGAAATTTTTATTTTGTATCTTACTTATGAAGTCCTTTCTTACATCACATTCAAAAATTATTCACCTACATTGTCTATGAGTTTTAGAGTATTATTTTTGCCAACAAACTTGAGTCCATTTGGATTTGAATTTATATTTCTGTATCTCTATTTTTGTATCTGTTAGATCGATGCAAAAGTAATTGCAGTTTAAAAGGTTAAAAACAATTGAAAAAAACTGCAATCACTTTTGCACCAACCTAATATGTATTTTAGAAGTAAAGGATGAAGAGTAAAACTGATAAAATATGTTAGTATTTAATTCAAACAATGTTTTAGAAATAAACTACCTCTGAGGTAAAACAGGCTTGCATAATAAAAGAAATCCAAAATAAAAATAGTGAAGATTCAATTAACACCAACTGGTATCTAAAGACATAGCAGAAAGTAAACTTCGAGTTCTTTGTGTAATTCTGGTCACAGAAATACATTTTCTACAATGTAGAAGAAAATCACCTAGTTTTAAAGTCATTACAAAGAAAAAAAAGTTACAGGTTTTAAGGATGGGCCATGCGAGCTCCAAATTCAAGTTATAATGCCCCTACTAACATATAAATAAATGGTGGAGGAACAAGACTAACTTGGGAATGACTGTAGGGAATTTTTTGACAAAAGATTTTCCCAGAAAGACATGTTAAAAATGCAAATGGAACCAAAAGTTAGATTTAAATTTTGTATAAATATGTACTTCTAAACATGAGTGTTTTTGAAATTTTGAGGGGTTCTATAAAACAGTTGTTTCTTCTATTGACTCTAGGATAGATCAGTGATATTAATAAATTATAATTGTATATCAAATTTCCTTCAGTTGTTCCCCCATTAGCTAGTATAGATGAGTGAAGGAAAATATGGTGGGGGAAAAGCACAGTTTACCCTCCATCCTAGTATTTGAGGTAACTGACCTGGATGACAGAGAACGGGAACTCCTGGTAGCATGTAGCTTACATTGTTCTTCTGGATTTCCCTCAGGGTCATGTCTGCCAGAGGCCAAGGATTATAGCAAAGAGGCAATTTTCTTTTTTTCTTTCTCTGTGTTTCTTTCTGCATCCTCTCGAAATCCAAATTATTTTAGCACAACTGTCAGACCAGGGTGAGGATGAGTGTAAACGACAGAAACTGTGAGAAAGTGCCATAAAGATCTGTTTTTGTTTTTTTCAAAGTCTTCATTCTTAATATTTATGTTTCAATATGATAGTAAATATAATTAGGAACATGTTTTGTTTTTGTTTTTTTTACCTCTGTTAATTTAAGTGTAGCCTCTATCATGACAAAGAAGGTTTCAAATTGAGAGGCAATCTATCATAATGATGAAGAGTGTGGGTCTGGAGCCCCCCTTCACTCATTTATTAGCTGAATCACTAGGACATGTTACTTCAACACCTTGTGCCTCAGCTTCCATATCTGCATAATGGGGGCAATGATGAAACCCACTTTACAGGGTTATTGTAAATATCAAATGAGCTAATATACATACAGAACTCAGAGGTATGTATAGTATTTACTAATAAGAAGTTAATGCACATTCAGAGTTATTATTAGACTATCCAAATATATAAGAGAAAACAAAGGGAAGATTTGATCAATTTGACTAAAGTCAGGAGAGGAGAAAGAAGAAAGATGATCATAATTAATCCGAGATAAGAAGGCAGGATTCAAACCCAATGTATTAATAACCACAATAAATACAAATAGATTACATGTTCCTATCATTTATTCATCTATTAATTTCTTTACTTTCACAAATATTTTATATATGTGCTTGTTGCCACTAGGAAAATACATGACCTGAAACCTTAATCATTAAACCAGGCCAACAAAGTCACAAGCCTGTGGAAGCTCATTCTGGCAAGAGGTCACACTGTGCATAAATTCTAGGCATAGAACTTGGACAAATTGTGAGTAAGGAGGTCCTTGACAAATGAGCATGGTGAATGAGGGAGAGTATGGAGAAATGAGGGAGCAGCTCTCTCAGGTGGGGCCAGGTAGGGCATGGTAAGGGATTTGGATTTAAATCTAAGTGCAATGCAAAGCCATTGAAAGGTTTTAAACAATGAAGTAAAACTTAAAAAAAAAAAAAAGAGCAAATAAATTTCAAAGTGAGTTTAAAAAATTCTTTAATATTCTATTGTTAAGAAGTTTAAAAATAATGATATAGCACCATTGAATATCATGCAATGAATAAAGTGCCAGGCAAATAAATATAAAACTAAGATCTTATTAGTAGCATTCCTGTGAACCTCACCTGAAACCAAGACAACAAGAAAAGATACAAAACAATATTCTATAATAATTAATATACAATGTGCAAGCCATCAAGTATATCCTAAAATGCCCCATATAAAGCATTGGCAAGCATTGAAAAGATAAACCTTTTGTATGTAAAAATTCAACACACTCACCATCATGGTAAGGCACTTGTTCTGGGATGAATTGTGTTCCCTCCAAATTCGTATGTTGAAGTCCAATTGTCCAGTACCTCAGAATGTGGCTATTTCGAGATAAGGTCTTTAAAGAAATAATGAAAGTTACATGAGGTCACATGTGTAAGCCCTCGTCCAATCTGACTGTTGTCCTTATAAGAAGAGGAGATCAGAATACAAAAATATTCAGAGGGGAGAACATGTGAAGACGCAGGGAAAACATGGCCAACTACAAAACAAGGAGAAAGCTTTAAAGAAATCAAGCCTGCTTTCACCTTAGTCATGACTTCTAGCCTCCAAATTGTGAGAAAAATTTCTGTTCAAGCCGTTCAGTCTGTGGCACTTTGTTATATCAATCCTAGAAGCTAACATAGACTTGAACACATTTGAATTTTAGTGAAAATCAGATCCTATCTACCCATAATCATCTCCCAAAATCAGAAGCTCTATACTATAAATATATATTTTAAAATTTTAGAAGTTGTCAAAAATACATGCTCTCTCCAAAAGTAAAAAAGGACAAAAATTTTGACAAATCTTTGTTTTTTCATTAGTAGTAGAAATAATTATTTTTAAATAAATAAATTTTGAATTTGAGTTGGTCTTTCCTCAAGACTAAAAATTGGTTATTATTCAACTATGACTGCTTATACTGGGGTTCTTGGTATAACCCTTATGAGTGCTCACCCATTGTCACCTACTTCACTTAATACTTAACTCTAAAGCTGCCTTAAATCTCTTTAAAAAAAAGAAAAAAAAAAGAACGTAATCTATTTTTTTAGCACAAAATTCATAACAGATTTGATGCTAGGTATTTGAACCTATGTTAGTATTCCTAGATGCATATACCCTCATGTACAAATTAAACTTTAATTTAATTAAACTAAAATATTAGTTATTTTATAAAAACATCACTTTATTGCTTATAACTGGTAAGTTGTAAATAAAAAAAAAGTCTGCATTATTCCAAAGCTCTTCTGTTCTTATTGAATTGTGATGCTGCCCACTTTCTGAATGCATTTAACATAGTGAAATGGTACAACTGACTTTTCTTAATTGGTATATGTTCAAGGTTAGAAGTCCACGTGTAGATGGAATTGATGACAAAGGTCATCTAGTTCCTTCTTTAGTCTCTGGACAGGAATTTATAAAAAACAATTCTAAAGAGATTCAGTATGAGGGAGTAGTTAGTATCACCTTGCATAGAAGATAACATGCACTGCTTCCAACTATTCATCTCTTAAAAATGCATACAAATTGGTGTCTTTTCACTCTAGATTTAAGTCATCTCAGACTGAATCTGAAAAAAATATAATTTTACCCGGTATCTATACTTTAAACAAAGTACATAAGCAGCTTAGCCAAAATGAAATAGAAAGTATCTCTACAGCAATTCAAAACTGAAAAAAAAAAAAAAAAAAAGTATTGAGAGGTTTATCTTTACCATTCACCCAAATTTTAATTAATATATGCGTCCTAAATTGAACACTGCTCATTCATACCTCAGGTGCCACTTGCATCATTCATAATTTACAATTACTTGTACTTCATGAGATAAAAAAAAGCATTATCACTATAAAGGAAAGCAGAAAAAGAAAAAACGGAAAACATACAAGATATAACACCTTTTGGTTTTTATGTGAGTAGAGCAAATTACTAAATCCGTAGTTGCCAAAGTGTGTGCATATTTGTTAAAGGGGCAGCTGGTAATGTTGTATACAAGCTGCTCTCCAAAAATTAATTGTGAATATTAAGAATAATCCTGACCTGGGTCACAGCTGCACTGATTCATTTTTTTCTTCTAGACATTTATCAGCCCTGTCTTTTCTTCCACCTAACTAAAAAAGCAGAATGTCTCAGAATTTATGATGAATAACCACCGATGTATTATGGACCTATACAAGTAAGACATCTGTTTAAACTCCATGCTTTTGGTCTTTTCATGATTGGAGTATGCCAAATTATGAACACCATATGAAGCATAAAATTGTTCTGGCTCACCTTCCCTTTGCAGGTAATTAAAATAAAAGACTCAATTAAATCAGCATATTAAACAAAATTTAGTAGCACAAATTCAAGTGGTAGAAGTAGGTCTAGTGGTGATAGTAATTTAGTGTATGGACAAAAAAATTCTGTATGAAGTGTATTGTCTTATGGTGGTAAGAAAATCAATCTGAGAATATTAGTTCTGGGGACTTTTACCCAAGCTAGTTTCTATTTCTTAATAAGTTATAAAAAAAAAAAAAAAAAAAAAAAGAAACCCTTTATTTGTAATGAAGCCAGTCCTACCCATTTTTCCAAATAATAGAGTTTTTAAAAGCACATATTTGAATTACTGTTTCTTGATGCATAACAAAATATGGTGTGTTGACTTTCAAATTGTGAAATTCAATGATATTTCAACATTGTCTTAATTTCTTCATGTGTAAAATGGGGATAATTTTACCAAGCTGATGGAATCATTGTGAGACCTAATAATAATATGTGTAAAGCATCTGGTGCAATAAAAGCCCACACATTACAGATGTTGGCTTTAGGAGGCATTAGAGAATCATGTTTCTGCGCAAGGCCACTGATTTCATAAATCCTGCCCCCATGATACTGTTTTTCTTGTCAGTTTGCTCTTCAACTTCCCACAGCATTTCCTAATGCTCATTCTCAATTTTGCATATTCTCTTAAATTCTCAAATTCTGACCCCACAACTATCTCCTCAGCATATAATGGTATCACTGTCCCTGCGTGTGTGTTTTCATGGCCTCACCTGGGCTGTCCCTCAGCCTTTCACTATCAGCCTCCGAAATTGCCTGCATCTTCTCACTTTTTTCCTATTTGATTCCTGATACATTGGAAGATCCATCTCTTTTCTTACTGAAGGCCAGTATTTCAAGTTTTATCTTCCTCTTATTTCTTCTCTGTAATGACCTCTATATACTTGCATTTAACATTTTTCAAGTTCAATTAATTTTGAAAGCAATTCTCTGTAAGTCATAGTGAAATGTCTGCTGTGGTCATTAAACTTAAATAGAACCAAGGTCGATCAGACTATGGTAACAAATGCTAAATATTGTGACATTGCATAATAATACATAGTATAATATAACAAACACAAATCAGAAGAAAATGAAGATAACATATAAGTTTATATGTTTCCATGTTTTTCTTCCTAAGGTTTTGGGACATGAAATTATCTAAAGTTAATAAACAAGAAATGGCCTTATAATAATACCATGAAAGGGAACTTTCATGGACCTTTTCATGAAAAGAACCATGAAAAACACTAGAAATAGTAACAATAATTAGTAAATATTGGGAAAAGGGGGTTTGAAGGGAGATAAAAGAAAGTATAAGTAAATCAATTTCTCATCTTTCATAATGGGAAATGAATAACATTAAGCTATTAAGTTAAAAAATGTGTCAAGGGAATGAAAATTAGAATATGGTCCTTAGAAAAATACCACAAGGGAACATTCATACAACTGTGAAAAAGCAATTCCTATGGCAATGCAAGAAACAAAAGTCATTATTTAAAACAGGATTTTTTTTTTTTACTCCTAAATGAAAGATTAGGTATACATGCTTCACCGTTAACCACAGTACAATTAAAGTATACAAATTCAGAAAGAAAGAAACTCAGACAATGAAAGGATACTGGAAGAAGGATAAGGTTAGACTAAAAACAAAAGAGAAATTTTAATAAATTTATGGAACTTGGAAGACTGAACATGAATAATATGAGGTCAATGTATTAAAATGTGTGAAATGATGCAACTCATACGGACTATGGATAGTAATGTGATAAAACCTTGGGCTCAAATTTAGCAGACAGTAGAAGGCGCAGGAGGAAAACTGATAAGGTGGAAGATAGGGAGGATAAGTTAAATATTTATGCATAGCATTATCACCCCAGTCAAATTCTCAGACACACTCAGGTTCCTGATTTTCTTGTGTGTGCTGAGTCCATTGTGGTGAATTGAATGGTATTTCCCCATATTCATGTCCACCTGGAATCTCATATAACTTTATTCATATGAGCACATAGGGCACATAGTTACTTAAGAAATCTCAAGATGAAACCATCCTAGACTTAAGTGGAATGATTCATATTTTAATAACTTAATAGCTTAATAACTCTATCTCCCTCTCCTTTCTCTTATTATTATCTTAATAATATTATCTTATCATTTTCTTAATAAGAGAAAGGAGAGGTAGAGAGAGACATACACACAGAGAAGAATGCCATGTGAAGAAGGAGACAGATGTTGCATTTACGCTGCCACAAACCAAGGAACTTCTGAGGCCACCAGAACCTGGAAAGATTCTTCCCTAGAGCCTTCGGAGGGAATGTGGCCCTGCTGCTGCCCTGATTTTATATGTCTGTCTTCCAAATCTGTGAACAAACATTTATCTTGTTGTAACCTACCCAAATTTTAGTAATTTGTCATGGCAACTCCAAGAAATTAACATATCTATGGTCTATCATGATCTCTCTTTTGGAAAAAGAAGAAAAGGAAAAAGAGACCCTCTCAGATTTCTTTTTCATTTATTTTCCCATTTCCTGTGGTGAAGTTGAAGGTAGGGACTAAGCTTCGCTGAAAAAAATGACCTACTGGGCAGATTGGATTCATATTTTAATTCATGATCTACAAAGTCAGACAAATCTTGTCTGATCTACAAAGCCAGACAAAGCTAGCTCAGCAGTTCACTCTACTTCTTGCGTAATCCATAAACTCACTCTCATATTCCCCAAGGAAATACTTCAGGTGTGTTTCTCTCAAATTTTTAATTCCCATCTCACCCTTTCACTTACAGCTCATGATTTTTCTCCATACTATGTTGAACGCATAGAAGCCATCTATATTCTCTTCTCCCTTTACATTTCTAGTAGGCTATTAATCTGTGTTTATTCTGTTCTCCCATTTCAGTGAGGAGATTTGTCCTCTATCCATCAAAAATTAGTCCCCATACAGGTATCCTGGATGCTATCCCCTTCTGATTTTTGCAGATTTTCCTCTTCAGTTCATCCATCATTGTACAGAATCATCAGACTCTATTCCTATTGTATCATTGCCCACAACTCTCAAACATGTCTCTGTGTCTGTCATGTCTCAAACAAAGCAAAATATAAAGCACGCGTGTGCACGCACACACACGCCTTATCCCCACATCATTCCTTAAATACAGCCCTTCTTTTTTTTTTTTCTCCTATTTATCAGTGTCTTATCAAATGCCTTTTCCTTTATTCCTGACTACTTATTCATTCTTTAAGCACTTAGTTTCTTTCGGTTTCCACTTCTCAATGATTCTAGATGCTTGTTACTTGATCTTTCAGCAACACTGAAACAGAAACGACTCCTCCGTCCTACTAGAAAAATGTTCCTCTTTGGAATGAATGATGACAATATATATTTCTGACTTTTGTCCAGTGTTGTGATGCTCCTTCTCAAACTTGTTTGAGTTACTCTTCATTGTTTACCCAGATGTGAGAGTTACTTTGTGATAACTACAATGTCGTCATATTTCATTGTATGCAAATATGAACACGTTGTCCAAATCTCTCATATGCTTACTCTAGTAACCTATTTGTCACCTTTACAGGAAAATCTCACCATATCAAACTCAAATTCTCCTGAGTCAAGAATACAGGTCCAAGTTCAAGATAGTTTACTGCCAGCTCTCAGGTATTTTCAAAGCAGATATTATAAATTAAACTATGTCTGTTTTATTTTTTTCTATAGTTTCACTTGCTTTTTTAAACATATGACAGGAATTTTATAAAGTCTTAAAAACCTTTACTTAACTACTATACCCTGTAATAAAAAAATAAGGTTTAAAATAGAGTCAAATGTAATGACCAGTAAGTATTTCATAAATTTTGAGTATCGTAGTTTTCCATACAACCTCTTCTCTGTCTAAATGGTTTCTACCTACATATTTATATGTAGAGATATTAAATAATAACATACTACAAAATATTGAAATAGCTCTACAATATTATAATTATTGTGCTACATTTAGCACTGAGTCTTCCGCATGGCAAGCATGGAATAAAATAAACATGATCAGAATAATTTATTTTATCCTGTGTAAAATAATTATTTAACTTAAAATATATACATTTATCTTTAATGAACAATTAATGATTGCTCTGCTATTATAATCAGCACGGATATTTTCAAAATAGACATTGCTTTCCATGTAAGTAAATATTTAGATTGTTGTTGCCTAAAATAAATATTTAGATAGTTGGACCTAGAAAGTGCTGGTAGTTCAACAGATCGAGAACCAGAATGAGCATCCTATTGGCCTTGCCAAGTTTCAATTTTTTTTTGTATAATTCGGGGCAGCTAATAGATTGATGCTGTGTATGAGAAAAGAACACAAATCAGACTTGCATGTTATTGCCAAAATCCGTCAAGAGACCCATGCATGAAGGACAGAGAGATGAATGTCTTTAGTGAGCTAGGTTAGTTACACAGGGATAAGCTAGATAAAGAAAAAGAGCATGGGAGTGTTTATTTTTAGGTATATATAAATCACATCTTAAGTGCTGCAAACTGATTTTTACTTTCAAGTGAATGTTAGTGACTCTTTGATAGCCTATTTGACCCCAATGAATTGACTATAAAAAATGAAGTATTTTAGGCTCACAAATTTGCCCATAAAAGGAGCACATACTATTCTTTTCTGAGACCTAGAAGATTACCTGAAGGGGGAAAGGATGCTGATGAAAAGGGACTCTGTATTCTCACATGCACAGACACCCACGTGAATGACCACACAGTGGGTATGAGATCAACTGCCTCCTGAGTGAGCACCGCATGAAATGACCATGACAATCCTTTCCTAGAACAGAGGTGAACTAAACTCTCCGTGTGGTGAGGACACATAGATAAAGAGTAACTAAATATAAAATGATGTCAGGCATGATTTATGAATCATATTGACAATGATATGTATCATTCACCATTCCCGGATATCCTCATCATGTATGATTGTAGAGTGGTGCTGATAAATTAACTGAGGAACCAACAGTACCACCAAGATAATTCAGGGTCTAGGGTTAAAAACCAAATTATTTAAGACATTATCCTAGTGCTTTATTTTTCTTGCAGTAATGCGATCCTATATGCTAGATCCTTAGCCCATAATCCAATATCTGTTATTCAGTAATTTTATATTCACATGATACAATTTACTGACTTATTTACAAATGTAGAGGAAAACTTCAGTGGAGGTCTGAAACATATTTGATCGTCCCAATTCATGTAAGTCAGTATATGCTTTTAGGAATTTCAGGAACCCGGTGGTACTATAACTTTGCTTGAAAAAGATTGCACATACCTGGTATTTAGGCCATCTCTGGTTAAGCTATCTTTGACTTTAAAAAGTATAGAGTTCTTGTAGATGATATTGTAATAGTTTTAAAATGTTAGTGTGAAAATTTTAGTGTTTCCACAATGCCTAGTGGAATGCTTTAAAAACTGAAACTCAACTTACTGACAACGCGGAGATTTATTGGGAAATTCATAATCTTAAGTGGGTGAAATAAACATTTTGAAACCAAATTAGAAGACAGGGAGAAAGAAGCTTTAAATTCAGTATAATCAATTCAATGTTGTCTACTCATAACCTCTTTAATTACTGATACATTTGTGTTCACCATTGCCAGCTTCCTTTAAAGGTTATCTTTCCCTATTATGTTTATTTCTTTTGTGTTTTTTTTATTTTATTTATATACTTTGAGCTGGCACTTTTAGTGTTTTTGTTCCTAGACAGCCACAATAAAGAAACAAAAAAAAAAAGAAATCTATTGACAGTATACTTGAAAACCAAGACAGATATAATAATTGGAACCCTCTGCTGAAGTAATAATTGGTTTATGTTTCATAATCCATAATCTTATACTTCCCCCAAAAGAAACAACAAAATTTATTTCTATAATAATGAATAGTTTGTTTATTTTTATGTTTTTACTAATACTTTATTTCATAAAAGACTTTAGGTGGTTAAATGTACTCAGTTGTAAACCAAAGTAGAGCATGAAGGGAGCATAAAATACCATCCTTCATGTGAGCATAAAAAAGATCTGCTTAAATTCTTTAATCCATTCCGTTCTAATAATACTTACCAACCTCCCCAAGCTGAACTACAATCATTAATTATTGATGTCCTTTTATGTGATTTTAAATGGAAAAATTAGTATCTTCTTAAATATTTGTAAAAGTACAAACAAAATGGTTTATATACAGAGGCTGTTCTTTGGCTCTTGAGGGTAAATGGATGATGGACTCAGAACAGCTATCACATCGTAAGTCACTTTTGGCTGCTATTAAAATGTCCATTTGTGCTATTCCCTTTAATTTCCCATATGAATAATGCATAGTGGGCTTCAGAAAATGAAAAGAACATTAATAATGGCAGGGGAGTGTCTGAATTCTGTCAGTCATCAAAAATCTTAATTCCATCAGAACAGTACTCCATTATTACTGAAAAAGATGTCTGCTTTATCTGTTTAGAATTTACAACAAATTAGTTTCCATTAATTAGTTATTATTTAGAAAATTATATGCTCTTCTCCAAACAGATAACATGAACTGTGCACTTACATTGACAAAATTGTAATCAAAATATTAAAGCAGTTCAAGTCTGTTAGTCAAATATTTAGTCTGAATATCCCATCATGGTGACTGAATGTGTGTATGTGTGTTTGTGTATGTGTGTGTGTTTCAATATCATATAGTTTGATATCAAACTAACATTATATAGTTTTTTTTATGAGATGGTGTGGCCCATAGCGAAAGCTATTTGTTGCCCTGGTTTTGTCTTCAGATAGCCAGATTGCAATCTTTATATTGTTATGTGGATAGGGGTGGGTCAAAATAATTTTGTGTGTATAAATACAACCCTAATGATATTAACTACAACAATGGGGTAGAGACATTATGGAAAAAAGGCCAAATTCAACACTGCATGATTTAATTTAACCATTATTGTGATGAAACAACTTTATCACTTATAACTCCAAAAGAGTAATTAAACTTGATATTTCTTGTATTACATTCTTCAGCATAATATTTCTAACCTATGGTATTGATGTCTTCCTCAAGAGTCTTCCTTGTATTTCTCTCCTTTAACTCTGGATGTGTGTTTTTCATTCTGTGTATCTCTGTTGTTACTCCTTTGATTATTTTCACAAATTATCTATACCTTTCTCTTGCTCATTTTCTCTCAGTACTAGTTTGCAAATCTTATGGAAAGAGCCATACATACACTTAATGGAAACCAGTCTGTGGATATACTGACAATAATTAACCCCATGGATTTTAAAGACAAGTAGAATAATTTAGCACAGTGGTTAATCATTCACAACAGATGGATAACCCTGACTTCCTCCTGATGTCGTTTTTTCCAGCTATGTGCTAGATACTAATAGACATCACTGGTTATTCCAAAGTTACCCAAACTCAACATATCAAAATTGGAACACCTTACCTCTCCATTTTATTTTCCATTACCTATCCTTTTATTGATACCATTATGTATCCAGGTATGCAACTTAAGAAACTCGGTGCCATCTTTAACTACTATGATTTACAATGGAGTACAACGTGAGCAAGAAATCCACACTTGTTATGTATTTTGGAAGCTTATATGCCAGTAACTGCAAAAAATTGTGAGGGATTTTAAATTTCAGTTTTATCTTCACTTTTCATAAGGATACATAGTTGTGTTCCTTGCAGAAGATAAAATTTCTTGCTAAAAATTTCCTAACTTTTCAAGTATGAGAAAAGAAATATTGATAAAAGTTATATACATTCACAAATAGTTGATTATATGTATATATTACATATACAAACTCTGTAGTTGCACAAAGATACATATGCACGCAGTCATATATAGCCTGTGATTTGCTCTTTAAAACAAACTAATACTAATTGCTTTTTCATGTATTTCTCATAGGTAAACAATACTATCATATTTTATAGACCTCAATACTTTACACATAAATCATTACTATCTTAATATTCAAATAAATATTTGTTTTAAATTGTACAACAAATGGAGTGCCTATCGAGTGAAATTCCCACAGGAGACTGTCTTCAGGACTTCCTGTGTACTATTTAGTCTTATTTCTTTTTCAGATCTAACTGTACAAACCCTCACCAATTCCCCGTACCCCAACCTTTTTTATTATGTAAAAAGCTCATCAAAAGCAGGTTTTACTATCACCACTGTCTCCTGTCACTACATAGTTTTTAAAGCATCAGCTTTCTGAATAACCTGTTTTTTCACAGCGATATGAAGCTTCTCTGCCATTAATGCCCATGACTAGAAAGACACATATCTGAATTTATGGACACACTTAGTGTCATCTCTATAGGAGCCCCTAAGGAGAATGCCAAAAATAAAAGAAATTAGAGCTTGTCGTATGTATCTTACTTAGTGTTGGATAATTTTTTTTTTTTTTTTAATTAGAGAAAACTCCAAAATGTGGCAACCTACATTGCCAGTCAAGTGGAGATATGCCCCCGGTAACATATGGCAGCTCCTTCAGGGAGAATCACTAACCACAAAATTGCCCTGGTGTCATCTGATGACCTTGGTCATGTGAGGAGTTAAGGCATTTGGCACTATAAGTTACACAGCTGTACAAAGGTTACTTTGGTCATAGAAAATAGTTATTTTGCAGTACGGTGAGAGTCTTAGGAGACAGAGATGCTGTGCCAGAGCTTTGGCAAAGATAGCAAGGCAGCAGCTTCGGCTCAACCTGTGAAGAAGCTCGAGGCCTCTGAGACGCCTATGAATACATTGGAGTAAAATTTGAAGAGAAGGTGTCACACACCTATTTCTGCCATCACAGCAAGTAATGAAATGAGTTGGTAGCAAAAATATCCATGTGCCTGCAAATAAAAAGACTACAAAATGCCTAAATTGCCATTTTAATTAGTTTTTATATCATTATTATATATTATGTTATTTAAAATATAGTGAATACATTAGTTGATTCTGTTATCATTTTCTAACATTTATTAAAGGTCAACATAGGAAGTGTTTGAGAAGATTAAAGAAGAAAAAATTTTGTTAATATATGCACAATAATTTGAATCTTCTATTGCTATGAGCTACAGCCAGTCAGATTCACTCAGTAGTTGAATTCTGACAGAGTTTACATCCATTAAAGCTACACTCCATTTAAGAGGAATAAGCCAGGTCATTTGGTATTGATTTCCAAACAAAAATGCCTAAATAAAGCTGTAAATATTGGAACAAGAAGAGAGTACTTTCCATCAATCCATTTCAAAGGTGCTGGGCTAATCTTAGGAAAATAATGAAAGCATAAGTATAGACTTTTTTTCAAAGTAGCAGCTATGTATGAGGTACACTCAGTGTGTATATGCTTTTGAGAAGTGAAAAAGCTTCAGATAGTTAAACAAAACAAAACAAAACAAAATATACATTTCAAACTGATTTTTTATTTTTTTTTATTTTTTGCAAGTCCAAGATTTCTGTTAAAAACATATGTCTTGGGCCCCCTCTTTCTCTTTACCTACAACACTTTTGAGAAAGAAAGAAGTTAATTTTTCTTTTCTGTTTTCCAAATTAAGTGTTAGGCTGAAAAGTATTGGCACAGTACGAGGAAAGAAAATGAAATTCAAATTTTAAAGTCGACATCTTTCCTGAGTAATCTATATTTGAATATCACTATCTGAAATAAACCATAGGGTTTGTTAAAAATCTGAATATTTTGTTGTCCTATCAGATTCCTCCTAATCTATCCCAATTCAGAAAACTTCAAATTATTTTTTTGCACATTTTGAACTATAAATGATTGCCTCCAGAACATATATTATAAAGAAAACAGCCTATATAAAAAAAAAAAGAAATAAAAATATAAAATGTGGTAAAATAGCATTTTGATATTGTAGCTTATATAAATATTTCAAATGAGAGGAAATACTTCATGCTTCAGCATAGCAGTGTACGCCAGATTTAAATAATTTCCCAAACAGTTCCCTATTGTTGAGATTAATACCAGGGTATGTGAGAAACTATATCATTCTATAGGCCACCCTGGCAAACTAAAGTGAAAAAAATGGGTCACTTACTCAGACAAATGTGGCCCCAAAGGCTGTTTTAATGAGAAACAAGTTAGATTTTTGATCTGTATTATCAAAGAGTCTGCCAACCTAAATCAACCTCACTGAAGAATAGCCACATTCTCCTCGTGGTCCAATGACAAGCTCTGAGTGATATGACTTAACTGGCAATGGTGACTTTTTGGCCAGAACTGTGAGAGAGTTTGAATTTTTTCAATCTATGCAAAAATAAATAAATAAATAAATAGATAGATAGATAGATAGATAGATAGATAGATAAATAAAAAATCAATATGCGATAAATGGTGTAATTGCATAATATGGAAGAGAGGGATTAAATAACACACACACACACTCAAAAGCTCTAAATGAGCCTCATTTATATCATTTGACGGCCAACAGGGCTGAAATTAAATATGAAAATAATGAAAATCAAATGAGACGAGACACACACAATATTTAGCATTATGTTTTTCTTTTTTTTTTTTCCTCCTCTTGCTCCTCTTTCTAATTTTGGTGTAAGTGAAGCATAGTCTCTGAAAGCATAGATGGCTTAGATTTAGGAAACATTAATAAGGTGAATAAATCTAAATTAAAGGAAAATATCATGATATTTCAATAGATTTTAAAATATATCAGACAAAATTTCTTATCTTTATTAAAGATTAAAAATGCATTAAAAAAATAAATTAAATCTGAAGTAGGGGGAAGTACTTGTACAATATAATGCCCATGAGATTTTCACAGCAACCTTTAATTTTATATGAAATATATAAATGCTGGTGGCCTTCCTAGTTTGCACCTTATATTTTGCACCATTACAAATTCATGATTTCAAAGTTAGCTGTTTGACAAGGTAATGAGTCCATGATAGGCAATCTCTTTATTTTTCTCAAAATCGCTCTTTCAGGTCTCTGCTCTTCTGCCTGTGACTCCTTTTGGTCGACATTTCTTACTCATTCTAAGCAGATAGCTCTGCCTGTACGTTCATGACGGAAATAGGAGTTGCTACATGACATTCTCTCCAGCTCTGCTTTAATCTGCACGTAAAACTATACTCCCATTTGTTTTCTCCTGTGGATACTCTCCCATCTGCATTCTTTCTGGGAGTTGTATTCTACCAATGAGCTGTTCTTCTTTATATTGCAAACCCATTGCTCTTTATTCTCTCCTTCTCTCACCACTTACCAGCATCTTCTTGCTTCTCCCTCTCTTTACACTAAGTCTCTCACTTGCAACGTAACTCATGCCTCTCATTTATAGCCAAGCTACTCAAAATAAGAACTGACACTTAATTGTCATATTTCTTCACCTTTTCAAAACTCTTTAATCCGATTCTAGGTTTATAAGTGAGAGAGCTTCACCCATGGTTAACAATCACTTGGGATTGCCAAAATTATTTAGCTATTTTAGTATATGCAACTGACCAACCTCTATTTCTTAGCTCCTTGGACACTACCTCTTTGATTGTTCTATCTCAATTGCTCTGTCTGATAAAGTGACGCCATCTAAATATTAGTGTTTTATTTCAGGGAGCAGATGTAAAAGTGTCTGGGTCAGCAGATCTTAACTTTAGACAATGAGCTCTGCCAGGCTTTTGTGACGGATAATGGTAAAAATATTTCATCACTACCTGGAATCCCTCCCCAGCACAACAGAATACCAGGACCCAAGATACAGTTACAAACCTGTATCAGTGTTCTCGTGTACATTGTCCCTTCTGGACTACATCCATTGTTACTGTTGGAATGGCAGTCTGTAGCTGTGAAACGCATCATCAGTCTCTCCTGCCTGACTCCAGAGTACACATTAAATCACCTACTCCACATCTCCCTGCAGACTCCAAGGAGTACCTCAAAATCAATATGTGAAATGAAGCTACAGTATCTCCCCCTTTCCTTCCCTTCTCCACCCTTAAAATGTATCTATCTTGCTCATTTTCATCCGCCAATGAAAAATATCAGAGTCTACCAATTCCTCCAGGTAAGAAATGTGGAGGTCATTTTCAGTTCTCTCCCCTTCTTTCTAAATCCCCATTTTCAAATTGTTCAGCATATCTAGTTCATTTCCTCTCTTCAGTATTTTACGTTTTTCTCTTTACCATCACTACCATGAATCCCTCACCCCTACACACCCAGGCTGCCTAATTTATACCAAAAGTCACATTAGGACTACTTAGGATATTTGTGACTACCATCAAATACATTTTTCACATTGCTGCTGTTGGTATAGTATTTCTCGATGCAAATCTTATCATGGCATATGCCTGATTAAAATCTCTGATGACTCCTTAAGGATATATATATATATATATATATATATATATATATATATATATGTATATATATGTTTATATTTGGAACTTTAAATTTTTCTGTAGGTTTGCAAATCTATTTTTATCCCCCTTTTTTTTCCAGTAATGTATCTGATTCTGTTCTGTGTAAAAGGAGAAAAACTATTTATTTTTCCTCTTTGTTTTCATCATGAAGGTTTGGAAGTGGTTCTTCTATCTGAACAACAACACATTAAATACATAGGGAATTCTTGTTTACAACTGTATTTTTCTCCATAAAACCACATTGTTATCTTTCATATAGGGTTGTTAAGGAAATTGTTGGTTCTGCTTGATTTTTCATTATTTGTAACATTTTACCTAAATACTTAAATTCTTAATTCCTCAAATTGAAAATTTGACTCTTTTCATGTGTACATGGGTCTATTTTTATTTATTTTCCTTCAGCATTGTAAGCAGTTTGAGTCTATGTTGTCAAGGCCTATGTTTTTAATCCAATATGTATTTTTGAATTATGTTTTGGCATTTGTTTCTTATGTAGGTTTTTTTAAGCCTTGTTTTAATTTACTGTTGCTTCCGTATATATATTCTCTAGTTGTTTTCATCATTTCAGTGCAAGTTCTCTGCAGATAGCAGTCTATTTTGATATTCTTTTAAAAATATTTTTAATTTTTCAATTGCAATGACATACAATATTATATTAGTTTCATGTGTACAACATAGTGATTAGACATTTATACAGTGTATGAAGTAATCACCCCAATAAATCTAATAACCACCTGACACCATACATGTTTATTATAATATCATTGACTATATTCCCTATTCTGTACTTTTCATCCCCATGACTACTTTGCACTTCTTAATCCCTTCCCATTTTCACCCACTTCCCTAACTCCCTCCCATCCGGCCATCATCAAGATTTTCTCTGTATTTATGAGTTTGTTTCTGTTTTATTTGTTCATTTATTTTGTTTTTTACGTTCTACACATAACTGAAAACATACGATATTTGTATTTTTCTGAATATTTCACTTAGCATAATACCCTCTAGGTCCATCCATGTTGTCACAAATGCCTACAAGATTTTGTTCTTTTTTACAGCTGAGTAATATTCCATTGTATATATGTATCACTTCTACTTTATCCATTCATCCATTGATAGATACTTAGGTCACTTCCATTTCTTGGTTATTGTAAATAATGCTTCAGTGAATATATGAACGTGTACTCGTATGTCTTTTCAAATTAGTGTTTGGGTTTCTTCAGATAAGTACCCAAAAGTGAAATTGTTGGGTCCTTCTTTGTCTCTTGTTACAGCCTTTATGGTAAAGTCTGTTGTGTCTGATATAAGTATGGCTACCATAATTGGTTTTTTTTCATTTCCATTTTCATGAAATAATTTTTTCCATCCCCTTACTTTCTGTCTGTGTGTGCCTTTTGATATGATGTGAGTCTCTTGTAGTCAGCATATGTAAGGGTCTTATTTTCTAATCCTTTCAGTCACCCTATGTCTTTTGATTGGAGCATTTAATCAATTTACATTAAAAATAATTGTTGATAGATATATAGCTATTGCATCGTATTATTTTTATTTTTGATTTTTTTCCCCTTCTTCTTCTTAAAGCAGTCTCTTTAGCATTTCTTGTAATACTGATTTGCTCTTAATGAACTCTTTTAGCTTTTCTTTGTCTGGTAAGCTCTTTATCTGTCCTCCCATTCTAAATAATAGTTTTTCTGGGTAGAGTGATCTTGGTTGTAGTTCCTTGCTTTTCATCACTTTGAATATGTCCT
This sequence comes from Rhinolophus sinicus, assembly GCF_036562045.2. NCBI lineage: Eukaryota > Metazoa > Chordata > Mammalia > Chiroptera > Rhinolophidae > Rhinolophus > Rhinolophus sinicus. The sequence goes on along the minus strand of NC_133754.1, from coordinate 10,906,088 downwards.
GCCATATTTGAATATGTTCTGGTCTGCAAAGTTTCTGTTGAGAATATGTCCTGCCACTTTGAATATGTTCTGGTCTGCAAAGTTTCTGTTGAGAAATCAGCCAAAAGTCTTATAAGAGTTCCCTTGTAGGTAACTAACTGCTTTTCTCTTGCTGCTTTTAAGATTCTCTCTGTCTTTAACTTTCAGCATTTTAATCAATGATGTGTCTTGGTGTGGCCCTCTTTGGGTTTATCTTGTTTGGGATAGTGGTTTCTGAGCTTGTATATCTATTTCCTTCACCAGGTTAGGGAAGATTTTCATCATTATTTCTTCAAATAGGTTTTCAACTCATTGCTCTCTTTTTCTTCTTCTGGTACCTCTATTGTATTAATTTATTCTTTGCATCAGTATTCAAGTTCCTCTTTTTCACTTCTGCTCCCCACTGCCCCACTATAGTGTTAACTCTGTCACTGGATTTTTGGGTAATTTACAGTCTGTTATTTAGTTCAACCAGCTACCTTTTTATCTAACATTCTGCCTTTGAAATACATTTTTTGTGTGTTTTTCTTTAGTATTATATCTTAGAGATCACTTCTATCTTTATCTCAACTCTTTGATACAGACACCATACATGTCTTCTTGTTTTTTAAAGCATATACCAAGCACTTTTATAAGACTTTGTTTTGCAAATTATAAAATACTATTTTTACAAATATGTCTTCTGCTACATTATTAGCATGGTAAAAACATTTTTTCTTCTTCTTCTATAATATTTTTCTTCAATGCCGTCTATTTTTCATCTCTTTAATGATTCTTAGGTGAGGAAAATTCCCTTTAGTTGGCTTTTGCCTGAACAGTCTATATTGTTTAAGCTAATGTCATTACTCTCACTTCTTAAATGAGGAGTGGTCAAATTGCATCCAATCAGTCACAAATAATACTGTGTAGCAGGAATTAAACCAATAATAATATAGGTGGGATATAAAGTTTCCATAAGTATTCTTTGACAGACAGACTCAGTGGACAAGATGACAATTCAATCTTGGATTTTTGATAATATCGTAAGTTGGCTCTTTGGTCAGGAGGTCTAATTATTTTATTTGGGCTTCTGGAGTGGATATAAACAGAATAATACATTAAAGATTTATTAAACATTAATGCCACTTTTAGTTAAATATTTTTGGTGCCATATCTACATTTTTCTCTTCTACTTAAGTCCCTAATTTAATAAGTAGAATTTACACAATATTAATTAAATAAGTAAAGTGTCCTTTTTAGGATATACTATTATTTCTAGGTACATATTTTTCTTTGTTTCAAAAGTTCTTTTAGTAGAAAGCTGGGAAATATTGTGTCAAGAATGCTAGTCCAAAATATTTTTTCTTTGTAAGTATGTGATAGTAAAATGAATAAGACTCCTAATGCCATATATGAAATAGCTTATACAGCTTTAGAAAATGGTATTAGTTTGATTTTGAAAACAAAGCAGATATTCATTCCAAAAATGCCATGTCATGTTTTTGCCAGATGTTCATATTTTACATCAAATAGCTTATCTATACATTTTGATAATCTCAGCTTAAAGAAGAAAGTGGTCTTTTAAGATAAACACAGAGTACTACATTACTCAGTAAAATTTAAAATGTTGCTTAATTTTAAAAGACCATTCAATTAAAGATGCCTGATGGGCAGACAATTTTTTGAAGATTATTTTAAAACATTCAAACTTTGTTTAGAGGTGGCTTCAATGTATTGTGTAATGAAGCCATTGCCTTTTAAATATCTCTGTAAAAATAAATAGTTGTAAACTATTATATTTGTAGAGCATGGTAGTTTGTTAGGGCATTCCGCCACCTCCTGCCCCTTATTCTTTAAGCAAAGAGGATTTCTAGTAAACTGAGATTAAAGCAGTAGTAGTCTTAAGCATGCCATGTTCTTTTGTGTTTTCTTCCCATTGGTACTTTGGAAATTTGTATTCAATATATATAATAAATCTGTCCTATGTGTTTTCAAATGTTGGTCAAGCATTCAGTTTTGATTTTTCAATACTGTTTCTGGTTGTTCCATTATCCAAGCTTGACTAAATACAATTTCTTTTGTCACTAAAACTACAGGTAAGGTCTTGGTAATATGATTGTAATGCTAATACTTACACTACTGTATTGCTGCATTATAGTCAGTAATAAAAGCATGTTAAAGTGTTGTGAACATTCCTCATGCCTTCATTATCTTGTGATCTTTGATAACATTTATTTCCAGGGGAAAGTAGTTTACAATACTGTATCAGCTATAATAAGCACCGATAAACAAGCTGCTTTGCCAAGGGCAAATATAATTCCATGCAATAAAATTGGATCTATGACACTGTATCTTCTATTCTTCATTTCAGATTCATTAACTATCATGGAGATCAATCTCTTTGACACAGTACATTTCTAACCATATTTATGCCGTGATATGTACCCATTATCATGTTTGAACTCCATAGCTAAAATGACAGGGTATCCCCTTGTTTTGTGATATTGCACACCGTTTGAAAAGCAAGCCTTGAGCATTCAGACAAGCATATTATTTAGAATACATTTTTTCTCCCTGTATACATGCATACATTTATGCATATCCTGTACCTTTTGTTAAGTATGTTATAAATATAGAAAAAACAATACTGCTTATAAAACTGTTTTTACTTTTTTAATTTAGAAAAGGCAATGCTCTTAATGAACTATTCTTAAACAGTAGTGTTTGGCAACAGTTATATATTTTTATTTACAAACAAATAATTGTAAATTAAGTTGTACAAATGTGTGTAGATGGATAGAAAGATAGATGATAGATAGATAGATAGATAGATAGATAGATAGATAGATAGATAGATAATGAATTCCTAGATTTATTGCCTAAAGCTTTTGCTATTGACAGCTGTTTGGACAGGTCATTTATTAAAATTTATAAGATTTCTTGTAAGTGCCATCACCCAGTTATGCTCTATGCAGCTCCAACATTATTTCCTTGACACAATATATCATAATTCATTTAATAATAAAGAACAAAGAAAGAATAAATTATCAGCAAGGACAAGTTGATCTCAATAAAAAAATGTCCCCAGGCAAATTATTACCAAATTTTCTTTTTTCTCCCCTCATAGATTGTATCACAGTTTAATTCAATTTATAAAAAATATTGAATACATAAACCAGACTGATTCAAATGTTTTCAAACATTTCCCCAGTTTTTCATTTTAGAAGAATGAAGCTATTGTTTAACAATTCCTTAGAAGAAAGGGAATGGCAATTTTGAGGAAGGGAAGGTGGTCAGATGTGGGTGGAATACGGGTTGGCAGTGGGAGAAAATCTTGTTGAAAAGAGCTTTGTTTTGCAAACCAAGAAGTTTATTTGGCATTTTTATTTTGACAATAAAGACCCGTTAAGATTTGATCTGGGAAGTGACAGTAATAGTTTTATTACAAAAACAAACAAAAAACAACTGGCAACAGTGTGGGGAGTTAGGGGTTGTTAGGAAGGAAATTATTAAGGCAGCTATTGTGTGATGTCAGAGACGGACTTTTATTTTCTTTTTCTTTCTTTTTTTTTTTATTAGTTTCTTTTAAGTGAAGTGGAATTTAGGAGTGGATGCCTAACCTAAAAAAAAAAAAAAAGAAAAATACAGCAAATAATCACCCAAAGATTTATGTTTAAGATTTTCATTTGTTTGTTTTTTGAAAAGTATCTGGATGTTTAGACATAAATATAGTCCTAAACCTGTGTGTGACATATTATCATATTATATGCATCAGTTTATCAAGTTAGAAATTCTCAGTCTTAATTTTCTAATGCCTGAGATCGAGTGACAATACCTCACTGACATAGCTTGAAGAGTTATTATGTGAATTAAGTGAGTGAATCTACAATTAATATATTTATATTGCACTGACAGTGCCACTCTAATTTTATTAAACAGATTCAGTGCAATGGAGGAAAACAAACAAACAAACAAAAACCTTCCAGTATGATCTGAATCCTAGCAGAGATTGGGGAGTTCTTTAAATCGTAACAATAGTATCTGGTAAAGATAGTGTGGTTCCATTAATCCCTCCGGGGCCCAAATTTTGATTAGTGCACTGCTAACGCAGGATTAGAAATTTCAAGAAGAAAGAAAGAAAAGCCCTTGGGACAAGAGCCTTTGTATGCCATGGATCTGTTCTGCACTACAGAATATTCTTTTGGACTTAGTAGGTTTTTTTCAATACCAAAGAATAAAATGTATGAAATATGGCATATGACACTGCTGTGTCAAATAAAGACAACTTTTGAACAACCTCATTCCTCTGAACTCGGTAGTGCTTTGACTATTTTTCTATTTACCCTTTCAACTTTATAATGTTATTTCCCCCTTTGTATTTTCTGTACCAACTACACAGAACTGTAGACATGGGGAAGACATAAGCCATCTGTGATTTCTCTCTGTCTTTTTCAGATGAATAATGCTTTGCGTACTGGCTTGCTTAGAGAAGATGTGGCATCATCAAGAGTAGACTAGGTAAAAAAAATTTTAAATTAATATTAAAAAATGGTGAACTATTTTTCTGCCAAACAGCACTGAAATGTGCCCCAAAGAACACTGATATTGACAGTCACCAACAGACTAGAGTGCCTTTGAGGAAGTCCAGGAGTTCAAAGAGAAGCATAACCTTGGTGGGGGAAAAAAAAATAAGGGGGGCTTGGGGAGATTTGACACACTGAAGAGGGTAAGAGGAACAACTGCACTGTGTCTGGGTCATGCCTCCTGGACTTGTGTGTGACATATTAGCTGCATTAGTTTATCCAATTAGAAACTTTCAGCCTTAATTTTCTAGCCAGCACAGCTCAGTGCCAAGAGAGATCTCAGCCCATGATTTCTCCAAATGGGAGTTTGGGGGGACATGTAAATGAGCCTCAGGCTTTTCCAGCTGTAAGGAATGCTACCAAAGAGACCTACTCTTTCTCACCCCATCCAGAATATTGATGTGTGCTACATGACTACATGATGGGGTACAGGAAGAGGCTGGGAGAACAGCAACCAAGGCTCTCAGAAGTCATTAAAGGTATGTCGATTTTACTAACCACTTTAACGACTCCATTGGGAAACCCACCCACAAGCCTCTGGGAATGTGTCTCCTGTGGATTCCCCCAACTGGCTCATGGGGGACCCCAGATGCTCCATGCACTTTACCAACACACAACTTTACTTCATGGAAAAATATCCCATGCTCATAGATGGAAGGAATTAATATTGTTAAAATGTTTATGCTACCCAAAGCAATCTACAGATTCAACCCTTATCAAAATTCCAATGGCATTTTTCACAGAAATAGATGAACAATCCTAAAATTTGTACAGAAACACAAAAGACTGTGACTAGCCAAAGCAATTCTTAAAAAAGAACAAAAAATAAAGCTGGAGGCATCACCCTTCCTGATTTCAAACTATATTACACAGCTATAGTAATCAAAACAGTATGGTTTTGACATTAAAAGAGACATGTGTCTATGTGACCAATGAAATATAATATGTGACCAATGGGTTCTCATTTATATATGAGAACCCAAATATAAATGCACTGTTTTATCCTTTTATCTATTGATTGATCCTTAAGTTGTTTCCATATATTGGCTATCGTAAATACTGCTGCCACGAACATGCGGCTGTATATATAGTTTTGAATTAGTGTTTTTGTTTTCCTTGGATAAATACCCAGACATGGAATTGTTGGATAATATAGTAGTTTTATTTTTAATTTTTTGAGAAATCTCTACGTGTTTTCCATAGTGGCTGCACCAATTTGCAATCCCACCAATAGTGAATGAGGGTTCCCTTCTTCCACATCCTTCCCAGCACTTGTTATGTCTTGTCTTTTTGATAATAGCCATTCTAACAGGTGTGAGGTGATATCCAATTGTAGTTTTGATTTGCATTTTCCTGATGATTAATGATGCTGAGCATCTTTTCATTTACCTATTGGCCATGTGTATGTCTTCTTTGGGAAATGTCTATTCAGGTCTTCTGCTCAGTTTTTAATCTGATGGTTTGAGACTTTTTGCTATTGAGTTGTATGAGTTTTTGATATATTTTGGATATTAGCCCCTTATCAAACATATGATTTGCAAATAATTTCTCCTACTCAGTAGGGTGCCTTTTCATTTTGTTGATGGTTTCCTTTGCTGTGCAGAGGCTCTTTAGTTTGATTCAGTCCAATTATTTATTTTTGTTGTTGTTTCCTTTGCTATCAAATAAAAGAAGTCACCTATGTCAAGAAGCTCACCGCCTATATTTTCTTCTAGGATTTTTATGGTTTCAGGTCTTAGGTTCAAGTGTTAACTCATTTTGAGTTATCTTTTATGTTATATGCAGTGACCTAGTTTCATTCTTTTTCATGTGGCTGTGCAATTTTCCCAAGACCATTTATTTAAGAGACTGCCCATTCCCCACTGTATATTCTTGGCTCCTTTGTCATAAATTAGTTGACCATATGTGTGTGGGTGAATATACATTTTTAATCTATTATTGAAGTAAATTAGAAATATACATTTATTTTATTACAACCATATTTTCTTAATTCTAAGAAGTGTTAATTCTGATCTCTCAACTTGATATTAGCTTTTTACATAAAAATATTACATTTAAGTATGTATTGAGGTCACAATGTTAATTTGTAACAATAAATGTCTTTGAGAAATTATACTTTACCCTATCATTCTTTTGCCTTTTATTTCAGAATCATAAATTGATATTATAGAAATAGATAAAATTTTTGATGTCTCCAATATTATAAATTATGTTCCATAGCAAACAGAGTTTGATGTATAAATGTGAACAATTGAGATGAATTATTTGGGAACATGGGTATGATCTATTTTCTACACCTCTGTAGGTAGGGTACATGTATATGTCTCTGATATTAATTCATCGAATGCTTAATTCATTTCAACAGTTAATATGGTTTCTGAATATTCAGAATTCTAAGAATGAACTGGAACCTATAGCCCTCTCTTATATCTCAATTTGGTTATGCTGAAAAGTGATGTTGAAGAACAATAAGTTATTTATTAGGAAAAGAATAGGTATCTATGCAGCAAACTACATCTCAAGAAAAAAAAAACTGAACATGAATTTAAAATAAATAAGAATACACCGACCCCGAAATAATGGTCCTGCCCCAAATTTTATGCTAAAATGAAGAGGTTGCATTCCAGGCTATTAACAAACAAGACTGTCATTTAATTCTGAGAACACAGAGCAGAGAACGTCACAGAAACAAGTCAAGAGCAATGCCCTATATGAGAATGTGAGAAATGCTGTAGATAAGGTTCAACTTAATTAAAAGTCTGGACAAATGGGAGAGAGTAGGATTGATCTTTGCTGATAAACCAAAATTTCTGGTAGAAGGCTTTCCTTCTTTCAGATACTACACACACACACACACACACACACACACACACACACACGTCCAGAGAATAAACTGCTTTCTGAGAATGCAGACACCAAGTAATTTCTTTTGAAGTTCAGTCAACTACAAAATGACAACCTCTGTCCCTCCCTCTGCCATTAAATAATTTAGAAAAACATAATCTTGACACCAATGGACAAATCAGGCATGGAATATATGCCTGTAAACCACATATCTAATTTACTTCTGAAAAATGCCTAGGAATAGATGGACATCTGGACTATATGATTATACAGGGTAGCTAAGATGGTGACCCACTTCTTGTTAGGGGTAGGAGACCTATAAGTTGTCAAACTTAAACACTTCACCATTAGAAGGCTCATCAGAAGAATCTTTAGTTTCATGTCAAAATGGTGCCTTTACTTGCTCCATCGTTCTGCTCATTCACACAGAAAAAGTCATGGCATTCTTTAATAAATTCTAAAACCAGTCTTCCAGATTATCAGAAGGACAGAGGAATAGCCTTAATAGGACAAAGACTATTCTGTCAGAAACAAACGTGAGGAAATAATAACTTGTAAATATATAACAACGATTTCAGGCACTAAATAAGTATTATAAATTCTTCTGGTAAAATAAAGTAGAAATTATGGCTAAAATAAATTTAATCTTAGTCACCACATCATACAATAATGTACTTTGAGTAACACCCTTGAAATATGGATGTTATTTCTTGGAATTATTTTAGAGTTAAATAATGAGCAGTATTTTACAATTAAATAATGCTCTGCAGGTACAGAAATTATTTTAAGTCATCTTGTTTTATTTGGTCCTTCCCCTGATTCTTGGAAACATATGATATCACTGAAAGTATTATTCTGCAAATAATGAAACTAGGTGTGAGAGAGTGTTACTGAACTTGCCCTGGGGGTGTGACTCTCAGATAAGGTCCACTGCTTTAAACCCCAAAGTCTCAGTACTGAAATGACTCACCTATTAGTAATATATCCTTATGGAGTTGGAATTAGAATGGGATAAGAAATCATTACAGTTGTGAAAAATGAGGCTTAGGGAAATTAAGCAATTTTTCCAAATTTATACATCAAGCTATGGTTAGATCTCAGATTAGAATTTAACTCACCCAAATTCTACTTCCAGAGTAGCCTTAGGGAAAATGAAATAAGATTTTGCTTGATAAGTTAGTAACAAACTTAGAATTCATTTAACTAAAAAGATATAGATATGGATCTATCTACCTATCTATCTATCTATCTATCTAGTTTATGTATGACCAAACCTGTAAATATAATAAGGAATATAAGAAGCATCCTAGTACCACCTTAATGTTTTAAAGCTGACCTCTAAAGGGCAAAAGGGTTTAGGTAAAATGTTGGAGAGTGCTTGGTTAAATAGGTTAGAATTTGTCATTTATTAGGATAAAGCCAGACAGTGATCATTAGTTGGGTATAAAATTTAATTATAAAATTAAATTACTCATGCATGCCAAAATGTCAAAAATAAATGATGAAATCCACTTTGGTAAGAAGACTTATAACAGGCTCATTTAAGAGAGACCCAGAGATACAGGAAACCAAACAATAATTTGCTTACAAAATCTCTGGTGAGTATTCCTGTCCATGGGGGCACCTATCATGTGCAACATCATAAGACTAGGTTCAACCATCATAAGAATTGGTTCAAAACACAAATTAGTGTTTTCTTTCTTATTGGCATTGAGAGAATTGTAACTAGAAAGTTTAACAAGCTGGAGGTTTATAAGATTGTGTTAAGTGACAAATGTCTTGTTCTGCTCTCCAAATGTTCAGCTTCCAGTCATTTTTCCCTTTGATTTTGTTTGGTTTTTTTGAGAACTGTAACATCTTGTAATTTCTGTGGAAAGGATAGCTGTCGCATCCCATGATGTTTCCACACTGGGTATAGTATAAAGGGACCTTTATTAATCAAACGACTGCCTTCTGCATCACATGCTCTCTCTCTGGAGATGAAGGTTGGGGTTGGAGGGCTAACTGCCTGAGTCGTGACTTTGGAAGGAGAAACTTAGGCTTCTGCAGCCTGGTCCTTCATTCCTTTTCTTTTCCGTAAGAGTTTGCTGACCACAGAGATCAGGGAATGTAATCCTGGAGCTCAGTATTATGAAGTCCTTTCTTATGCAGAAAAAAACATATTCTCAATACCGAATTCATCAATGATAAAAGTCATGTCTTTTCCCCAAGACATTTTAATTACTTATGAAATTTCTCAATTTGACAATAACTCATATAGAAAAACAAGATGGTATTAATTGGGCTCTTTAAACACATATTTGTTGCATTGATCTGTATGCCTCAGGAAATAGGTATGGAAAGTAAAATTTATGGAACAAACTGTAAATGGAGTGGCTGAGGACTTGGACTTAGGTATATGATAAGGGACCTTTGATCCTGATATTTTATAAAGACTTAAATTAGTCCTGTGTCTGAGTTTCCTTATGCAGGTGGCTCATTCATTTACTGTTGCTGTCTAGGTGAAGGGCTGTAAGCCTCACATCATATGTAGATCATATTTGATATTGACCTTGTGTGTGTGTATATATATATTATATATATATATATATATATATATATATATATATATAATTCTACCTATATATCATACACATATATAACACACATGTATTACACACACAAACATATATGTGTGTAATAGAGATTGAGAGAGACAGAGAATATATGTGTCAAAATGAACAAAGCTAGAAAATGCAGTAGTATTTGCTCCTTCAGTTTAATGAAGAAATCCTCAAGGTAGTCTTTGAAACTATGGAAATACCCTCAGAATATGTTTGACTTAAAAGACTAAATTCACCAGAAAATAGTGGTGAAACTATTTTAATTGGTGCAAATTATATGGAAAAATAGAATATGATTCTAGAATAAAGGCCATCAAATAGATCTTTATACTACAAGGCATATGACAAAATCATCAACCATGTGGATATTGAGTTTATATTAATTTAATGGTAGATAATGAACAGAAAGGACAGTTGAGCTGTGCTGATATTTTAGATAAAAAATAAAACCTAAAGAAGAGGTTCATAAATCAATGACTTGATATCAATGCCTGGCCATATATTCTTAATATATAAGACCAAACAAAAAAATAGCTTAAAAAAATAAAAGATCAACATATATATACTGTCATAGAGGAAAAAGATTTCCTTCAACCCTTTTAGGATCTTTAGGTTGGTTTAAAAATAAAATTGACATAAATACTATCAACAGAAAAAAAATTAACTTTAATTTAGTATGTTAAGTTTAATTTAGGTCTCATAGATATGGGACCTAAAGAAATGACCAAAGTAGGAAGATTTTTTTTTTCTTTTCCTTTTCAGACGAAACATAAATTTGTGAAGAAATAACAAGACAAACAAACTAGGGCTTGGGTACTAATTAGTAAAGAAATTAAGCAGTTTGTTTACAAGGTCTTTCAGCCCTGGATTTTCTATCTTTGGTGGTCAGGATGTGTCTTTACGCCCTGGTGCATAAAGGTTACTTTCTTTTGGGAAATGTATTTCTTGTTTTCAGGGAGACAGAGAGGAGGGTCACAGTGTTTTTCTTGCACCAGTTTTTTTTCTCAAGAAGCTTTAATTCAAACTAATCAATATGGCAAGCTGGCAAATTATGTACCCTTACAATAATTTATACTATAGTAGTAAAAGTAAATAGGAAATAAAGAAGGACACTATATCATGAAACTTGGTGTCTCAGAATAGAAAATATTAGCAGCAATAACAAGTAATACTACATCACATTCCCTACCTTATGTTCCTAATTCTCCTTTAAAATGTATTAAGTAAAACAGTCCTTTTCTTTGTGTACACTTTATAATATTCTGACAATATCTGGACATATGCAAGAATAAACACCCTTGAGCCCTTCTAGTGTTATAGCAGCCTTGAAATCAGAAATAATAGCTTACATTGCTTATTGTCTACTGTGTGCCTGGGCTAAGACCTTTTCCCATTAAACCTTTCAGTAACTCTACATGGCAAATACTGTTATTTCCCTCATCTTCCAAATGAAGAAACTGAGACGTATAATCATAGGTAATTTGTTTAGAACAAGTGGTAGAACAGATATTGAAACATTAAACAATTTGATTCCAGAGACCAGTGAAATTAATCTTTTTTTTTTTTTCTTTTCTTTCCCTCTATTCTTTAGTTCTTGTAGGGGAATAGCTAAGGGGGAAAAGTCCTCAATGACCTTGAGTCACAAAATGAAAAGTTTTAAATTATGTTACTAGACAATGAGAAATTGTTGATGAATTTTGGGGTAAGTAAGTGATATAAGAAGAAATATGATATGATTTACCAGTTAGGATATGTAAAAGGGAGATTTAGATTGGAAAAGATGGATGATAAAGGAAGCTATTTTACTAATCTTATATACAACAAGAATTAAAGATGCTCATAATGGAAAATTTCTAGACACAAATTGAGCAAGAGTTATGAGAGTAGATTTTAGACACTGGGCAGTCATCCAAATGGTAGATGTTCAAAAAGGCTGATGAAAATGTGTAGCAGAATGGTGTGAGAGAGGTCAGTAAGATTTAGCATTAATTTTATCTAAAAAAAAAAAAAAATGATATGACGTTATGGAAATGAATAAAACACACAAGTAAAACATTTTTTTTGAGAAAAAAGAGTAAACCTAAGAACAGAACTTTGGGTAAAAATCATATTTATAGGAAATATGGAGAGGAAAATAAATTACTAAAAGTTACAGAGAAAAAATGTTGCACGTCGAAAAAAATGGAAATACATGAAATTCATGGAAGTCAAAGAGAGACGTTTAAGAAAGACAATTAAGTCCAGTATAAAATTAGAGAGAGCTCAAGGAGATAAAATCATATGATTTCAACACTTTAATGAGTTATGCAGAAACATTTAAGAAAAACATGCTCATTAAACTCTATACTGCTTATAAAAGATTTGCTTTACATCCATAGACAAAAATAGGTTGAAAATAAAAGAGCACAAAAGCATATTTCTTGCAAATAATAACCAACACTGAGAGAGGGTGGTGACAAAAATATCAGACAAAATAGATTTAATGTCAAAATTGTTATAAAGATAAAGAAGAATATTATACATTGATAAGAGAGTCAATCCATCAGGAAGTTATCACAATTATAAATATATACACATACGAGTATAAGAACTGAACCCCATAACATATACAGCAAAAGTTAACAATATTGAAGGAGAAATTTGATGATCTTACAAAAATAGTTGATGATTTTAATTCCTTTCTATTCCTAATACAAAGACTACATACCGTGTTTCCCCGATAATCAGACCGGGTCTTATACCATATTTTCCCGAAAATAAGACCGAGTCTTATATAAAATTTTGCTCCAAAAGAAGCATTGGGGCATATTTTCAGGGGATGTCTTATTTTTCCATGTAAAACAATCTACATTTACTCAAATACAGTCATGTCATCTTCTTCTGGAACATCGTCATAATGTACTAAATGCATCCGTCTGGCGGACGATCTTAACTGGGGCTTATTTTCAGGGTAGGTCTTATTTTTGGGGAAACATGGTAGAAGATTAACAAAGAAATAAAAGATTTGAATAATACTATAAAACATTTAGACATAACATATAAAGAGCAATTCACCCCCAAACAGAAAACCAGACATCCTTCTGAAGTGCACAAGTAACATTCTCCAGGACAGACTATGTGTGGCCACAATATAAGATTCAATAAAGTAAAAATAAAATAGGATAAATAGTAAATAAACAAATAAAATAATTATACACAGTACTTTGTCTAATTAGATCATTCCACAAATAAATTTTCTCAGTTTTAATGCCTTTTGATTGTCTGTTCTCATTCAAATGAGATTTACCCAATTTTTGTGTAACAAGTAATTTTCAGTATTATGCTAGTGCTTTTGAGAATTATATTATGAAAAGCTGTTCCTTAATCTTCTATGGTAGCAGTCACACTCACACAAAAAAGAAAATAAATATGGTCATCATATACATATATATTGTACATAGTCACAAATCAATAAAATAAAAATGTGCAAATCGCTTTTTCTTAATTTGGAGTACACTAGAATTTATCATTTTTTAATTAAAGGATTGAAAATGTGTGTATGCATATTTTAATGAGAAAAGAATCCACTACTTATATTTGATATTCTTGGTATCCAAATGCGAAATCCACAATAGAATTTAGCTTAAGAAGGAATGAAGTGAATATTTCTCTTTTAAATATAGAAGTGGAGGAAGCAGAAACAGGGGAGTGAAAACAGAGAAAATATTTTTGAGATAGAGAGAAGGGAATTGAGGGAAATTATACTGGCAACTTTGGTCAGAGAAAAAATTAGGAAGTGGGGGAACTTACAGAGTAGCGATGGGGATTTTAAGAAAAATGGAGGAAACAGTTTGAAAACTCTGAAATGAATAAGTTAAGAAATCAATACATGATGAATAAAAGAATTGTAGAGGATCAGGGAATGTATGATTCTTTTCTGGGATGCTCAGCAGCTGTAATAAAAGCGGATAAAATGGGAAGTGGATATTCCTGAAAATCAGGAATTAGAGAAGAAAAATAAAATTCTGGTTTGATGACACATTCTAGATTGTGAGTTTCCTGAAGTGGCTAACCATGAGTTGAAATTTGGCATGGAGGCAAGTGAAAATTGCAATAGGAAATGATGGATTGAGTAAATGTTAAGTGTTTAAATCTTTAGCAACATAATGAGAATGCAAAAGTAAATTGGTGAGAAAGAAGGATAAAAATTGTTTGAAAAACAAGAAATTATATGACAATGGAGAAAAGTATTTGACTTTGTGTGAGGAAAGTAAACCCAATTTTAAGTGATAATATTGACTCCACAACAGTTGTTATTCAAAGTATAATGAATATGGAAGTCAAAAGACCTAACAATGTAGGGAAACGATGAGTGTTAGAAATGTTTTAGAGAAGATTTTAAAAAGGGAGAGTAAAGGGAAAGATCCTAGCCAAAACAATTTTGAAGAATAATGGAGTGAGAAGAATCATTCTTCCTTAGACTGAGGCCTCGTAGACAGCTATACGGACCAAGACAATGTGCTATTGGCAGAGGGATAGGTGTATAAATGAATGGGACATAATACAGGAACCAAAAAATAAATCCCAACAAATATGTCCAATTCATTTTTGAAAATGGAGCAAATGTAATTCAACAGAGGGGAAAAATATTTTCAACAAATACTGTTGAAACACTGAGGATCCACCAGCAAATAAATAAACCCTTTCTTAACCTCATACCTTATATAAAAATTAACTCAAAATGGATCATAGACTTAAATATAAAACATTAAACTATAAAACTTCTAGAAAAGAATGTAAAATAATATCTTTGGGATCTAGGACTAAGCCAAGAGTTGACACGAAAAGCCCAATTCTTAAAATTAAGAACTGATAAATTGGACTTCATCAAAATGAAATATTTTTGCTCTGAAAAGTCCTCTTAAAAGGGTGAATAGACAAATGATAAATTGACATAAAACATGTACAAATCATATAGCTGACAGTCCTTATACACAGAATATATGAATACTTCTCAAAACTCAACAAATCAATTTAGAAAATCGGTTTAAAAAAACATGCACAGATATTTCAACAAAGGAGTCAAACAAATGACAAATAAACACATGAAAAAATTCTCTCCATTATTAACCCTTAGAGAAATCCAAATTAAAACCATCATGAGATATCACCAAACTATCACAACGGCTAAAGTAAAAAATAATACCAAATGCAGGCAGTGACGTGGAGAAAATGGACCACTCATACATTGCTGGTGGAAATGTAAACTAGTACAATCACTCTAGCTGCTATTCTCACAGTTAGTCTAGTTCATAGCAGCTCCAGTAGATAAATGGTTAAATAAACTGCTATACATCCATGCAATGGACTATGTTCAACAATAAAAAGGAATAAACTAGTGATACATGCAACAACTTGCATGACTCTTGAGTGGAAAAAAAAAAAAAGCCAATGGCATAATAGGTTAAAGGGTGCCAGGATTTGGTGGGGAGGTGAAAGTGATGGATGTGGTTA
This sequence comes from Rhinolophus sinicus, assembly GCF_036562045.2. Lineage (NCBI taxonomy): Eukaryota > Metazoa > Chordata > Mammalia > Chiroptera > Rhinolophidae > Rhinolophus > Rhinolophus sinicus. The sequence goes on along the minus strand of NC_133754.1, from coordinate 10,890,568 downwards.
TAAAGGGTTGACACAAAAAAGTGATCTGATTGTAAGTATGATCTTGACTGCAGTAGTGGTAACGCAAGGCTAGACGTAAGCTAAAATTACATAGAGCTACACACACATGCATGCATGCACGCACACATGCACACACACACACACACACACACACACACACGAGTGCATATATAACTGGTGAAATCTAAATAAGCTCCATAGATTGCGACAATGTAAATTTATTTGTTTTCATATTGTATTATAACTGTATAAGAATTAACATTTTGGGAGGATGAGAGCATGGTGCATGAGACTTCCCTGTGTATTTCTTTGCAACCTCCTGTGATTCTATATTTTTTTCTTCAAAACAAAATGTTAAAAAATAAAATGTGAGAAAAAATATTGCAAGATGATGCAGGAAACTTTGGACAAAGCAAGGTTTTGGAGGCTGAAGTTGGTTGTAAGAAAGAAGTGAGTAGATTTTTAAAATAAGGAGGATAAACTTTGGACAAGTAGAGAGGGAATGAAGGAATGATTTAATAAAAACATCAATAATAGATTTGAAGCATCTTATTTGGAGCATGGCTATGTGCATTTTTTGTTCCAGTAATAGGAAAAGAAAAGGACAGTCTTCATTTTGGGAGATAATGATTTTGAGGGAAATCCAAAATAAAAAATATCAACATAGAATTATGTCTGTAGGAAGAATGAGAATATGAAGAATAGTAATCTTTTTTTTTGTCACCTAAATGGCTTCTTTATTAATTAAATTTATTGCAATGACATTGGTTAGTGAAATTATATAGGTTTCAAGTGTTCATTTCTATAATACATCGTCTATATAGTGCATTGTGTGTTCAACGCCCAGAGTCAGTTCTCCTTCCATCACCATATATTTGACCCCCTTTTCCCTCTTCTCCCATTCCCCCTCCCCACTTACCCTCTGGTAACCACTAAACTGTCGTCCATCCATGAGTTTTTGTTTCTCTGTTTGACTTGTTCGTTTTTTGTTTTCCGTTTTATATCCCACATATGAGTGAGGTCATATGTTTCCTGACTTTTTCGGTCTGACCTATTTTGCTTAGCATAATAATCTCAAGATCCATCCATGTTGTCATAAACGGCACTATTTCATCTTTTTCTTATTCCATTGTGTGTATATATATATCACATCTTCTTTATCCAATCATCTATTGAAGGACAGTTGGGTTGTTTCTATGTCTTAGCCAACATAAATAATGCTGTAGTAAATTTTAGGATACATAAATCTTTACAAATAAATGTTTTCAAATTTTTGGGGTGGATACCCAAGAGAGGGATTGCTAGGTCATATGTTAATTTTATTCTTAATTTTTTTGAGAACCTTCATATTGTTTTCCATAGCGTCTGTACCAATTTACATTCCCATAAATAGTGTATGAGCATTCCTTTTTTTCCACAGCCTCTCTAACACTTGTTATTATTTGCGTTGTTGATGATAGCCATTCTAACTGGGGTGAGGTGGTATCTCATTGTGGCTTTGATTTGCATTTCCCTAATAGCTAGTGGAGTTGAGCATTTTTTCACATATCTGTTGGCCGTTTGTATGCCATCTTGGGAGAAGTATTTGTTCAGGTCCTGTACCCATTTTTTAATTGGATTGTGTGTTTTTTTGTTGTTGAGTTGTATGAGTTCTTAATATATTTTGGATATTAGCCCCTTTTTTCATGTTGTCCAATCAATGAAACTTTTGTTGGTAAGAAATATGTCAGTAAGACATAAAGATGATGAAGGATAATAAAGATTACATTTTCATACCATTGTAATAAATAAACTAAATCCATAATGAATGATTTCAAATTAAGCTATCTGATGACTGATGGTTAGATAATAATGAAGAAAATGAATATATGTGCTTATGCTTTAATGTGTTAATTTTCTAGATTAGATAAATTTTCTAATAGAAATAAATAATGAGCTAGTAGGCAGTTAATGTAAGTATAAAGTGGTGTTAAATTCTAAACATAACAGATGCCAAAATAAGCAATGCAATTTATTTTATCAATCCTTATCTTTTTTATAAAAACATAAATATACAATAGATTTTAATTTAATGCTTATTTCTTAAAATGAGTTTGTGTAAATCATCAAACTGTCACTTTTCATTGCAAGATTATCGCTACTACATACAGTCATTCAAAGTATTTTAGCAGACAAAATGCATTATCTATAACAGTTACTATGAAAAATAATTTGCTAGATATACACTTTGTTGAATTACCAATAACCACAATTCAATTTGAAATATTTCAGAAATATTTGATTGAAATTATAAGGGGAGTGTTTCTAAAGTATTGGTAAGATGAACACACTTCCATAGGTGAACATTTAATAATTTTTATAACAGAGAATTTTATGTATTAATATCAAAAACCATTTTTAAATTTTAAATATTTTATTCTTTACAGCAAAATGAATATATGCTATATGTTGACACTCATATGTTTAAAGGGTAGAATACATTGAATACATTTTATTATTTTAATAAAAATTTATGTTTGCATCTCTCTGATTTCCCCAGAAATATTTCTCAATTTATTCATTATAGAATTTGTTATCAATAAAATGTTTTCAAATAGTGTTGGGATACGCATAAAAAGTAAAACATGTTTAATTAAATATAAAACCATGGTTTAATGGGGAAATGAGAAAAAAAATCACAGAAATTGAATATTCAGTACACAGTATATTTAATAAACAAAGTTAGCTTATTCATGTTTTAATCATCCTTTGTTAGAATCTTAATTAATAATTTTTATCTATAATGTAAGCTCACTATTTTCTATTTAAAATTGTACGATGAAAACAAGTCTCTAAGAAAAGATGACTAATGTCATTTAAATTATTTGATTAAAATAGTGGTTTAAGTCATCAATGGCATAAGTAAAGATTATCTTTCAATTCATTCTTGATTTTGACTTCGTAGTCAAAAAACATTTAATTATAGTTGATTGTATTAAAATCATCAGAAATCCTTAAGAACATGTTATAACATGTAAAAATTTAAGAGAATAAGTAAATATGCACATACATAAAGAAAATATGCATGCATATGTTCATAAAGGTATATATACACACATATGCATATATGTATATACATCTTGTAAGATGTCAGTTTATATAACATTTACACTATTTTATTAATGTGACACATATACATTGTTTTTCCTGAATATTTAAATTATTTGAATTTACTTAATTTTGCTGGTGTGGTGTTCCCCACAGAGAAAGCTTTCTGCTGCTTTTTGTAATCCAGGTAAAGTTTGAAAATCGATTTCAATTTTTCTTTCATATAAAATATGTCTCATTGCCTTTGACTCTAATCCCTTCCATAGTTTCTTGGTGATATGAAACCACATACAAAATCCACGTTTCACACCATACTTTCTAAACTTTAAGAGCATCTCCACACTAAGAACTAATTCAGGGTAGTGTTTTCTTAGATGAAAATGAATAGTCCATTCAATCTTATTTTTTTCAATCTCAGACCTCTAACACTTGAATGATGGAGTTAATATTTACCCTATTAAAAATAGGGCAAAAATAATAATAATGTTAACACGCATGAGTTCATTGATCACAACTCTTATAAAACTTCACTGTCAGTAATACCCATCTGCCATTTCATGGCTCATCACAAATTGAAGGCAGGACTAGAGAAGCAGGAATAAAAGAAGTTTATAGCCCCAGCAGCACAAGGAATCTGCAATTAGTTCCAAGCTGCTTGTTTTTCTATAATCTAGTAAAGAATCAGAAAGTATCTTCATACCTTTTTAAACAAATATATACTCTGAAGTATTTATTGACATAGGTTGTTTTTATTTTAAAAGTAATTCCATGTATAACTTGTGATAAGTGCTGGCATTTTTAAAAGTCTAAGTAAATATTTTACGATATTCTTTCTTGTTCTAGAAATCTCACTATGTTTGATAAAATACCTAATAACATTATATATATATGTATACATATAATTTTATACTGTTATATCTATTATAATAGCATGAGTCACTAAATCTTGTGAAAGCAGTGGTACAATATGCATGTATAATGTAGTTGCTTTCAAAAATGGCACGTTATTAAGCTGCTCCTCTGAAATACATTTTCAAAGAAAATTACAAGGATTTTGCTACTAATAACACCATGATAAAATTATTATAATATGTACAAATTCGATATTCTTTGTTAAGCCACCCATTTTCCAAATCATCTAAAATTTCTCCTAATTATTTTTTCCCAGGCCAAAAAAAAAGAAAAAGAGCACATGTCCATAGCAAAACAAGTAGTTCAATTATGTATTGTACTTAAAAGAGCTAAAATTCAATAAGGATGATTTTTCATAGCATTTTATTTCAATTTAAGAAAATAATCAAATATCACAATACACTTCAGGAAGGGAAGAAAATGAGAGAGGAAATCAGTTGAAGAGCTAACATTAAGCATTAAAAAAGGCAGCAATAGAAGTAAACTATTGTAATAAAAGGTATTAGAAGACAAAATTAACACGCTAGCTCCTTTCCTAATGGACTTCGGTAATCTCAGGCAATCTGCTATGTTCGCTAGTTTTCAATTTCACCATTTATAAAATAAGAGGGTTATCCTAGGTGTTTTCCAACCATCATGTAAATTCTTGTGATTCTACCAAATGAAATGACAGCATGATTGGCTAATCCTTTGGCTGCCACATCTCCCTTGGAAGCAGCAGTGGAACATAAAACTAGGCAAAAGCCTGAAACCACTCTAGAAGCCAAAAGCAGGGTGCCCTCCACATGTCACAAATTGGGGTTTCTGCCAGTGGTAGGATGGTTGCTACCAGACTGTAACTATTAGGTTGTTGCAAAAGTAATTGCAGTTTAAAAGGTTAAAAATAATTGCAAATACAACAATTATTTTTGCACCAACCTAATAATATGGAGAGTGAAACCATAGCCATGCCTCTGACGCCTAAAAGAACTTGGTTTTCTGGAAACTTGGACACTTTGTCCAAGAAGACCTTAAATTCTCTTCAGCTTGAGTAAATTTTAGAGAGACTTCTTTCTGGCCCCTAACCTCTCTTTTCTTAGAGCATCTATTTTACAAAATTTTCAATTGTAAATTCTTTCTTACCACTTTGAAATGGAAATGTTCTCCCAGTCAGTTTTACAACCCAGGAATATCTTTCTCAAGGATGTGGGAGCCATCCTTAGAAATGTAATCACAGAGGAGATGGCCTCTCTATCTTCCAGTCTCTGTGGGAATATAGGCGGTTAACTTCAGGCAAATACAAGGAGCAAATGCAAATGTCCTAATTATGTTGAATAGACTTCCACCCCTAACAGCCTACATACAGCACTTTTCCACTAGCTCATCCCAGCACTTAAAAACTCTCCTGCTTTTATTTCAAGAGACTTGAATTCAGTCTCTCTCCTCTATTGTAATAGACTTGAATAAAGTCTTCCCTACTTGTTCAATTCTGTTTAGTATATCTTCTATTTAACAACCCCGACAGGGGAAAAAAAAAAAGAAAGGTTTTTCAACATTAATAATATACACAATATAAAATAAAAATTTAATAATCAAATGACATTGGAATATATAAACTAATAATAGTAAATATAAAAGAAAGGATTTTCAGAAATAATATTAAAGGGATGCATTAGAAATCCCTCAGATTTTTAGGCTGGGATAGATGGAAATGCAAGAGGATATAGAAGAGTTGTTCTTGAACTATTTTAGGTCATGGATTCCTTTAAAATTTATGTGAAAGTTCTATATCACCTCCCGAAAATATCATATATACCCATAATGACAGAATTTTCCAAAGTATATTAAACAACGTATAGCAATCTATAAACCAAAACTATGAGTGTTTATTGTAACATTCTCAACTTCTTTATATGTGTGACAATATCTGTAAAGAAATGTTGAGAAAAATGTGCTTGAAAAATGTTGAAAAACTATTAATTTGATTCCTCATAGATTAATTCTTCCTGTTCTTGAACTTCACATAAATGTGCTCTTTCCTGTCTGGTGTCTTTCATTCAGCATCCTGTATTTGAGATTAAACCTTATTGTTCCAAGTATCAGCAGCTCACACCTTTTTAGTGCAAAGGAGTTAGTGTACTATTGTGAGAATATACTACTAATTTATTTATTCCTTTTCCTATGGATGGACATTTGGACAGCTTTCCTTTTTGCTATTACTAATAAAACTTCAATGAACATAAAAAAAAAAACAAAAAAAAAAACTCATCTTAAGTTTTAAAAGGGAGTTTTAATCCTGGATTAATTTTGCATTCTAATGAAATGTTCAGAGAGAGAAATGGTCATTCATCCTTGCCACATGTTTTATTTCTAAAAAGGGATGCTTATTATTACACTAATGGATGAAAAATAATAAGGACTCACATATGACTGGCCCTTTTAATATTTTAGAATATTACTAAAGGAAGAGAGTCATATTTAGTCCTCAGGTTTTCTAGAAAGTTGAACAATGGGACTTGTGCTTCATAACATAGTCCTTAGTGGACTGCAAAACAATAAAGTAGGTTGAATGTGACAATTGTGAAATGCACAAACCAGAAAGCTAATTTCATAAACTTTGTTGTGTAATAGTTGAGATTTCAAATTGGCTTCCTGCCATTCTACAGACCTGGGAGGTAAACAATACTCAAATATCAGAAGGCATTATGGTGTAGTGGGAAAGCTGGTTTAAATTCCCTTATCACTAGAGAGAAAGATTTATTGCACTTTTAACCTGCTGCCTAAGCTTTCTGATCATCAGTTTATTCACCTGTAAAATGCGATTCTCAGTCCGTAATTATAAGCCATGTAAATGATATATTAGAGTATACAAAGTTATTAACATATCAATGTTTATTATTTCAATACATGTTTATTATTTTTCCATTCTATTAATATAATGAAAACACACTAATAATTTAACTCAATATTGGGAAAAATGGGAGAAGGGGATCAATTGTATGCTGATGGGTGATAACTAGATTTATTGTGGTGATTACTTTGTAGTATAAACAAAGATTGAATTATTATGTTGTACACCTGAAACTAATACAATGCTATCTATCAACTTTACCTCAATAAAAAATAATTTAATTCAATAGTAATTAACTATTGCATAATGCAATGTTAAGTATAGTTTGAAAATTTTGCATGGACATTTCTAGCTAATGATTTGAGGCCTAAGTTTTGACACTGTTGTCTTATTACCAAGAGTGTGGTTGCTTTGAGCAAATGGAGTTACATTTTTGAAAGTCTAAGCCTATCTGAAAAATTACTATAGCAATACTTTGGACTGAAAACAAAATCATCCAAATGGCAGTTTCAGCCGTTCCACATTAACATCGTTATCTTGACAATTCGGTTATGAATATCATCAGGACCTATGCCATGTCTCTCTACCAACTTTCATAAAGGGAAAACACACACACCATCACCACCACCACCACCACCACCACCACCAAATACAAAGAAACTAAAATTAAATGCAATAAAACATACAGGGAAAAAAAGTTTGCTCTCTCTTTTGGGCAAAAGACATAAAGGCAATAATCCACTCAGCCAAGCAGTGTAAAGGGTTTATTTGTGTAGTGTGGAAGTAACATGATTCAGTCACAGCTAATATGTTTAAAGTGCCTCCTGGTACTCCTCTTTTCCTAATGTCAACACCAGTCAAATCTCTCAGTGACACATTTATGTCTTCGATAACTCATTCGCAATAGGACCAATCTAAATGGAAAGAGTTATTTTGTCGCTTTACTAATTAAGGCGGAGAAAAAAATTGAAACTAGAACAATGACTATAAATATAGGCATAAAAATCGTTCTTGCCTAAATTAAAAGAAATAAAACAAGAGTGGAAGTCACTTGCTTTAATAGTGAAATACAGGCATTCCAGCCCAGTGGAATGAGATCACTGTGACTCTTAGACGTGGGTCGGCGTTGATTTTTTTCAGCAGTGCCAGTTTTGTAGTGTTCCAACATCCTGTTAAGTTCATTAACAGATGTATTAAATATAATGTAACAGCAATGAAGAAGAATAAATATGTTCACAATTACTCAGAGAATATGAAATGACCCATGTCTTTAAAAATACAGATGGTGATAATAAAGAAAAAACAATTTTAATAATACTTTTTTTTTTTTTTTTTTTTCACTTCTCATCTATCATTTGTCCTCTCTGTCTCCTTTTTCATCACTGTCATTTTGGTCGTGAAGAACTTTTATATCTGAATCTGGCTTCTTTTATTGTGTCAATCCATCTCACATTCGGACTTCCTTTTTTCCTGCTGCCCTCTATGTTTCCCAGACTTACTGTGTTTTCTAAAGAACCTGCCTTGTGATGTGCTTGAAGTAGCACAGCTTCAGTTTTGTCATTTTTGCCTCCAGCAAAAATGTTTCAGACTAAATATCCCCTAGACCCACTTGCTTCTCTTTCTGGGGGCCCAGGGTGTCCATAGAGTTCTCCTCCAACACCATATTCAAATGAATCTTTTTTTTCCCTCTTTTCTGCCTTCTTCATTGTCAACATTGTACATCTGTTCAATGTTGGGAATGTGAGGGTGTGGATGATCTTAGCCTTGGCCTCTAATGACATATCTTTGTTCTTGGAGATCTTTCCTAATTCTTCTACTGCTGCCCTTTTGAGTCTTAGCCTTCTCTTGATTTCTCGGCTGCAGTTTCCATTTGAATTGATGACCAAACCAAGGTAGGAAAACTTTTAACAATTTCAATTGTCTATGTTAAAATTGTGCATTTCTTCTGCAGTCATGATTTTTGTTTTCTTGATGTTCACATGCAGTCCTGCTTTGTCACTTTCTTCTTTTACGCTCATCAGAAGTCGTTCCAAATCACTGCTACTTTCTGCCAGTAAGATGGTGTCATCGGCATATCTTGCTATTGATATTCCTTCCACCAATTTTCACTCCTCCTTCCTCTGAATCTAGTCCAATTTTGCATATTAAATAAATAGGGAGATAAAATGCACCCTTGTCTAACACCTTTGTCTATAGGAAATCAGTCTTTCTCTCCATGTTCTGTCCTGACAATGGCTTCCATACAGATTATGCATCAGGGTAAACATTTCTTTCAGAGCAACCCATAGCTTTTCACGATTGACAGTTAAAAGCTTTATTATAGTCTATAAAACATAGACTAACCTTCCTGTGAAATTCTTTGCAGCACTCCAGCATCCAATGAATGCTCACAATTAGATCACAAGTGCATCTTCCTTTTCTGAATCCAACTTGAACATGTGGCATTTCTTGCTCCATATACGGTAGATGACTTGGTGGTATCACCTTGAGCATCATTTCATTTGCATGAGAAATGCAATGGTCTCATAGTTATTGCACATCTTGGCATCTCCTTTCTTGAATATTGGAATGTATATTGAACACTGCCAATCAGTAGACCATTGTTCTGTTTTCCATATTGATTGACATATTCTTGTTAGGATTTTGCCAGATTCAGTCTCTGTGGTTTGAAATAATTATATCAGTGCCCCATCTACCCCTGGTGATTTATTTCTGCCCAATACTTTCAGGGCAGCTTTTTTGTCTCTTTCAAGAATTACAGGTTTTTCTTCATAGGAATCCTATTCAAAGATAGCTGTCATCGTTTTGTCTCTTCTTTGTAGTTTTTCAGTATGTTTCCACCTTCGCTTTATATTCTTTGAGTCACATAATGTGTGCTTCCTTTCTGGTCATTCAACATTCTTAGTCTTGGTTTTAATTCCATTTTATTTCTTGAATCTCATGGTAGAGAACTCTTTTTTTTTTTTCCTCTCCCTTTTTGTGTGTTGTTCTCTTTTATCTTCTTACACTTGACTATTTTAATAGTTCTTTTTATCTCTATGTAATATTCATTGAAAACCTATGCTCAGGATTCTAACCCTGCGTTTGTTAACTTTGTTTTTGCCTCTCGACTGTATCAAACAATTTCAATGTTTCTTCTGTCATCCATCTTGCTTTTTCTTTCCTTTCTACTTTTGACATTGTTTTTGTTATGTTCTTCCGTAATAATATTTCTAATTTTAGCCCACAGTTCTTCTGGTTCTCGGTCAATTAAGTTTAACAGTGCAAAATCTGTCTTTTATGTGGACTTTAATTCCATCAGAAATGCTACGTATGTTATATTTTGGCATTACAATTCTTTTAATAGTCTTCTTTAGCTTTACTACAATGTTTAATATTAATGGTTGTGGTCAGTACCACAGTTTTCTCCTGGTCTTGTTTTGGTAGAGGAAACAGCTTCTCCATCTCCTGCTTCCAACTACACAGTCTGTTTGATTTTTATGATAGCCATCTGGTGATGGCTGTGTATACAGTCGTCTGCTTGCTTTTTTGAAGCATGTGTTTGCCAGAGACAAGTTGTTGATGTCACAGAAATCCATGAGCGAATCTCCTGCATCATTCTGACCCATAGTCCAAATTTTCCAATGATATTTGATTCTGCTTTCTTTCCTACTTTTTGTATTCCAGTCACCTATAATTATTATGTCTGTTTTGGTGCGTGATCAATTTCTTCTTGGATACTTGCTCAAAAGCTTTTAATTTCGTTTTCTTCAGCCTCTCTGAGAATAGACCTGGATGATGGTTATAGTAATAAGTTTTCCTAAAATTCTGATCAATATTATTTGGTCAGAACTTGCATTGTAGTCCCTAACTGCCTGAGCTACACTCTGCCTCAGTATTAAAGTCACTCTCTTTCTTCTGAGTTTGTCATATCCAGAGTAGAACGCTGTAGTTGCTTGACTGGAACCGTCCTATTTCAGTCCATTTTAGTTCACTAACGCAAGCCCCGTAATGGTCAGACATTCTGTTTGTTGCTTTACAATTTCCAGTTTACCTTGGTTCATGCGTTTTAGTGTTTCTGATTGCATGTGTTGATCAGCATCGTACTTTCCTTTTGCATTTGTGCACATCCTTTTGGCTTTGGTCAAATTGCATCGTTAGCAACAATGTTATTTGTCCTTTTACTCTGCTCTGATGCTATGATTCAGATGAGATTTTCATTCACTTGACCTAGAATTTTTCTGTTTATACAGATAAATTCAAATTTTAGTAGACTACACAGATCAAGTCAGACTCTGGCAAGCTTCCTATCTGTTTTGCTTCTAGGAACATCATTGATCAACTAGCTGATGCCATAAGTCTGTGCAAGTCAGACTATTCTGATTGGTATGCTTACTCTACTGTCTACACCCACTTTGCCTTTGGTGGTTGAGTGCCACCCATGGCGCTTGCCACGTTGTGATCCAATTCTTCCCACTGCCTTTAGGTTTTCCAGTTCAGTGACCACAGTTCCCACTGTAAGGTCTGTGCTACCCATGGAGAAAGTGATCACAGAGCCTTTCAAAGATGATGGTGCTCACCTCACAAATTTATTTCTCACAGTATTAGTGAAACATATGTCTTCTGGACCCTCACAGTGTGGGTGAATGGATTTTAAATGGCAAGTCCACTCTAACATTCCAATATCTCTAAGCCTTTCAATCCTGTCCTCTATATTAAACCAGGGCAGGTCTAACATTACCAGTAGGCTCACTGTGGGCCACCTTTTGGTCCATGTTTCAGCCAACCATCCAAACAATTAGAACCCTTCTTAACTCCCGAGTTACAATATTAAGTAGTGAATCGATATCAATAAATTCATTCTGATCTCCTTTTTCCTTCTACCATTATCCCACACCCTTAGTATCCATTCCACACATGCTCCTTGAATTTCTGCTTGCATAAATTAGAAAACTCAAGTATTTCTTGTTGTAGTACAGTGCATCTCCTCATGAATAACATTTTATACCTTACCTTTAGGGTCCTGCTGAGACTGAATCTAGTTATAGGTCTAGAAGCAAAGGGGGAGGTTTGGGGTGGGTCCTGAGGGAAAATAACATTGTCTCAACTGGCAACTGCTTTGGAGGAAGCAATTAGAGTTTCTTCAGGTAATGCAAGACTAATGTATTCAGATGCGGATGAGGGGTTTCTTCCATTGGGGGATAGGGAGGCCTATTCACTGGAAAAGAAGACTCATCAGAATTTAGGGGTTTAATGTACCTACTGTGCTTCCCTGAAAATAAGACCTAGCTGGACAATCAGCTCTAATGCATCTTTTGGAGCGAAAATTAACATAAAACCTGGTATTATATGATATTATATTATATTACGAAGACCTGGTCTTTTATTATAGTAAAATAAGACTGGGTCTTATTTTAACTTTTGCTCCAAAAGACGCATTACAGCTGATTGTCTGGCTAGGTCTTGTTTTCTGGAAAAATGGTAGCTTCATCACAGTTTTCTCACACATGCCCATCCCAACTTACAGCATACCAGTTCTTTCTTAATCAATGACTTTGCTTTAACAGTAGACACCCTCTAAGGCTGGGAATATGATTTGTATTATAATTCAGCCAGTTGCAGTTTAATTCTTATCAATCTCAGCCCTGAAGCTACAGGCGTCAAGGTCTCCCTCAGGGCACACACAGAAGCTTTCAGGTCAGTGATGCATGTTTGAGCTGGTATTTCAAATTACTGAGCCCATTCTTTTGTTCTAGCAGTTTGCCCAGGCACACCAGGAACAACCAGCTAACATCATTGTATTAATTAGTTTTCTAAAATGTTTATAAATATCATATACATAGTCATCCAGCGTCTTGAATCTTATGAATGTTTGGATAAAAGTATCCAATGGAGACATTACGTGTATGTCTATAAAGAACGAATGCGGTGGGTTCTCAGTGCTCTCTTTACTACCTGAAGTAGAGTCATTGATGCCTATAAATCTAATCAGATCAGAGACTTAATTTCAAAAACCCTAGAACCAATTTAGAATAACTCATTCCTAACATTCTGATCCTCTAGAACACTCTTGGTACCAAGAGGGTATTAAGATTCTCTAGAGAAACAGAATATAATATAATATAATATAATATAATATAATATAATATAATATAATATATAATATATATATATATATATATATATATATATATATAGAGAGAGAGAGAGAGAGAGAGAGAGAGAGAGAGAAAGAGAGAGAGACAGAGAGACAGAAGGACAGAGACAGAGAGATATATGCACATTTTAAGAAAGGAAAAAGCTGTATTAAAATTGTAACACAATGGATGATGCTAGCTTTCATTTGATTAACGCCATCTTTTGAGTGAACATCATACTACATATTGCTACTGTAATTCAATTTAACTTCAAAAAGTAATACACAGATAGCACCTCTTAAATGTATACGAAAATGTGTATATTTTTTGGCGTTATATATACATTTTTATTCTTTCTTAAAATGTGCATACAATTTTTGGTATCGTGTGTGTGTGTGTGTGTGTGTGTGTGTGTGTGTGTGTGTGTAAATTTAGTCACATGACCCAGAGAGCCAGAGCCAGTGGGTGTAGTTCCAGTCTAAGTTCAAAGGCCTGAAAACCAGTGGAGATGATGGTGTAAGTTCCAATCCAAGTGCAAGAAAAGACTGCTGCCCAGCTCTAAACAGTCAGGCAGAGATAACAAATTCTCCCCTACTCTATATTTTGTTCTAGTGAATCCTCCACAGGTTGGATGCAGCACACACATACTGGGGAGGACAGCTGCTTTACTCAATCTACCAATTTAGATGTTAATTGCATTCAGAAATATCCTCACAGCAACACCCAGCATAACATTTGATGAAAATCCTGGGTACTTCAGTGGTGCAGTCAGTTTGACACATAAGATTGACCATTTTAGTGTCCCTCCTTCACCCAAGCATCATCTCTTAAACCGGTCCATGGATACATCCGGCCTTCTTCATCTGGGACCCAGAATGTGCACACCTCTTTCCTCTGTATCTTAACGTTAGCATCTCAATCTGTCTTGTTTTCTGTGACATTCCTCCCTCTGGTTTTCAGGCTTGTTCTCTGGTCACTCTTCTGTTTCACAGTTGTTTTTCTACCTTTTTAATTTTTAAGTTTTCTACAATTAGAAATTAAAACATCTTGTGAAGTGTCAAATGACTCTATATAGAAACACTACTTGTAACACATAAACCTACATGCAACATGCTTTTTAGAGCTACAAAAGTGTGATGAGACATATGGTGTGATTGATAATACTCTAGAAGTATATGCAAGAAAGATACATCAGAATTTTTAAATTAGATTTGTTTATTGCAAAAGGTGAGATTAATAGAAAAGATTAGATGAAAGAAATTTAAAACATTTAAATTGTATTTTTAAAAGGCTGTTAGGAGACACATAAGGTAAGTTAAACTTTAAAAACAGAGTATGAGAGGTATAAACAGAGTATAAAATAATAAAAAGTTGCCCCAAGCATTCTCCTTACTACTATTTTAAATTATCACCTCTACTAAAATAATTGATAGTGGAGAACGACACATGTTGTTAACTCTGGAAACTGTCTCTTAAGTGACTAGACCTAAAAATTAAAGACAACATTATAGAGTGTTATGTTCAGTACAAATAAAGTTGTAACAAACAGTTCCAACTGAGATAAGGTTATGAAAAAGATTATAAATGTGTATGAGGAAAAAGTGTAACTATTTAGTAGTATAAAAAGTAGTTAATATCAACTATTCAGCCTGAACCACAATTAAAAGATTCTCCTATGTTCTTGACTTCTTACTTCACCAAATTAATTCTAGAAATTGAACACCGTATCTGAGGATCCATGAATCTTTGCCAACATAACATTCCATAAAAACTTTCAAAGAATGTTATTGTTCTTGAGCATGTTTGATGCTGAAATTAGTATGTTAAGTAATACAAACATAGTATGAGTAAAGACTGAAGGCTGGCTTTCAATTAAGCAATTACATTTTGTTTGGCAGCAATTTGCATTAATTGTTCAGTGACTCACTTCATAAATACCTGCTTCTCTGCAATGCATTATACTTTCTTTCTATGGTACATTGACACTGTGAATATGTTAGAACCAATGAAAGCCCTTACTTGTCTTGACCTTTACTAAGAGTATCTAATTGGATGCTTCCCTTTATTTCATTCTCATAGCATATTAGGTATCCAGCTCTCACTTGCTCAGCATGAGCCTCTCTAAGCTCCTCATCTTGCCATATAGAGACAATAGATCATTAGCTAATGACTGTAGTTGACTGTGGTATTTACCTCAGAGCAATATAAGGTAATGCAGCCATTGACTAAAACCAGAAAATACAGAAGAATATACATACCGTAATAAATATTGAGAACAAAACACTAAACGGGATAAAGATACGTAAGTCTAAACAGCAAAAATTCATGTCATAGCCTTGTTGACATTAATAGTCAAAGGAAAGTTGAGACATAAAAACAAAATGAATCAAATCACTTTCAGAATTGAGGATTCCAGGTAAACATTAAAAGGATAAATTCATTTTTTTTAAAAAAAGCAAGCCCTTAAAATTACATTCATGTTTAAAAGACAAATGAGAAAACAAAAATGCATATGTTTTGCTATTTTTTAAAGATTAGAGTTCTTGAACTCTCTTTTGGGATGATTAAAGTTTGATATAGCAGGTGGAAAAACAGTTCATTTTAAGAACTACCGGAACACATAGGAATTCAATTCAACAAGGGGAGCAGAAGAAACCATCATGGCCCTACTTTATTTCCAAGTGGTTGGTGCTATTCAGGGATTTGAACCATCTTCTTTTAGTACACACCAAAGGAGTTTGTTGTCTTAATGGTATTCAGTCTTGTGAGGCTTCTTTCTCACTTTCCTTCTGTGTTTTTTAAAATTTACTTCCTTTACTAATCTAATGTTAGAAAGTGAATTTTGTATGTGTGTTATTCCTTGCTGCCATGTATAATTTTGAGATTTTATCACAAATCTGGAGGGTATAACTCCCGTACAGTCTTATTTTATTTTTTAATTCTCATTTTGCATCCTAAGCCTCTTAATTTTAATTCTCGACTGTTCACATTCACACATATATTACTTTTCACGTACTAGGGTGCCTACAACTTGGTACCTATGGTGTGTTGGTATATACAATATGAAAATTGAAGAAAATCCAGTGTAGCTTATCCACAATCATTACTGAGACTTACATGTATGCCTTGCCAAATTTTGAAAGATAGAATTCTATTTCTACAACACAATTTGTATGCCTACCCACTTGTTCTAAGGATGACCAAGGTAGAAACAAGGGGCAAAGGACTTGACATGTCAGAGGTGGAAGAGAATCTAAAGATGGTGATTCAAATTTTGCTTATTTTATAGATGAAGGAATAGGTCCTTTCCTGAATTCTTAAGTGTGGACATTGCAAATGAGAAGATACCTCTTGAATGCAAGCAAATTTATTCTGAACTACCAACATATATGGCAATAAAATAGATGATAGGTAGATAGATAGATAGAATGATTGATAGACACCCAGCATATAAATACCGAACTTGTTTTGTCTCAGTTTTAGATGAGGCATGAATGCAATCAACATTGAATATAAAAATATCAATATTGACTCACTTGGGGGTTCTTGAAGTGGAAGAGTAGCCAAAATTTGATCGCTGAGTCTTGGTCCCCTCATCCACATGGGGAATGAAAAAAAGACTGCATAAACAGAGGCTATTCTTTGAATAGTTGTGTGGACATGGGTGACAAAGTACTTGTTGTTGGTATTGGCTCCTCTGTCCAATAACCAGATTTTATTGGGAGGGCTGTGTTGAGAGGACCTACCCTCTAGTGGTACAGGTGAGGTAAGAAGAACTTCTGTCAAGAGAAGGGAAGAGTTTCATATTTCTCTACTGCATTAATAGGGACACACAAGACTTGTGTATGCCCCTCACCTGGGAAATCTAGAGAAATAGAGCACAAAAGAAACAGAATGGCTAGTTGATTTAGCAGGTGAGTAGAGAAATGCTGCTGATGGGAATGGCATACACTCCTAGATTATGTGAAACTGAAGTGGATAGCTCTCCTGAATCAGAGTATGTTTCAGACATCCGGCAGGCCCTGAAAGTGCAAAGCTCGTTTATGACAGGATAAGATGACAACTTTTCTATTTCTCTTAACTCTCTTCCCCACAACTACCTCAACCCTACTCTGGCCACAAAATTTAGCTAAATAAGTGAGGAAGTGTGAAAGCATAATAACAACACCATTCTTTCCTCCTGTAAGAAGGCAGACAGTGTCATGGGCCCCAAAGACAAGGAAAATCTAATTGTCAATCAGGTATCAATTTTGATTACTATAAGAACTAGAAGTATGTAATATCTGAATTGAAAATGTGTTGTTTCATTGTTAATGTGTGTTCAATGTAACTAGGAGACCTTTTATCATAGGAGTGAGCCAAAAAGCATGGGACTGCCTGAGTTTTCAACAAAGGGTAAAAGAAAACCTTTATCACTGAACACATTTTAAAAAGACAACAGGAGAGAAAAATAAAGATGCTTTCTGATTATATCCACAAGTCTTGGGTGCTCAATGCACCATTACTGGGTACAAACCATTTGTGCTTTCAACAACAAAGATGTAGAAATATGTATGTTCAGAAGATGTAAAATTTACAGGAGTCCATTAGACTCAAGTGTATTGTAAAAGAACTGTTGTTTTGTTGCTCAAATCTTTCTCTCACTAAGCCTTAACTCTTCAAATGGTGGACAACACAATCTAGTCAATTTAGTGTGCTTCCTCACTCCAAATGAGTATTGTTTCAGGCAATTCAGGATATACAATTCAGTCTTTTAAAGGTAAATAGTCATTTCACAATTCTTTCTCCTTTTTCTGCCTTTGTCCTTGGGCTGATTTCAGTTCCCAGGAATTAATGTAGGGTTGCTTTTGTCTGGGAGGAAAATATTTTCTTCTACCCTTTTTGGTTCTTTTAGGTTTCTTGTCTAATAATTAATATGGCACAAAACAGATTAATAGGAAACAATTCATGGGGGTCTCATAGATACAGGGCCTAAAGAAATGACCAAAGTAGTCAGCTTTTATACATTTTGGACAAAGAAACAAGTTTATGAATACCTGACAAGACCAAGAAACTTAGACTTGGGTACCAATTAATGAAGAAAGTAAGCAGAGTTTGTTTACACATCTTCTTGACCTTGGATTTTCTGTCTCTGGTGATAAGAATGTGTCTCTACCTCTTGACGCAGGGAGGGTAACTTGTACATGGGAGATTAATTCTCTGCTTTCAGAAGCATAAAAGAGGGTCAGGGTATTCTTTTTGTACTGGCTGTTTATTAAGTACCTTGAAATCAAAATAATCAATAAGCCAAAGTGGCATATTTTGGGGTGGCAAATGTTGCTCCCCTGCAGTTTGTTCTGGTTGGTTTTGATGAAGTGTAGCTCACATCCTTTCATCTTTGGGTGTGTGCTTCTCACCTCTCTGATCCTTTGCTAAAGTATCTGCCTAAGCTTATGTTCCCTTCAGCAACCAGCTCTAAACATTTGATGTTCTTCACTCTAGCATGGAGGGTCTACTTCAGGACTTGGAGTTAACCGGTCTACTCCATGGCAAGCTCTACCCTTCATTCTGGGAGACATAGGAATACTTTGAACACAAGTGTCTCCATGACAGGGCTGTGTGGGAGGTGGGCGGGGATCTGCAAGGGCAGTTCTCCCAGGCCCCCTCCCAGCTGCCAGTGCTGTTCTACAGTGAAACCGAATGGTGGTGGAAGAAGGTGTCCATAGCTCTCTTTTTCTCTAATTTCTAGGCAGAAAGCTGTACACAGGAACCACTATGACATTAACCAAATATATTAAATTGAATTTAAAAATAAGAAAATCTACATCACTAAGATATAAATAGTTAGAATATTATAGTAAAAGCAAGAAAAAATGCAATCACAAAATTGAGATTTTAATTTGAGGCAAACTTTTTTTGGTTTGCAAACAACATAAAACATTAAGCCACAAATACACCAAAATAAATATTAACTATGTTTCGTTTAATTCTGGGAATATGTATGTGTCTATTTATATATGTTTCAGCTTTATATCTATATATAAAATTATTGCATACTTTGCATGAAAGCACGTTCAATCACAGCACAGTGGATGTGTCCTGTAGTCAGCATACCTCCGTAACTGGGTCCCTTACCCCTTCCACCCCACTTTCTTCTCAATAGCCCAGAGTTGATTACATTCTCTTTTTCAGTTCTAGGGAACATCTAGCTGCCTTTGCCTATTTGTTTGCTTGTTTGTTTGTTTGTTTTGTTTGTTTTTTCAAATTCAACAGCAAAGATGTGGGTAAACTGACTTCAATACAGGTAATGGAAGTCTTGGGGGTAGAAAGAGAAGTGAGATACTGAGGAAAACATGGTCAGCAATAGCTCTGAAAGTCATTCTTTCAATGTGAGAGGTTGCTTGCCGGGGAAAAGAAAGAAGGAAGGTAATTGGGTCAACTTCCTTGTAAACATGCCAGTGGCAGACTTCTTGGTAAATGCGTAAGGATATTTATTTTCAGAGACTCTTTGTCGATAGAATGCTTTTAGCAGGATGGACCTGGTTTGTCTAGGATTGCTTGCAGTAAATAAATCTAGAAAATGAGGATTCATAGGGCACAGGTCCTTGGACAAAGCCGGGTAAGCTACGTACAGGCACACTCATTTTTATTGTGCCTCACTTTATTGTGCTTTGCAGATACTGCTTTTTTTCACAAATTGAAAATAAGACCTCCACCACCATAAACGATTATGATTCGCTGAAGGCTCAGATGATGGTTAGCATTTTTCAGCAATTAAATATTTTCAATTAAAGTATGTAGATTTTTTAGCCATGCTATTGCACACTTAATAGACTACAGCATAGTGTAAATATAACTTTTAGCTGCACTGGAAAACCAAAAAAAAAAAAAAAAAAAAAAAATGTGTAACACACTTTATTGCAATTTTTACTTTTTTTGTGGTGGTCTGGAACCAAAACTGCAATACCTCTGATGTATGCCTGTAGTTACTTATTTCCTCAGAAAGATTGATAAAACTACCAAGTTGGTCCTGGGTGAAATCTCTGAAACATATGATTCTGACTTGACAACTTGATTCTGTTATCTCAGATACAAAATTCACTTTCACTTCCCCAATATAGAAGCTATTACACAGTTCTATCACTGTGAAAAAAGCATGGTTAAAAAGAAATCATTATAGTAGTGATTTAACTAAAATTTGATTATTTCTTATAAATGAAGGAGCTTATAAAATTAAAAAAAATAAAAAGACGTGTTTTGCTGAGTGTCTATTATAAAGCATTTACATTGCTCAGGAGTTATTGCCTTTTGGGTTTCCCTCCAGATTTTATTTCAAGCAATAGCAAACCTACTAATATCAAAGTTAATAGAATAATCCATGAACACACATACCTCCTTCTCCTAGATTCACTAATTGTGAACATTTTTCCATGTTTGTTTTATCTCTCTATATAAATACATACTTTATTTTGTTGATCTACTTAAAAGTAAATTTGTAGATTTTGCTGCTTTACCCCAAAATATTTCATCATGTATCTTCTAAACCTATTATTTTGCATAGCCTTATTATCATTATTATATTCAAAGAAATTAATGTTTGTGTAATTATATTACCTAATATAGAGTTTACATCCGAATGTTTCCAAATTTCCCAATATCTTTATAGCTCCTTTTAATTTCTACAAATGATTTTTTGAGGATTTTCCTCACTTGTAGGTGGCAGATACTTAATTCAAACTAACTAAAGTATAAAAAGAAAATGTATTGACTCACATAACTGAGAAGATAGAAGATACGGATAGATTTCAGACAGATGTCTATGGGCCTCAATATCACCATGAGGTCTCCCTCTCCCTTCATCTTCCCATTTTACTCTTTTCCCTGTTCATGTCATTCTCAGACAGAATTTCTCTATGTTGTGCGAATATTACTTACATCATCTTATATTTTTTTTCAAATATATATATATTTTTTTTTTCTCATCTAAGAATCTAGCAATCATTTCAAGGATTGATTTTCACTGGCTAAGTCTACCTCTGGGTCATGGGCTCATTCCTGCAATGATCATATTGTTCAGGCCTGGGGCATAGGTCTCCTCTCTGAGTCAATTGTAAAGTTAGCTCAGCGTAAAGCCTGGGACTGAGAAGGGAAAGGAGTGATGGTCCAAAAGAACAAAACATTCAGATCAATTTAAAAACAGTGGGAAGTATCAATACAGCCTTGAGCTGAGAATGTAAAGATGAATACATGTTCCAAGCCAAGAAGTTCACTCTGTGTAGTAGGGGAAACCAACATACGTGTATAAACAAATGCACACGAGAGTGAATACCAAGTGCCATAATGAAGGTATAATTCAGAGTGAAGTCACAACACAACATTTACTTAGATACATTTCAATCCAAAACATCTACCTTCATGTGTAAAATACGTGAATACTTATTTCTGCCCTTCATTCAAATAAAATATAATTATATAATTATCACTTATTTTGATTTAGGGATTTTTTTTTTATATATTAGGTGGCTGAAAGACTCCAGAATAGGTTGTCTTCAGGTCAAGGAGTAAGAAGGCCATTACTTCAATATTACTTTGAACACCTATTATTTCCAGCCATTCTAAGCATTGGAATAAAAGATGTCCTTGATTTCAACAAGCTTAAAGTTTAGTAAGGCTTAATAGAAAATTGCCTCAGGTGTGGTGCCTTTCCTCATTTATGGGTCCCGTGTCCTAGTCTTTCCAACTCACTTATTTCTCATTTACTGTCCAGCATACTGTTGGCAACTATTCCACTCTGATTTCTGTGTGATATGTATCTTCTTGGTTCTTGGCTGCCTACCTAAATTTTGGTCCCATAACTTACCTGACCCCAGTTCTTTAAGTATGTACACTCACTGCTTTGCTTTTCCAAACGTTCTTGACTCAATGGCTTGAACACTTTTGTGTAATAATGGTTTTAAAAGCTCAAAGGAGAACTAGTAAAACAAATGTCTTATTTTACACTTTCACAGTAATGACAACAAATCAAAAAGTAACATTATAATGTCTCTAAATATTAATTATGACATATTTTCTATGTTAGCCAAAAGGTTCGAGATATAACTGTTTTTCTGCCCAGATTCTGCCCGATAAAACCAGTTATTTTAAAAATTATTATTTTATAGGCTTTATTGCTAGAAGTAATGTTATTTTCACACTCTCATATATATATGCCTTAATGTACAGTTTTCTTGGGATATATTATAATAGAATTCATGAAATGGGATAAAGGTGGGATATATTAATAAAAATGTTAAAGGCTCTTTCATTAATATTGACAATTTGCTCTCTCAAAAGGACTCATTTTCACTCATACGAGTAGCCTATGAAAATATTTTCCTGATTCCTTATTCTTTTTGTTATCATTTGTTTCAAATCTGTACAAAGTTGAAAGACAAAAGATACTTTTCCTAGTTTTAGTTCATAATTCTTTGATTATTTGTGACAGTGAACATTTATAGATATATTGAACACAAATTTGGATTTCTTCTTACATTAAATGTTTATTGTATTTTTATTTCAAGTATAGGGATGTTAGTGTTGATGTTACCAACTTATTTCTACCCTGAGTAGCACGTAAATACTAATCTGCTATCTAACATATTCATGATAAATATTTCTCCATTTTACTTTGTTGGCTTTTAAACATTTTATTTAATTTTTTGGTTTAAACATAAATGTATCAAAGTTTTAGTTTAAACATAAACATATACATTTATTGATGGTAGGATTCATATCTAACTCATCTTCATATCATGGAATGCTACCCATATGAAGCATACTGATATTTTTGCATCATACAAAAATATATGCATATTTATGTATAACTATTTCAGCATGATGGAGATAATTTTGTTATACACTAAAGAGATGGTTGAATTTACCAAAAATACATAGGTAAGAACAACCCAGTGTTTCAGGATTATAGAGGTAAATTACCTCCTCTTTTCATCTATTACTAAACAGTCTCATTTGTATTTTGGTCAAAGTGAAGGACAAAATGCCTATTTAATGTAGATACATAATTTCAAAAAGAAATTCACCCTTATTAGAATGTGGAGTTGTAATGGGGTTGACATTTCTTTCATGAGCCTTTTCAATTATCTTCATTGTCTCTCTAGTCATTAAAACTTCTTTCACCAAAATTACCCCCTGATAATTTAAAATTTGACACTAACATCTATGTTAATAGCATGTTAACACTGATTATATGTTTCATCCACCTGTGGTGGTTTGCTTCCTGACAATTCAGCCATGAATCCCTATAAACAGAGTTATGAAATAGTGAGAGGTCAGGAGGACTTGACAACTACCCTGTGATTTTTAACACCCAATATGTTTTCCCTTGCACTCTTTAGCCCCGGTGAGATAGCTACTGTATAATTAAACAGGCTGGTAAACAAATCTTTTCCTTAAAATTAAAGAAATTAATACAAATGTATTCCTTGTATTCTGAATCGTTGTTGAGACCTGTCAGCTTTGTCAACCTAAATAAAGGAGATAAATTGAGCCAAGCTCAAATTATCAAAAATTGAGTTTATTTGGGAATAGCAGAAGAATTGTGATTCTGGAAATGTATGCCATAGCAAGCTATAGGTGCGTTTATTGAGGGTTCAGGCTGGGCTGTATTTATAGGCAGGAAGAGCAAAGAGCGGGGAGTCCAGCCAAACTCCAAGCAGTAGGTTCATTGTCTTGAGGACAGGAGGAATTCATGGTGAATATGCATTGGTCTGGAGATAAGTTGCAGTCTTCTGTAAATCAAGCATTTAATAGAAATCAGTCTCTCAGTTCTTAAGTTCCATTCTTCCTTAAATTCTATTCTTCCGAGGGCGCATACATGAGATTTTTCATTTCATATCCTTTGACTCCTTTTTAGATTGAAATCCTTTCACTGCTTCTATTCAATTTAGCTTCATGACTAGTAGACCCTTGCAAATTTGATCTTTATATCTGGGATTGTCCATCATGGCTTGTTTTGAGTACTAAAGAAGTACTAATCTGCTTCTGAGTTTGAAAAGAGAATTCTAGTAAATTTCAAACTTTACTGAATAAAAAGAGGAAGGAAAATGAGATAAGCAACTCATATTGGAGAAAACCAATAATGGCAGGAGAGCACACTATGGATACCAAAAAAAAACAAAACCAAAAAAACACACGCAGATTCCCGAAGTGGAGCTGCAGACTGAGGATTAGAAGCTATAAATTGAGCAGGGCAAGATTTCTGCTGAATAGCTGAGCCCTGGGAAAGTAAAGTCTATGAAGTGAGTAGCTTTTCCAAGGTGTGGAGCATCCTCTCCTAAGCATATTATCTAAATAATGGAAAACATCAGTCATGGCGAAACACATTGTCCTCTAAGGCTAATTTGACACATTATCCGCATTGTACATTATTAAAATGGAAGACCCCGATAGCTATAATCATCCATTTGAAAGTGAAAAATCTTTTTTTTTTTTAATATGTAAACACAGGCTTTAGAGTAATGCCACAGAGAAATTTCTCAAACAGGCTTTGTAGAGCAGCCTTTGAAAATCCATGCAGTTATAACTATTGTCTTTAGAAAACCAAATTTGCATCAAAGCAGACATTTGTTTACTATAAACTCTCCTCATGATACACTCTTAGCTGTCAGTATATTTGTTGTCAAAGATTCTTTGAAGTGCCAATTGTTAACAGCCAGAAGCTTTCAGGCTTTGGAAATTTGCTATAGTGTTTCTTATCAACTGTGTTCCTTCTGAAAGATGAAAGGACCTATTCACATAGAGAGCTCACACATTGTAGATGTTAAAAAAATTAGTTGGCTTATTCACAACTAATATCTAATAACAAGAAAGGTTGAAAAATTATTTACATAAACACATAGAATGCACATGAAAAACAGGAAACTATATTAAGGAGAGAAATTTCAAGTCTTCTTGTTTGAAAGAAAAATGCAACATAAGTGAAATATATAGGCAAGGCTATCAGAGACAAGATCTTGAGCTTAACTTTGATTTGAAGTAGAATATTAAAATCAGAAAAATAGTATGCATTTCAAAAACACAAGGTAGAACTCAAAATTACTTTCACTCATTAAATTGCAGTCAAAATTTTTTTAGCTTTTATTGGAATGTCACTCAGGATATGTCACCTCTAAAACTCTGTAAGATCACTAAATGGGTTTTTGCACAGATTTTAGGTACCAGCTCAAATTCACTTCCAAACACAGATTTTGGCTTCACAATACTGACAGAAAATGTGGCTTTCATGGTTTCCTGTAGGTTGTTCAAAGTGTAAACTGTTCCAGAAGTTACCATATGTGTTGGCATCTCTCTCTATTCCAGTTTTGAAGGACAAACTAAATCTAATGTAAAACCTTTGAATATGAGATTGTAGTGTTTTTCTAAAAATAAAATTTAGAAAGTAAAACAAATAAATTCAACAAAGCTCATTGTAGCTCAGGGGGGTGGGTGGGGGGGAGATAAACAGAAAGAGAATCCTAAATTGTGAGAATAGAAGAAGTTGGAAAAAGTCGTAAACATAATTCAATAAAAGAGCAGCAGCAACCAATTTCAACTATGCTTTGTTGTCTTAAAAACAAACAAACACTGAAACATTTTATATGGGTATTATACGTGGTCAATATGAACCTTATTTGTTCTAAATCAATGACCCTATATCCCTATGTGGAAGCCCTGGCTCAAGTAACATGAAACATATTCAATTTGTGTGCTTTATCTATAGAACTTTAAAAAATGATCCTTTGAAAAAAACAATTTCAACATCCCTAAAGGAATTCCAGAGCAATGAAGGTAACATTCCATATTGTATACCAACCATAGAACCATGTTAACTATGGAATGAGTTCTAAATGTGAATCAGTGAGACATTATTAGGCATTTAAATGGGTGAGCACTGACCAATACCATTTAACATCCACCTCCTTGCAAATTTCTTTAAATAAACAATGCAACTATGTTAGTCATCTAAGGAAAGCCCATTAAAAAGGCAGAGTGAGTCATGAATTAAGCTGAAAGGATTGTAAAACACAAGGGAACCACCAAGACACTCTAATAGCTAATTAACTGTTAAATTCCCAATTTCTGTGTGATGAAAAGTGTTATGCTTGCCCCTCCCTTTCTCCTTGCTCTACTTCTGTGACTTTGACTCACTGATCCTCCACTTCCCTGGCTAAGAAAATAGAAGAGACAAACTAGAAATTTAACATTGAATCACTATTTAAAAGTTTTCCACTTAAAAAATAAAAAAAATAAAAAATGCCCAGAAGCCATATAGAGCATATGTTTTAATGAGACAAGAACATTCCCAGTCTTAAAAAAAAAAAGTTCATTGCTAAGTTTGTGTTTTCATTATTATCATCATCATTGTTAGTATCACTAGACCACTTTTACTCATTTATTTTTTAGTAGAGCTCCGTAAAAGAATTATAATCAATTTATCAAAATTTAGCTTAAATGATTACAAGTGAAGACCATGGGCTTTGAAAACCACAGATATGCAACTTCATCCAAAGCCAGGCTTTTAAAATTTAACAGTTCTACATCCACAAGCTTTGTTTTCCCATATTTAACATAGAAAAATACCTATTCTCAATCCTGATTCAAACTTTATATAAATAATATATTTAAGCATACTTTGATAGGCTGTATTGTTTGTTCCAGTATTGAATGTGTCTATGACAAGGAAGATTTACTTCCCCTGACCGATGACCCCAGGCCAGTGACATAGATTTGCTTTTGCCTGTGGTGATTGTAGAAGTGATATGTATCATATGTGGGCATAAGTTTTGGGAAGGATCATGTGGTTTTCCATTAGATCTCTTTTTTTCTCTTTCACGAGATTGATAATACTTCAGATAGAGGTGGTACATCAACTGGGTACCAGAGTGAAGGTGATCCAGAGTAGAATTGCAGCCAATTTAGGGTGGACATGTGGCATGAGCAAGGAAAAAGCCTTGATTTTGTAAGGTGGTGAGAAGTTAGAGCTTTCTTAAAAGATATAAGCACTGAGCACAGGGCTGGTACATCATAAGCACAGTAACTGTGATAATTAATAATAAACTTCAATAATCAGATTATTTTCTGCTCTGATATTTCATGAGAAAGAAGTGTACAAAAATAAAAAAAAATATTATCCAGATTACAAAAACCCGTTAAAACAAGCAAAATTCTAGGATGTGACAAAGATTCTTTGCTTGACCAAACGTTAGTCAGATTCCCGAGTCCTCTCCCCGACAAGAGTCATCTATGTACTACTTTGTACTGTCCTGTTTCATCAAGAATCCTACTAAGACAGTGTAGTGAGAATTCTTCACGCTCGATACTGATCAAACTCCTAACATCTACTATCTGCCAGATGATATCTGCGTACCGTAGCCTGCCTTCCACAAGAATTCTCCCCAGACCTGATGTTTCCACTTAGTATTTTTCCATTCTCCAACTGTTCCCCCACCTCTCACGTGCTACTTGAGTACAAATCCGTATTTGTTCCATTTGGAACAAGCCCAGTATTTAGAATTGAGCCCAATTTTATTTTGAAACCTCTCTTCCCCTATGGTAGTCCTTTTTTTTGAATAAAATCTATGTTCACTGCTTTAATTTCTATCCAGCTCGGGTTTTGTATAACAGGTATATGGTGAGTTCAGCACAGATTAATCCTAATACCTGATAGTAAATTTTGTAGCTGAACAGGACTTACCATATAATTTCAAATACTTCACCTAACTCATTTTAGCAACAGGGAAACTAACACTCTATGATCTGAGGGATTTTCCTAATATCACTGAGCATTATAAAAACACAGATCTAGAATCCAGCTAAAATTATTCTTAGATTCACAGAAATAGCACTGACCTACAACTAAAATATAACACTATCATAAGTTTAATAGTAAAGGAGACATCAAATACTACATATTTGTGAGTCGTTTAAAAAAAAAGGTTAATTTTGAAAATATCTGTTTTCTAAGACAGGGGAGTAGGTAACACATTTTAGACAGAGACAGCTTGTATGTCTGCATTTTTATACCTGTGGTACTTTTTCTCAATGTGGTTCATAAAATATGATATAACATATCGCTATAATACATATGTGAAGAAATTCAGGATAAAAAATAGGTAGATTAGTTGTTTCATTTTTCTTTGTGGACATAACCTCAGTGAAGCCTATGACCAGGGTTGGGCTGGGTCTCAATGGAAATACATGAGCAATAGTGAAGGTTGGAGGTGCTGATGAAGCACCCTACTGGTAGACTTATTTATTTACTAAAAATATAAAGAGAAACCTGAAAATATGCATAGATACAAATAAGTCATCTATTTAATGGCAATTGAGAACTGAGGAAACAGCAAAGCCTGAAGAGTTTAAACTTGCATTACAGAAGAATATTAGAGAGTGGGGAAGATGATCTACAATCCATTTTATGAAATATATGTATGGCTTGCATGCTTAGCCAAAAGGCGAAGAATTCATACAACATGAGAATAAGTAACTGCTTGGGGACAAAGGCAGAAAAGTTGGAGTGACAAGCTTGAATACTTGTGGAGCCTCAAGTGTGTATTTCCCACTAGTCAACATTTTATCCAAGGTATTTGTTAAAATGCTCAAACAACAGGTGACGTGGCTCCTTATGTATTTTCTTGCTAATGTATTTAGTACATTTGGCAGAATTTAGAATTTCTTTGTAACATATCACCTAGTAATGAGCTTATACCCTGTTTCCCTGAAAATAAGACCTAGCCAGACAATCAGCTCTAATATGTCTTTTGGAGCAAAAATTATAGTAAAATAAGACCTAATATAATATAATATAATGTAATATAATATAATATAACATAATAAAATACCTGGTCTTATATTAACTGTTGCTCCAAAAGATGCATTAGAGCTGATTGTCTGGCTAGGTCTTATTTTCGGGGAAACATGGTAGGTTGAGGACATAGGAGATAATGGCAACTACTATAATTTGGTAAACCTCCACATTTCAGTGGGTAAATACAACAAAACTTCATTTTTAACCAAGGCAATGGATTTCTATCATCTACAGTGTTTGGCTTCCAAGGTTGGCACAGATACTGATATCAAAGAAGAGGAGCTAGACTTAGCCACAGAGTAGATCAATTTGGTCCATATTCCATTGATCAAACACAGATAGTCACATACAGGATGAAGGATATTAGAAAATATTGTCCCATGCTAAACAACACAATATACTATGAAGGACAGCAAAATTATTGGTGGAAAGATATATCTTTATGCACTGGACCACATATACTTGTAGCTCCTTCTTCTAGCATCCGTTCATACTCCCTCATCCCCAAGAGGAAAATTATCCTGAAGTCCATCTAGTTTTTTTTTTGTTTTTTTTTTTTGTTTTTTTTTTTTTCATCAGTGCAAGTACAGGAGGCCAGAATTTGTTTTAACAATTGCTAATCAAAGTACTTTATAAGAAGTCTCAGTTTCTTTTGTAATACAATTTCCTAAAAAAATTAACTAAGATTGTTTACAGTTTTCTTCCTATTAAATTCCTGTGCAGGTGTGACACTAAAAGCTCTAAGACATGATTTTCTATTTTTATCTATTCCATTGCTTTCTCAACCTCAATATCTTATGAGAGAGTTGTGACTAGTTAAAATAATAGGTGAGAAAAACTGCAATGTATCCCCTTTGTCTGAGAAAGTCTTTATTTATCTTTCATTTTTAAGGATGATGTCACAGGGTATCAAATTCTAGGTTAGTGTTTTTTTCTCTCAACACTTGAAATATTTCACTCTACTTTCTTCTTGCTTGCATGGTTTCTGAGGAGAAGTTGGATAATTCTTATCATTATTTCTGTATATGCAAGGTTTTGTTTTTTTCTTTGTTTTCTTTTTTTTTTCCCTCTGGCTTCTTTCTATAGTTTGATTTTTCTGTAGTTTGAAATTGGTATGCTAGGTTTATATTTTAGGAGATTTTGACATTTATCCTGCATGGTGTTCTTTGAGCTTCCAGGATCTGTGGTTTGGTGTCTGACATTAAATTTGAAAAATTATCGGTCATTATTGCTTCAAATATATCTTTTATCCCTTTCTCTTTTACCTCTTCTGATATCCCATGACAAGTACGTTACACCTTTTGTAGTTGTACCATAGTTCTTAGATGTTCTGTTCTGTTTGTTTTATTTTGGTTTGGTTTGGGATAGGTTTTTCCCAGACTTCTGTTTGCTCTTCAGTTTTCAAAGTTTCTATTAATATATCCTCAAGCTCAGAGATTCTTTCCTCAGTCATATCCAGTCTACTAGTCACACCATCAAATGCATTTTTCATGTCTATGAGTGTGTTTTTTATCACTAGCATTTATTTTTGGTTCTTTCTTAAGATTTCAATCTCTCTGTTCACATTGTACATCTTTTCTTACATTTTGTCTACCTCGTCCAGGAGAGCTCTTAGCATATTAATCTCTGCTCTTTTAAATTGTGTGTTTTGCCTTTTAGTATGCCTTGTAATTGTTTTCTTGATTGCAGAACATGATGTACCAGGCACAAAGAACAGTTGTAAACAGTCATGTACAGTAGCAATGTAGTGGCAAATGTGTGGGGAGGGGAAATGTTCTATAGACCTGTGATTAGGTCTCAGTCTTTTAGGGAGCGTATGCCTCTGGACTGTGAACTTCGTTAGTGTTTCTCTCTTGTCTCCCCTCCACCTTTAGGTTAAACAAGATTGTTAGAATAAGCTAGAGTAGGTATTTTCTTTCTCTGAGTCAGTTAGGCTGTAACACACCAGTAGGATATGTTCTGGTTAAGTAGTTTCTTCTAAGGGAAGACCTTGTTAAGAAAAACAGTGTCTTGTCATATTTCAAAATTGTTCCTTTTCAGTTTCCCCTGCTATAAGCTGGAGAAGGTTGTGGGGATGGAGCCCCAGGGAGCAGTTTCCAGGTTCTCAGCCTCATGTGGCGGGATGCTGGCTCGGGTGGTAGATGGCCATCAGCTGTGGCTGGTTGGCTGTCAGCTGTAACCATTGAGCCATTGGCCACTAATATAACTGCTGTGGCTACGGAGGAGAGTGGAGGAGAGTAGAGGAGCAGAGTCAAGGAGAGTGGAGGAGAGTCAAGTCGTCAGTCAGTTGGCAGAAAAGTGGACAGCAGGTCGCATGTCCAGTGAACCCAGCTTCCAGTGAGACCATAGTGGTATGACTTCCCTACCTATTGCTCCGTGGGTATTCCTTTTGGGCCTGGCCACATCCTGCGTTCTTATGGGGGGAGCGGGAGTAGAGACCCTGCAGGCCGCCCTGCATGACACCTGTGTTCTTGTGCAGGGAGCGGGAGCAGAGACCCCGCCTGATACCCCACACGACAAAAGTTTTTCTTCATTTACTGTGAGAATCTAGTCATAATCCTGCAATCAAGAAAAAAATTACAAGGCATACTAAAAGCCAAAAAAAAAAAGGAAAAAAAATTCACAATATTGTGGAGGCTGTCTATGACTGGATTTGCATGGGGTTTTTAACTCTCAGACTCGTCCATGCTGAGTCTTCAGCAATTGGTCAATTATAGTTCAGGTTTTCTTCCCCCAGCACTGGTTCCTTCAGTAGTTACTCTTCATAATCTCTGCTCCAGTATGCCATGACTCCTGTATTTACCTGTCTGTTTCTCCAGTGTTGGGGACAGTGGTTTGCCCTGTGTCCTCCCCCCTCTTATTGACCCCAGAAGAGTAGATTGTTCAGCCTGTTTAGCTTTTTTACTTCTTATTAGGACAGAGTGATGATTTCCAAGCTTCTACATGTGGAACCTAAAACTAAAACTCAAGAAGCACATTTTTTTTTTTATTTTTTGCTACAGAACTATGTCTTACTGAGTCTTGTAGCTCAGATATTTCATCCTCATAATTTACTCTTTAGAGATTAGAATTATTTAATTCTAGAATTTTCCATTCTATAAATCTCCAAATTTCTGGATAATTCTCAGTTTTGATTTATGTTGGCTTGCAGACCTATTGATCTTTTCTTTCTTTCTTTCTTTCTTTCTCTGTCTTTCTGTCTTTCTGTCTTTCTGTCTTTCTGTCTTTCTGTCTTTCTGTCTTTCTGTCTTTCTGTCTTTCTGTCTTTCTTTTCTTTTTTATTGGGGAACAGTGTGGACTTCCAGGACTTTTTTCCAAGTCAAGTTGTTGTCCTTTCAGACTTAGTTGTGGAGGGCACAGCTCAACTCCAGGTCCAGTTTCTGTTGCTAGTTGCAGGGAGTGCTGCCCACCATCTCTTGCGGGAGTCGAACCAGCAACCTTGTGGTTGAGAGGACGCGCCCCAACCAACTGAGCCATCCGGGAGCTCAGCAGCAGCTCAGCTCAAGGTACCGTGTTCAATCTTAGTTGCAGGGGGCGGAGCCCACCCTCCCTTCCGGGACTCGAGGAATTGAACCGGCAACCTTGTGGTTGAGAGCCCACTGGCCCATGTGGGAATCAAACCGGCAGCCTTCGGAATTAGGAGCACGGAGCTCTAACCGCCTGATCCACAAGGCCGGCCCTGATCTTTTCTTAAGTGCATCTCCTTTTTCAAACATTTTGCTAAATTACTACCAGTAGCAATCAAGAAAGGTTGATTTTTGTTTTTTAATCTATTACAATAGAGCTGTAAGCTGAGTAGACATATGGTCTACTTCCTAACTGATCTCCATCAGATTTACCAAATATTTTACCACTAGATAACATAGGGCAATTTTTGGAAATAGCAGTATCCCAATTAGGTATCAGTTTCATATGGTTAAGGTAAATATAACTAATGAAAAAAATATGCTCTAAAATTTCAGTGGTTTGCCACAATAATTTATATTTCCTCATGTAAATATAAATTAGTGGTGGTGGTAGGGTAATCAAGAAGTGGTATGCTCAGCGCAGCCATTCAGAAACCCAGTATAGTAGAAAAGTCTTCCATTGTCTCCGTGTCACTCTCAAAATCATCTTGGTTTCAACATACAGCTGGAACTAAGAAGAGAGTGGATGAGGAAACACATTTGGTCTCAGGTTTGGAAGTAGCATACTTCATTTCCCTCACAATTTACGTGTATTGACATGGCTACAGAAGACACAAAAAGAGAGGAAACTTAGAACAACTTAACTCTTCTCTATGGAAGGGGAACACAGAACTTTTTTTACAGCCCTGCTTATCTCTGACTGCCAGAAGTTACTGATAAAATAGCAAACTATATTGATAATTCCTCTTCAGCCTAATAAGATGAAAAACTAAGGGTTAGCTAAGTGCTTGAAGTGAATGCTATGTGGTCTCATTCTGCGGGCCTGACAAGTGTCACAACAAAGTTGTCTCGATACTTTCTATATCACCAAAAAAAAAGGAACTATAAGAGCAGTAATGAGTTACACAGTACATATAAAACAAACACATTTCTTAGAAGTACAACTCTTTGTAAATCTGAGTTGAGGTTGAAATTTAACCATAACACTTCTTCCAGAATGCTCCTGCAATAAATGGGAGTTTCATTGTATTTTCTATAGTTGCCCCCAGTGTGGGCCTGCTGTTAAAAATAATAATAATAATAATAATAATAATAATAATAATAATAATAATAAAAATATTTGAAAAATACAATAATAGAAATGTTGACTGCTGATATATTTACTGGCTTTGTTCAGTGGAAAATATTCAACAACCTAGATTTCAACTGTAAACTTTTCAGGAGTTCTCCATCCATTGTACTTTTTAAATATAATGTTACTAGTGGCAGTAAATTAGAGGTGATCGCCCTGAGAAAGAACTGAATTAGAGATATCTACTCTTAAAATTATGTACACGTGGTTTAAAAGTCAGCTGTGTGAAGAGCTGAGTACCATTTTCTTTTGGAGGCTGAGGATTCTATAGCAGACATTTTAATAAAGAAATCTTGCCACTTCTGCAAGAAGTTGAGACCCAAAAATGCCATTGTTAAAGGAAACGTTTTCCAAAATTTGCTACTGTCCTCTACCCACAGAAGAATAGGTAAATGAGGGTCCAGTAGAATCTTCCAGTGATCCTAGCTATAAAATTATTAGGTTGAAAACAATTTCAATGTATTATCAAGAACCTATAAAACACTATTATTGATACTAAATTCTTACCATTTTAATCCATTGATTTTTCTAATCCATTGAGTCATGCAAATGTAAACTATTTGAAAAAAGGAAGAGTTTTGAAATATTTATGCATTGAGCCATAAGCTCCTGCACATTCCAAATAAAATCACCTGTTAACATTGGTGAACCATTTAAAGGAATTGTTTGAAAAATATAACTAAAGGAATTGACTTTCGTCAAAATGTTTTTCATGTTGTCATTTAAAGAATATATTTCAATGTGACGCCATTGTCTCTTTACTCTAACTATAATTACACAGCAGAGTGAATTGTCTATTAGGTTATTGGTAGACAGAAAAAGATGATGTAGATATATTTTGCCACACTATGCAGGAAAATGAGTCAATAAGCAATACTGGGACCAGTCGCTAGATAGAAGAAAAGTGTAAAGTCTTGGGGACTGGTGAGAATGGAATCCCTTATTTGCATTTTGAAAATATTACTTTATCCTGCGACTCTTCATCCGGATGCTGATTGTCCTAGAAGATATTAGGTGTAGTTCAGTAAGATTGTCAACAACTATATTAGGTTCTTAGAGTTTAGCCTATTAATGATTATTGTGCATTGAGTCCCGGGGTGTGGAAAGGTCAATAAGAACTGTCAATGGCCTTATGATATTTCTAACAGATCCTCCACTAGGTGACATAGAGAATAAAAATGGTCAGTCGTTGATAACTGTGGCAAAATTGTGTGTAATCAGTCTTTAGAATGCTGGTCTCCGAAGTCCTTACAATTATCAAGAAATAAATAAATAGGAATATATATATATATATATATATATATATATATATATATATATATATTTGTTCTTGCATTTGTTCATTCAGCAAAAATATTAGTGAATTAAGTCTTGACAGTGACTATACACTGTGATGGTACCTACGATATATCAGGTTGAATAATCTATTATATAGGTAACTAAAATAGCCATCTAGCTGACTTCTACGTCTACTATCTAAATATTTGTTTTCCATTCAAAAGTTAGAATAATCTTTTAAAAAGTAAACCAGATTATGTAATTTCCATCCACAAAACCTTCCAAAGATTACCCATCATATTCAGACTAAAATCCAAATTCCTAGCCATGGCCATCATAGACCTTACATGATCTGACCCCTTTCCTCTTCTCTGCCTTCATCTCAAAACACTCTTACTCACTCTGCTCTACTAACAATGACCTTTTTGCAGTTCTTAAGATTTTCCTAATACATTGTTTCATCAAGGTCTTTGCAAATAAATGCAGTTCTTTGCCTGTTATTCGTTTGTCAACAAATAATAAAATTAAACTAAAACATTAAAATCTCAAAATAACAAGAAAAGAAGCTTCAGTACTACATTCTATCAAAATATAATTGATTTCAAATAAACTTTGCTGAAGACTTAAAGGGCTTAAACTAAATTTACATATAACTCAATATTAAATGGAGTTTGAACTTCTTGTGAGGAGGTTCATTGCTCAATATTATACATATATGTACATATATATGTATATACGTATATATATATATATATGTGTGTATATATATGTATATATATGTATGTTTTATATCTTAAAGATATACTGATTTCTATTTTCTTTATGTAAAGCATAGGAAAAATATGCTCGATGATTTTTAAATAGTACATTAATTAAATTTGTAATAAACTTTCTGTGTATATATCTGATTATGTGTTTAAAACAAATACTTATAAATGGAACCTTTGAATCCAAATATATGAACAGCATAAAACAATTCAATATGGGCTTTGTCCTACACAATGCATTTTCATAATAAATGGGACATAAATTGGCTAAGTTAAATATCATCTATTTTATATACTTCTGATAGCACAATACAGCCAAGATATAGTAACCATCGGAAACTAAATTGTTGAAAAATCACTGCCCCAACAATATATATTGTGTATTATAACCATTTGGAATGAGGATTGTTAAGTAAGATCTTAAGAATGGATATTAATTGTCCTGCCAATGGGATACTCGTGATGATAAGAAAAAACAAGTTTGCATAAAAAGAAAAATGTCTTTAAACTGGATTTGCTCAGTGGTGTTTGGACTATAGCAAAAATGTATAAATGTAAAAACTACATTTATTATTGAAATTCCTGGAAGAAAAATAACTGTGTTTTTATATTGCATTATAAAAAATAATAGTTTCACTGGGAAGAAAGTGGTTAGGAACTGAAAAGTCCAAACATTTCTATTTCTTAACCTCTTTTTACCCATTTGCTCTTTTACAGAGTTTTTGATAATAGGAAATTTCTTAGAAAAGTAAGTTTGTATTATAAATGACCCATATACTTATTCCCAAATAGAATTTCTAAATAAGAGAATCAAATTATACTCTTACTAGCAATACTGAGATGGGCAATTTATCTGCTTTTTTGTCTTATTTAAATAATAACATTTTGAAAATATTAAATAATAAAAATATCTCAGTGATCTAATTTGCATTTCTTTGATTGCTGAGATCCATTTTTTTTCCTTTTATGTTTTATCCATTGTTATCTGCCCTTTTATAAATATATTATCATATTTATAAAAAAAATTGACCACTTTTCTGTTCAGTAGTTGCTTTTTTAAAATGGATCACTTTATCTACAACTATTAATTAGACAGGAGAAAAAAATAAGTAAAATTATAAGTAACTATTTGTATGTTATTCGCAATAATGTGGATCTACCCAATGTAAACAGTGCAGATAAAAACACAATTTTACATAATATGTGTTTAACTCTATGTTCTGATTCCTCAGTTGATAAACATATAATCTCTTAACAATATTAAGGAGCAGTGATGTTAGGTGTTTGGACATTTGTTTTCTTATGTGTTCAAACATGATGCAAAATGCACACTCTATTAATTCCAATGACATTGAATGTACAAGTGACCTATCCCGTTAGCTCTGGTAGGTTCCGTTAAGACTCTGTCCCTTTTTGCAAGAAAAACAAAAGTAAAGAATGTATCTTATTTCAATGCAGTCACTCCATCTTAATGGAGCTACAACATCAGTGACCACAGCTATTGTTTCTCATTAATTTTATGGTCATGTTAGTATGCAGTAACATAAATATAATTATAAATTCATTAGCTGTTAATTCATGCATACTTTTTCCCATTTTTCAACAGCAAATCCCATTTCCAATTACTACCATTCCTGGGCCTCCACAATATCTTTTCAATGTATTATAGTTGATAAATTTCCTATTAAAGTAAGGACTTCACATATGTTTATCAGTACCTGAAAAAAAATATGTAGCTTCTGTCAAATGAAATATTAACCTATGGTATGAAACCTGGTAGTTGTAATATGTTTGAAAAGACTATTTGGAATACATATACATACATACATATATATATATAAATTTTTATAGAATACTTATTGAGGGTGACAAAATATGATGCAGACAATTAATGGCTCAGAAAGGAAGAAAGAAGGAAGGAAGGAAGGAAGGAAGGAAGGAAGGAAGGAAGGAAAGAGAAACAGCGTCAGAAATACACATATGTTT
Source organism: Rhinolophus sinicus (assembly GCF_036562045.2). Lineage (NCBI taxonomy): Eukaryota > Metazoa > Chordata > Mammalia > Chiroptera > Rhinolophidae > Rhinolophus > Rhinolophus sinicus. Next base: position 10,853,011 of record NC_133754.1, on the reverse strand, counting down.
CAGACTCATAATACATTTTCTTATTTAAGCATTCACCATATTGTTTGATTGAAGCTTGTATATGCAAAACTAGATTTCTTAAGGCTGTGTCACAAAAATGTCTTTGGGAACACTCTTCACCTCTAGCCTGAGATCCACGATTGGCGCAGTCTAATCTCTGGTTCTATTTGCTCAACTCTTCATATCTTTCTGCCTTGAAAGGCACAAATGACTTTTTGACTCCTGTACAAGCTTTTCTAGTTTGACTATTTTGTTTTACTTTTATATTTGGCGCCGCTGATGAGATTACTCTGAAGAAAAATAAAATTTATCGACATTCTCTGCACATGTTTAAAGTGCGTATAGTTTACCATATGTGAGACCATCACCACAATTAAGAAAATGAGTATGTCCATCACTCCAAGCGTTTCTTTTTGCCTCCTTTGTAATGACCTTTGCCACTCCCCAGCATTCTTCCTACCCCATCCTAAGGCAACTATTCATGTTTTCCATCACTATAGATTAATTGTAATTGTGCACAATTTTATATAAATGGAATTGTACAATATGTTACCCAAGTAACAGCTCAGTCCTTTTGCCCAGGCAGTAAAGAATTACAGAGCAGCAAACATGACGGTATCAAGTAAGGAAAGTTTATTAGGATAGGTTCTAAGGGAAAAATGGGCCAAGTCAAGAGAGACAATGGCCCCAAGGGTTTGGGTTGGGAGCTTTATACTGTTGATTCTGGACCTGCTCTGCATGAGTTCTGCATGTGACCTACAGACTTGGGTCATTTGATAGCCATGTGTAGGTTATATAACCCATTCCTTTTTGTTCATGCACTTACCCATAATGCACACAGAAAAACCCACAGGGGAGGGAGTCTTAAAACCGCAATGCTAATTTATTGTAACTATATTATAATGAGGCTAAGGTTAAACCAAGGGTAAGCTTTAACATTCTGTGCAGGCATCAAAAACCGGATAATTCTAGATGGGTTTACTTCATTCTTTTCAGGATGTTCTAACCACAAAATTAGTCCCTGGGGGATGGACCTTTGCCTTGCAAAGTTTCCATTACATTATTACCCATATTTCCTGTTGCTCATGCCTACCTTCTGCCTACATATCAACTCTTCTTTTCTGTTCTTTTTTTTTTTTTTGTGTGTGTGTGTGTGTGTGTGTGCTTATTTCCCTCAGCATAATTAATTTATATTCACCTAGCTGTGGTGTGTTTACACTTTTACCTGTTGGACATTTTAGTTGTTCCTAATTTGTGGCTACTACAAACAAAAATGTTTATGAACATTTATGCACAAGTATTTGTATGGACACAGGGGACAAAGAATTATTGGATCAGGGAGTAGTTGTATGTAAACTTTTTAGGCAATTGCCAAACTGTTTTTTAAGCAGCAGTTCTATCAAATACTCGTGTTGACAGTTTATGACCGATCTAGCTTCTTCTGCACATGCTTTCCAGCACATTGCATGGTTGGTATTGTTAGTTTTAGATGTTCTAACAATTGTGTGTTGGAATTTTATTGTGGATTTAATTAGCATACTTATAATCACTAGTGATGTTGAATATCATTTCTTGTGCTCATTTGCCATCTGTATGCCTTTTTTGGTGAAGTGTCTATTCAAATCTTTTGCTCATTTATAATTGAGTTGTTTATTTTATTATTGAGTTTTGAGAGAATTTACATATTCTGGATTCAAGTCTTTCTCAAGCAGAAGAGTTGCAAATATTTCAGCCAATCTGTGGTTTGTTTTATGTTTCTCTTAACATCTTTCATAGAGCAGAAGTTCTTAATTTTGTTGAAGCCCAATTTATCAATTTGTTCTTTTTCAGGAGTATGCTTTTGGTGTTGCATCTAAGAAATCTTTACATATCACAAATCACAAAGGGTTTTTGTGTGTATTTTCTTTTAGAAGATTTCAAGTTTTTATTTTACATTTAGGTCTGTGATCCATTTTGAGTGTTCTTTTTTGTTTTGTTTATATATATATATATATATAAACAATGTGTAGTATGGATTAAAGTTTAATTTTTGTATAAGGATATTCAATTGTTTCAGAATCATCTGTTGAAAATAATATCCATATCCTCTTCACTGCCTTTGCACCTATGCCCCAAATCAGTTGTTCTTATATGTGTGGGTCTATTTCTGGAGTCTCCACTTTGTTTCAATGATCTATTTGTTTGACGCCAATGCCACACTGTCTTCATTACTGCCACTTTTAAGTAATTCATAAAAAACGGTAATTAATGATGTAAATATGCTGTATTACAGCATCAACTAAAATCCAAAAGATCATCTAAATATCTTCAGCTTAAAGTTTCAAATCTCATCATCTAAATCATATATGGGTGAAAGTCTGGGTAAGATCCATCCTGCCACAAAATTTCTTTCAATCTATAGGCGTGTGAATCTAAAAAAGAAGTTATTTGCTTCTAAAATACAATGACGAAGCAGGCATAGGATACCAATTATAGATTTCCCATTCCAAAAGGAAGAAAATAGAAGAAAGTGATCATCATTCCTAAGAAATTGTAAAATCCAGCAGTTTAAATTCCAGTAGGCTTTAAGGCCTAGAAATAATCCTTTGTGGCTCAGCCTCCACCTTCTGCACCCATGCTTCCTTTTTTTTTTCTTTTCTTTTCTTGAAAGATAGCACATTTTTATAAATGAGTGGTTTTATCAGCCTGTTTTCTATAGAACTTGTGGAGACAGACAGCCATATAAGTTAATGAACTTGAACTGCCTTTGAACTGGATCTGACTGCCATTGGCTCTTGAAAGCCACTTGTCAAATAGTCAGGAATTTGGCAAGCCATTGTTAAATTATTCATAGTTTGAAATTGATTATGTCTGGAGATTTTATACCACAGACACTGGCAAATAACACAAATGAAAACTTCTTTTTTTCTTTAAAGAAAGCTGGTTTACCAATGTTCCAGCAAATATACAATAACACACCTAAGCGATTTATCGAATTTCAACCACAGCCCATCTAATTGATTGTATTAGTGAGATAAAAATCATAATAAAAGTTGCACAGGCTTGTGGACAATTCATCTGACTCTTATATGAGAAAACCCAGTAGTCCTTAAGTTACTCTCTTTGGTTATTTGACCCAGAAACACCAAGTTGTATACTGGTATTCTGGTGGCAAGTCCAAAAATATTTATCACGTGCCATCTAGCAGGTAATTTAATATGTTAAATATAAGACAGGTTTATTCCTTGGAGTCTGTTCATGTCGTTATTTCAAGTGTTTCTTTGGATAATGAAAACATGCTTTTCAAACTCCATTGCTCACATATAAACCTAATTAAAACATGCAATATTATGTCAGAATTGTTCATTTATTAAATCAATCATTTTTTCCATTACCAACAGAGATTGATAAAGTGTCCTATCAGCATAAAACAAACAATCTGAGGCAAAAAAAAAGATAAAGAACTTCCACAGGGAACAAATATTACTGATGGGAAAACAATAGATATATATAAAATAATTCAAGAAGAGTATAAAACATAATATCCAGAAGTTGAGGAAAAGAAAAGTCTCAAACCCAATCTAAGAGAAAAGCAGGTTTACTGAGTTATATATTGATTAGTCCAACCAGCCATCACTATTGAAAAACAATCCTTAGAACTCAAAGCTTTTTGACTACTGCAATTTAGTGCCTGCCTTCAAAATTCTTAGAAATTTCCCAAATATCCAATACCCATCTTTTGGGTAACATGTCATGTATGTCAACATACCAACTAGAACCCCACATACAAGCCCTTTTGAGAAATGCTACAATTCCTGTAGAACAGGGTGTTACAAAAGTCCCTTTATAACTACGATATTCATTTTCTAATTTTTAAAGCTGTCATTTTCACCTCCTGCTAATATTTCCGCACGACTCTTCCAGATTTTCTTAGCCTACAGCAATTTTTCCCCTTGTTTATTTCCAGGATAAACAAGAAGCTAGAAATGCCACTCATTTTTCTAGGTTTCCTTGCAATTAGGAATTTCTGTGTGACAAAGTTCTGGCCAATAAGTCCCCAGTGGAATACCATGTTGAGACCTGAGAAGATAGGTGTTTCTTTATAAATGGGAGAAGTGCTGATTTTTACCCTTTGTCCTGCCGCAAAAGTGCATGTATTTTTAGAACTTGGAGCTATGTGATGACCAGTGGCAAAACCCTTAATGAGAAAAGGCCTGGGTACTAAGGACAGTAGGGGAGACGAGAAGTCTTGTTGGCCCGTGATGATGATGCTAAGTTGTTGAACAAGCCCCAGGTCACTTTCATTAAGGGTCCTTCTTAAGTAACTTTATGGTTTACAGTACTGCTGTAGGGTTCTGTTTTTCCAACTATGGCATTTCTAACAGAACAATAATTACAGATTATTATGGCTTGAAATAGCTGTGGTAAATGTCTTTGAAAAGAAGCCTCATGATCCCAATCCCGTCTCTCCTGAACCCTCTAAATTCTCGATTTTACTTCAGGCCATACTTTGCAAAACGCTGGCTTATGTATTCTGTCCTTTCCCTCCTCTCACTCATTCTACTCACTCCAATCTGGCTCCCATCTCTATATAAACTCTGAAAATTTACCAAATCCAGTGGAAACTTTTGTATCCTGACCTTTTCTCACCTCACAGAAGTATTCAAATTGCTGATTGTGTACTCTTTTTTGAGACAGTTTTCTCTTTTACAATACATGACACTCTATCTCGATGTCAGTTTTTTTTTTGTCTTTTTTTTTAATTACACCTGTGCTAAAACTGAAATTTTAATATTGATGTTCCTCCGAGTTTGGCCCTCATACTTGACTATTTGTTCTTCCTAGTCTTCCCTAAGTCATGTCATACTTCTCTTGGCTATAAAAATATCAATACACTAATGACTCATAAATGTATATTTTAAGTCCAGACATTTTCTCTGAGCTTCAGTCACATGTATCTAATTGTTCATTTGACATTTTTACTTGACTGGCTCACACTCTTACAAATTTAAGCTTTCATAAGTTGTCTCACAACTACTCCGTCTATTCCTCTCAAATTCTTTTCTAGTTTAGAAAAGGCACTCTTATCCAATATCCAGTTATTTGTTAAAGCTTGAAATCTAAGGATCTCTGATTCCTCCCGTTATCGCAAACTTTATATCAAAATCTATCATTAATTTCTGTTGATTCCACCAGTCACTATTCTCTACTTACATCGCTGACATTGCTGTTATGTTTATGACTGCAGTGATCTCTTAACTGGCTTCCTCTTTCAATCATTGTTTACCTCCAATCTATCTTCTATTATGCAGAAGCCAGAAAAAATGTTTAAAATGTAGAATATTTTTTTAAAAAACATGAAAATTAAATCACTTTCTCTCCAGCCTCAACTCTTTAAATATCTTCACATTGATGTAAACATTACTGCATGGCTCAGGAAGCCCTGAATGTTCACATTATGTTACTGAAACAAATCTCCCCATTCTCACAGGAAATCACCTCCCCTGTTGCTCACTAAGCTCTTAACTGCTCAGCGAATTAGCTCGTGCTGTTTCCTGTCCTTGTAATAGTTTTTTAGGTGGGTGGCCTCTTCTTGTTCTTTAAGTATTAACTTAAATCCTTCAGGGATTTCTTCCTTGTTTAAAATTGACTTCCCTTTCATTCTCTAGTTCAGTATTTTCTCTATTTATTTAAACTTTGATATACTTATTATGGTCTGATCTCTCTCTCTCTCTCTGTCTATATATATATTATATATAATATATATTATATATTATGTATATTATATATATACAATATATACAATATATATAAATGTGTGTGTGTGTATATATATATATATATATATATATATATATATATATATATATAAAATTCAACCACGAAATTCACCTGTAACTTATTAACCAATATATTTTCATTGCTACCACAAGGACTGACAGAAAATAGTCATTTATTTAACAAATAATCATTGAATACCTGGTATGTGCTAGCCACAGTTAGAGGTGCTAGTTATATATGATTGGGCTTAAAATAAGTTACCTACTTTCATTAACTTTGTGTTCTGACTTTGTGAACTTCTCTCCAAAGTACAGTCAAATAAGGCCTCCATGTCAACAGTATCTCAAGAACACTGAAAAAATAAATAAATAAATAAGGGCTCTGTGAGAAGGTAAACTGTAAATTGAGCCCTAAATTATGAAAAGATGTCAACCAAGCAAACATCTGAGTGAAGAATATTCAAGGCAGACAAGGAAAAACACAAAGACTCTGCATTACACATGTTCAAGATACAAAAAGAAAGAAATATGGCTAGAAATGATGATGCTGCGAAGAGCACTTTATAATGTTTCGGAATTAGGCCGAGGACAACATGCATAGAAGTTATTGAAGAGTTCTAATCAGAGAGTTGCACTGATTGGAAGGAAGGAAGGAAGGAAAGGAGGAAGGGAGGAAGGAAGGAAAGAAGGGATGGAGAGAAGAGGGTCGGAGGAAGGGAGGGAGGTAGATATTGGCAGTGCTGATGGTACTACCTGCTGACTGAGAATATGGCTAAAAGATAGTGAAGGGCCTCCTGCTGCTGCCTCACGGAAAGTGATTCCATGGTTTCTGTTAAGTTCACTGAACCTGCTACTTCGTGTTAACTGACATCTGACCAACTGGAAATTTCTAAACCCTGGCAGTCACTTCTAATATCCTCATGATTCTGGAGCTTCATTTTAGTAATGTAACGCTTCAGCTAAGTGAATGCTCTGTGAATATTCTTTTGACATGGTGATTACCTCCTCATCTCTCTTTGGGAAGAGGTCAATGTCAGCCGGGTTTAAAAGGAGAGACATTGAGACCCTGCTTGCAAGAGAAGTCGTGGTAGGAGGCCCTGTCATGTCCAGAAGCAAAGCCTGCAGGAATGCCTGTAACCCATGGTAACCAGAAACTAGGTGGACTCAGAAAAAATCATCTCTTTGCCAGAAACCCCACGACCTACTCTCGACCATGTCATTTCAGCCCACGTAAACAGAATCAAACTTTAATAGAGATTTCTGACCAACTGTGCTCCCCTATTCTACAACATGCTGGTTAGTGCTTACTCTCTCATTAAAGTTGTTATCTCATTAAAGACTAAGAACCAATTCTCATTTTAAGCCACTAACATACCAAGTCAGTAATTTGCCAAGAGGCAATTTATTTGCTAATCCTTCAAAATACATTCTATGTTGCAATCTGGGCTATATGAGTTTCATCTTAAATGTTTTGTTAGTGAAGATGAAAGATTTTTAATAGGTTTCTGTTTGGATTTGGATTTAGGTAAGCACTTGGGTAAATATCATTATTTTTTTAAAGACAAAATATCTATCATTCCTGTATTCTAGCCCATGTTTTATCTTCATGTCTTTATTTTTCTCTTTTTAAGTTAAATTTATTGGGGTAATATTGTTAATAACATTATATAAATTTCAAGTGAACAACTCTATACCACAGCTATACACTGTGTTGTGTGCTCCCTGCTCCAAGTCCAGTCTCCTTCTGTCACCTTGCATTTGACCCATTTACTCTCTTCATCCTCCCTCCATCCCCCCTTCCCCACTGGTAACCACCATTTTGTTGTCTCTATGTATGAGTTTGTTTGTTCAGTTTGTCCATTTGTTGTTTTTTTGTTTTATGTCCCACATATGAGTCAAATCATACAGTTTTTGTCCTTTTCTATCTGACTTATTTCACCCAGCATAATACCCTCAGATTCCACCCATGTTGTCACAAATGGCAGTCCTTTATCTTTTTTCTGGCTGAGTGGTGTTCCAATGTATCTATGTACCACATCTTCTTTATCCAGTCTTCCATTAAAGGCACTTGGATAATTTCCATGTCTTTACTATTTTAAATAATGTTGCAGTGAACATAGGGGTACATATATCTACCAGAAATAATAAGTGTTGGAGAAGATGTGGAGGAAAAGTAACCCTCATACACTGCTGGTGGGACTGTAAATTGGTGCAGCTATTAAAGAAAATAGTATGGAGGGTCCTCAAAAAATTAAGAAAAGAGCTACCACATGGCCCAGCAATCTTTCTTCTGGGTATCTTTATATATATTTTTTTATTCCCTTTTGGAACACATACATATTTTTAGTGTGTTTGTGTCATAATATAATTAGTTTATTGTCATAATAGTTAGCTTGGTCAAGGGGAGCATCTTGTCAATTCACACCAAGAATAACAGAAATTTAAAGATAGAGAGGACCTGAGAAATAACCTGAATCAACCTACTCTCTTTATAGATAAAAATGCTGAACATTTATGTGCATTTGCTTGTCCAAAGTCACTTGGTAGATGGAACATGTGAGACCATGATTTAACCCTATGCTTTTGTCTTTACACTATTACTGTCTCTTACTGGATTATTTACATATTATCCTAATGTAAAATAAATCGGGTACTCTACAAAGCAGAATGGCATAACATATAATAGATAATACTGGCTTTAAAACTCCCAATAAAAGTTGACATCATTTGTTTTAGATTGCTCTTTTCTTATCCATTTGGCCTCAGTTAAAAACATCTATTTCTAGGTTTACTAACAAATAGGATATTTGTTGTTTAAGTTGGTGTTGATTGGATAGTTACGCCGGATCTTGAAATGTCAAATGGGAGTCTATGGAAATAGATTGGAATTCCAATCTCTGTACTAAAGGTCTTTGGAGCTGTAAATGAGAAAACAGTGTGTGAGAACATTGTTGCAGCACCTGTTTTATTGAGTTCACTTTATTTAATCGTGTATTTAAAGATAGCGTATTGGTTACACCATATGGTTTGTAATCATTACTATAGTAATAGATGTACCATCTGAAATGGGGCTCAACAATTGAGTGCTGTCTTTCCATTATGCTAATATAATAGCGGGTTCTTAGAGAGTTAGAGGTCCTTAGAGAATCCCAATTTTGAATCTCTGACACGTAGGTTCCCTAGGAGAAGAAATTTTGGGTGATAAGAAAGCAAATTTAATACTTTTATTTGCTTTAGTATTAATAAATATTTTTATGTTTCCTTTGACATATCTGACCCCCAAATAATAATATTTTAAATAAACTATTATTAATTAATTGTATTAACATTTTCAAATGTGTTATTTTCTGGTTTACGAAAGCTGGATTTCCATTATGAAAGTTTATTAGCTTTTATTTACACTAATATCAGTTGTTATTAAACAAGAAACTTATTTTTTCCTAATATAAAATATTTAGCAGAAAATAAGAAAGTGACCTTGGTCCTTATAAACCAAGAAACAAGTACCTTTTGAAATCTTGAAAACATTCTTTGTGTTTACAGTTTGTTCCTAAGTGACAACACCTAGAAGTTAATCACTGATTCTATCTTCTCACTGAGTACAAGCTACAAGAGGTGACAAGCAAACCAGAAAGCCCATTGGAGATAAATTGGGAGCAAAATAAGACAACGATTTCTAGTGCTGTTAACCAACACTCAAATATACTCGTATATACACACATGTTTTAGACATACATATGTAAAGAAGCTACATTTGTGATTATATACTATATAAATATTGAAGGGGAACAGAGTTTGTTACCCTAAAACATGCGTCTTTGGGATATTGATTATGTTAAGCTGATTATTTTTAAGAAACAAAGACTCAAGAAGAAACTTTGATCTTCCCCTTAACTAACTAAAAGAATTTTAGATAGAAGGCTATTCAAGGAAGGAGCAATCACCACAGATAACAATAGTATAATATGAACTAGTTCTGATAGACAGGGTTGGAAGCTAGTAAGGCCCATTTGTTCAAAGTTCTCTCTGTGTCTCATTGTTTCTAGACAGCCCAGCAAACAATTGTTCACCAAACATTAGATTTTCCAGCTCATATGAAATTACCTTCCTCCTCTTCAAAGTCCCAATGCACTATATCTTTTTCCTTAACTATAAATGGCATATAAGCCTCATTTGCACAATTTGTTCTTGTCCCCCAACCCCCATCCTTATGGAATCCCAGTATGTATGTACACAATTAAATTTGGTTATTTTCTCTTGTTAATCTATCTCATACCAATTTAATTCTTAAGCCAACCAGAAGAATCTAGAAAGGTAGACAAAAATGATTTCTTCCTCACAGTGCTCATAAGCATAAATTTAAATTTGAATATGTACTTATGTTTTTTACTACACAGAAACGACTAATCTCCATGTTGAAATTCCAACTCTGAATGGAAAAGTAAAAAAATATATATATATACTCAAGAAAAAAAAAGAAAGAAAAAGAAAAAAATATATATACTCATAAAAGGAAACCTAAATGCTGATGTTTTCATCAAATATATAAAATATGTTTATGTAATTATAATTTCTACATGACGTATTTGTTCTCTTTTTTTTGCATGAGAATCTGTTTGAATTAATAAAGACAATAAAACACTTAGGATTCCACTGTCCCAGCAAGATACACATTCAGCTTTTTCTAATCCAATAATACCCTATCAAAAGAAAGATATGAACTTTGTACAACTATCCTCTGCTTGCCACCCACTACCCACCGATGCATTTTCTTTATGTATTTCATATCTGTGGAGGCCAATATTGTCACATTATATTGGCCAATTAATGCAGCTTGATTTACTCTCCATGATGCAGCAGTCTCTTGCTCTGACGTATGTGTTCCCTGCAACATTTCCATTGGCTGCTTGTGGGGCTGTTGGCTATGCCTTGGTTATTTATCTTTAGACAACACTTCAACCACTAATGGGATATTGGTCACACATACTGAAAACAGATCTATGCCATTCAATAATTTCTCTGCTTAGGCTGACACCTACAGTGGCTCCAATTGCTCCGTTTTATCTTCTTAATTCTCTCACTCTGAACAAGATAAAGTGACATCGAGCTTTATCACATTTAGCTCATGTACAGAGGTATATAGTGGGAGGCTAGGTCCCTAAAATGTTAATATTCTATAAGCTTTACACAGCTTTGGTAGAGAGAACTAAAGTAAGAGCCATCAGTTACACCATGCACTTCTATACTTGCTGCCTTATGATAGATAGCTCCCAACTCATTTTCCCTACACATAATTCTCTTCTTCTACTTTAGTTTCTATCATACTCCTTAATCCCTCCTCCGTTCCACTGTATGTATCTATACGTGGCCACTGCATTTTACAATAGCAATATATGCCAGAAATTTTCTGTGTACCTCAGTTGATTTAAATATATATGAAACATGAAGACTGAACAGGCACTTTTTAGCTTAAAAAAGTTAGCTTCTACTCAGAATCAGCTAAGAAAATTTACTAAGAATCTGTCTGAGAGGTGGTGTAAATGTCCCACTAATGGGGGATAATTAAGTGATTGTGGAAATGTGAACTAAATAGAATACTATACAGATGTTAAAAGTACAATTATAATGAATATGCAAAAGAAAAAGGGTAAGTTAAAAATGCAAATTTATGTAAAATTGAAGCCTAACAGTTAAGTATTAAATATATTTTAAGACACTGGATGAAAATGTGTTTTTTTATGTCTTTAATAATGTTTGTATAGATTTTCTTTAAATTCAAGATTTATATACAATAAAATTCAATTTTTTAAGTCAGTTAGATCAGATTGAATAAATATATTTATGCATATAAGCATATGCTTATTAAGATATGGAACATTTTCCATCAAACCTGTAAGTTCACTTGTATCCTTTCAAGTCAATAACCACCACCTCAAGATCAAAGTACTATATTAATTTCTAGAATTTTTCCTCTTCTAGAGCTTCTGACAAACAGAATCGTATTATATTCCTTTTTGTCTTTGGTTTCTTTTGTTCAACATGTTTTTGATTATCATTAATGTTGCTACTTTTATCTTGTTAAGTACCATTCCATGACTTTGATTTTACCACAATTTAATCTTGCATAGGCATTGGTTTGTTTTAATTTGAGGAGATTACGAATTAGATACTCTGACCATTTCTTTCAAGTCATTTTGTGGACAGCAGTTTTTATTTTTCTAGGGAAAAAACAACCCTAGAAGTGTAACTGTCCTGTCATGTAGTCGGTATAGGATAATCTTTTTCAGAAATTGGCAAACTGTTTTCTACAGTAGGTGTTCTATTTTATTTTTTTCTACTCTTATCAACAAATATATAAGCATTTTAGTCTCCCCACATCCTTATCAACACTTGAAGTTGTCACACTTGAATTTTATCCATTTTAGAAGAAATGAAGAAGTAGTATTCATGACGTATAAGCAATTTATATGGTATTGTTTGAAAAGTGGGAAATTTTAATATTGATGAAGTTTAATTTTTCTGTTTTTTCTTTTACTACGAATGACTTTTGTGTCCTATAAAATGTTTGCCTAAAGCAAAAAAATAAATAAATACCTTTATGTTTTTTAAGAGAAGCTTAATTTTTAAGCCAACATATTCAAGTCTATCATCCATTATAAATTCATATATGTATATGACATGAAGTTTATCAATATCCATGTGGATATCTACTTAGTTCAGCACAATTTGTGAAAAAGACTTTCTTTTTAAATTAAATTGTCTTGTATAGTCGCCCTCTGTAAGTGCAAGGGATTGGATCCAGGACTCCCCCAGCATACCAAAATCCACAGATGCTCAAGTCCCTTACATAAAATGGCATAATATTTGCATATAACCTATGCAACCCTCCCATAAACTTTAAATCATCTCCAGATTACTTATAATACGTAATACAATGTAAATGCTATGTAAATAGTTGTTTTAATATATTGTTTAGGGAATGATGACAAGAAAAAATGTCTGCACATGCTCAGTACAAACCCAACCATCGTAGGCCCGACTGCACAGTACATGTCAGCAACTACAGATTTTATTTTTTTAAATCAACCCAAGTTTGGTTGATTCCATGAATATGGAAATCATACACATGGAGGGTTGACTGTACCCTTCTCAAATCATTTGTTCTGCATGTGTTTTCTTATTTCTGGACTCTTCTGTTGGACTGCTTTTTGTACTATGTATCTGTGACCTATTTTTTGATACTTATGCAAATCACACACAGTATTGATTACTGCAGTTGCATTATACTTTTTTTAAAAAATTAGGTAGTATAAGACTGCTAATTTTTTTGCCCTTTTTAAGATTATTTTGGCTATACTGTTACCTTTATTTTATTGTATAACTTTTAGAATATGCTTTTCAAATCGTATGCTTTATAAAATTCAAGTCAGCATATAGTTGCGCCTTGCCTATTTATAGAATATAAGATTTCATTTTAATTGGAGTGTTTAGTCCATTTACATTTAATGCAATTACTGATATTTTTGTTTTTTTAACACCCCTATTAGTTTTTTTTTCTTTGTTCCTCATTGTCTGTCTTGCATTAATTGAGTATTTTTATTCTTCTATTTAATCTTCCGTATTAGGTTTTAGAAATACCTGTTTTTTTCCTTGTAGGTTCCTCTTTACATCTTGATTATTTTTTGTGATTTGACTTAAAATACATTTATAAAACTATATTTTTATGTATACTTCTTTTATATTCATTGTGCCACTGTTTTAAAATAATACATGTGTATGTGTGTATAGATATAGATATAGATATAGATATAGCTATAGATATAGATTTAGATATAGATATAGATATGGATAGATATATAGATATAGATATATAGGTATACCCTAATATCTTGTTTTTATTTTTGCTTAATACAGTTTTATACATTTAATAAAATAAAATAAAATATTATTTTATATTTACTACCCTCTTATTTATCGTATCTATTTCTTTCTTTCTCTGTAAGTCCAAATTTCCATCATATCATTGCAGTGGTATAAAAAGGAAGGACATAATAAAAAATCTTTTTGTATTTCCTTTTTTATGTTGGGATGCTGATGGCAAATTCTCTATGTCCTTATATTTGAAAATGTCTAATTTTGCTTTGACGTTTGCTATTGTTTTCCCCAAGCACTTTATATATGCTATTCCCACTATCTTTCAGCCTCTCTTGTTTTTTAATAAAAAGGCAAATGCCTGTGTCATTAAGTCATTTTTATTATTTCCTGCATGCATCTCTCTCTTTTCTCTCTCTCTCTCTCTCTCCTTGCTTCTTTTAACTTCTTTCTCATTATCTTTTATTTTAAACAGCCTGAACAGAGTATACCTAGTTTTTTTTTAATTTTTTGTTCTTATTTTTGTACTCACCTGTCTGATGTAAAGGATCGTTTAGTTGATATTTTTGTTCATATTTGGTAAATTTTAGGCCAGTATTACTGTGAACTTCCTTCTACCTCATAGGTTACTGACTCTTTTCATTTGCTTTTTAAGATCAACGTTTTATTTTTGAATATTTTTAGATTTTACAAAAAAGCTGCAAAGGTAGCCCAGCGTTCCTGTATACACCATACATTGTTTCCCTATTGTCAAGATCTTATTACTTTAATAAATCTTATTACTGATTTATTAAAATGCACACTTGATACAGATTACCTTACTTTTTAAATGAATGTCCTTTTCTGTTCCAGAATCACAAGAGGATATCATGTTACAGTTAGTCTTCAGCCTCCTGGGATTCTCTAGGCTGTACCAATATCCAGGCTTTCCTTGTTTCGGATGACCTAGACAGTTTTGAGGAGGATTGGTCAGATTTTTGTAGAATATTCTTCAGTTCAGGATTGCCTATTGTTTTCCTTTTTGTTAGACTAGAGTTAGGAAATTTAAAGAGAAAAATGACAGAAGTGAAATACCATTCTCATCACATTATGTTAAGGATTCCTGTGATGTGTACTTATCACATATGACTGATGATGTTAACTTTGTTTACCTAGGTAAGGTATTGCTCCCTTCCCCCCTCCGCCCGCCTTCTGTTAACACTGTACGTTTTTGGCAACACGTCATTATATAAAGTATACATTTCAAGAGTAGGTAGTTATACTCTACCACCTTTAGTGTTGAATGATTTATTTTAATTTTCTTTTCTCTGTGTTTCAGTGTGAATGACATCCATTGATCTCTCTTCATGTCATTACTAATTGTGTCTTCTGCTGCATCCAGACTGCTATTAGTGGCATATAAAATGCTTTACATTTCAGGTGTTATATTCTAGTTTTTTGATTTTCATTTGGTTCTTCTTGACAGTTTTCAATCTCTCCTGTGATTGGTTATAACTTTAGACATGGTATCCTTTATCTCTTCCTGTGGAAACTTTAATATATACTCAACTCTGCTAATTTTTCTTAACTATAGTTCCTATTTTCCTGTTTCGTTGCATGACGATGCTCTGTGTTATTTTTTTAGTTATTATTATTATTTTTTGTTGTTGTTGTTATTTAGGTGTAAAAGTTCCTTTTCGGATATTAACCCCTTACCAGTATATGGTTTGCAAATATTTTCTAACATTCTGTATGCTGCCTTTTCATTTGCTGATTGTTGCCTTTGCTTTGCAGAAATTTTTAGTTTGACGTAGTGCCACTATTTTATTTTCACTTTTGTTGCCCATGTTTTTGGTGTCAAATCCATAAAATCATTACCATGGCCAATGTTAAGGAGCTTTTCCCATGTTCTTCTAGGAGTTTTATGGATTCGGATCTTACCAACCCATTAGGAGTCAATAAGTAAGAACTTATCATTGCCATTTTAATTGTTTTCTATTTGTTTTGAAGGTCCTTTAATCCCTTCTTCCTCTCTTGCTGTTTTGTTTGTGATTTAAGATTTTCTGTAGTGATATGCTTTGATTCCTTTCTCTTTATCTTATATGTATACTGTGTTTGCTTTGTAGTTACTGTGAGGCTTACATAAAACATCTTATAGTTATAACAGTTGATTTTTAAACAGATATAAATTTAACTTAAAATTGTATTAAAAAGCTCTGCACTTTTATCCCCACACAGATTTTATGTTTTTGATGTTACAATTTACATCTTTTTATTGTGTATCTATTAACAAATTATTATAGCTATAGGTTTTTAATGCTTTCATCTTTTCATAATTATACCATAGTTATAAATTATTTACATACTACATTACAGTGTTAGAATAGTCAGAATTTTACTGCATATTTACCTTTACCAATGAGATTTGTATTTTCATGTAACTAATTAGCCTACTTTCATTTTGGCGTAATAACACTCCTTAGCATTCTTGTAAGGCAGGTTAGTTGTAATGATTTCCTATATATTTTATTTGTCTTAGAAAAATCTTTATCTGTCCTTTAATTCTGAAGGACAACTTTGTGAGGTAAAAAATTATTGGTTGGCATTTTCTTTTTTTTGCTCATCATTTTGAATATATTATTCTTTTCTCTCTTGCCTGTAATGATTCTGCTAAAAATCCACTCATAGTTTTGTGGCGTTCCCTTTTACATACCAAATCATTTTTCTCTGTTACTTTCAAAATTCTCTCTTTGTTTTTAACTTTTGACTATTTGATTATAATGTGTCTCAAGGTGGGTCTCAAACACAGACTTGCATTTTACTTGGTGTTCTGTGGGCTTCCTGGATCTGGAAGTATATTTCTACCTCAGGTTTGGGAAGTTTGCAGCCATTATTTATTTGAATAATCTATCCCTCTTTTCTCTTCTCCTTCTGTGACACCCATTGTCTGCTTGATGGTGTTCTATAGGTCCCTTAAACTGCATGCACTCGTTTTTTGTTTGTTTTTTTCTTCTTTTTTTGTTGCCGTTCTTCCTCTGGTTGTATGATGTTCTCCTGATTGTTTTGAAATTCACTGATCCTTTTTTTCCCCACTTGATCTAGTCTGTTTTTGAATCCCTCCATTTATCCATTCAGTCTAGTTATTATATTATTCAGCTCTGATTTGTTTTGTAATTTTCATATGTTTTATCTCTTCATTGAAATTCTTACTTTGTGTATGCTTTGTTATTCTGAACTCGGTAAGCAGCTTTATGACTATTGCTTTGAATTTTTCCTTGAGTAAATCCTTTATCTCCATTTTATTATGGTCAGTTTCTGGAGATTTATCTTGTTCTTTTGTTTGGAACATGTTTCCTTGTTTCTTCATTTTCCTTGATTCTCTGTGTGTTGTTTTCTGTGCATTAGAGAAAATAGCTACCTCTTCCAATCTTGACAGACTGGCCTTGCGTAGGAAGTGAACCTTGTCCATCAGCCACTGACCACTCTTCTGGGTGCACGCAAACATTTGTGCTTGTCCAAACTGCCATCATTTTTCTTACTGGCCCCAGGAGATCAGGGTATAGCAAGTTCCATCCGTGACTGAAAGTCAGGAGAAATGCCCCCATACCTGTTCAGGCTCCTGGAGGATTACTAATTACCTGCCCTGTCAGACCCCAGAAGCAAGCTATTTGGAAGCTTAACCTTCAGGTAGCAGCTGAGAAAGTCAGAATTTAGATATGCAGTGTAACCTTTATCAGGAAGAAACTAGTTGTTTTTACCTGCTTGCTTTGCGCTGAGCCAGGGAGAATAGCTACTGAGAGAGCTTGTGTGTCCATATAAAACTATCTCTTTGTTCTCTGTGGTCCCAGGGTACTTGCGAACGCTGAGCTCTGGCAGCAAACCATTATTTTTCTCTCCAAAAATTATCTTCCTCGCTGAGTCATTTTATCAGACAAGGACATAAGCTACAAACGTGTACATTATTCTTTATCTCCCCAAATCCTTTACACTAAAAATCAAATTTATCAACACGTTCTGTTGATTTTTCTCTTTAAGGTATCTCATGAATTCAAACCTGCTTCTTTTTTAATATTTTATATTATGCAGTCATTATTTCCCCCCTTAACTGTTCTCCCATTTTGCAAGCTCACGTCTCTTCCACAATTCATTTCTATTTGTTTTCATATAGCCTTTCAACAGGTCTGACTGCCAGCATCATATTGCCACTGCATTGATATTAATATATATATATATATATATATATATGTAGTTTTTGTGTTCGCATGATCTCACTTCTGGCCACTTGTTGTAAACCCTACCGTATCTTACCTCGTATGTTCTAGCTGCCCTAAACTAACTAAAGGTCCTGGAATATTTTTGTTTTTAAAGTGCTTCATCTTTTTTATTCTACTACATGTTCAGGTTGATCACTTTTTCTTTATCTCATTAATAAAGAAGGGGAAAAATGGTTTATCCCTTCCTATTACGTAGTCTTCACAGATCTCCACAAAACACATCTGTCTGTATCTTATTGATTGGTACTTAGTTGCACAGTTATACTCATATTTAAAGAAGGCTGGGAAATATAAACATCATACTTAGTCCTGCCCCAAACACAATCAGTTTTCTTTTACTGAAAAGGAAACTAAATAATAGAGAAAGAAAAAGTAACTGGCACTATTTCCATAATTTATTCTTTTGGCTGAATAAATACTGACAAATATCCACTAATCTACGTGAGAGCAGACAATCCTCTTTCCTGAGAGAGGAAAAAAAAAGAAACAATTCCTGTATCTAGCACAAATTCTTGAATCTTTGAGTGAAATAAGAATCTGTCCATCAGGCCTCAGTGTTGCTATTTGTGGTGAAACAGCCTGTAAAAGCTGTGCCTCACACAACAGAGAACAAAGACAATAGCCATCAGAAAAATATCCAGGTGGAGAGGAAAAACTGAAAACACAGCAGTTCTTACAAATTAAGTCACTGTGTAAGAGTAGTAGAGACACCATGAACCAAAATGAGGTCATTTGTGAGCCCGTTTTGCAGCCTCTCCTCCTATTTACTGGGAAGGATTTGACTGTCCTTTCGTCTCTGTGCCCACATCTGGCCTGGGCATTAGAGATCACAAGCTACACGGAGGCTTTAGAGCTTTACCAGCAAACTTCTTGTGAATTGAAATTAGGAGATCTTGCACTCTATTAAATATTTACTAATGTTTGTCTGTTTCAGGCCAGGCTGTGGTCTCTGACTTTATAATTCCCTCAATAACCCAACCAGTTAATAGTATGTTTGCTGTATATAAATTCCACAAGCAGATTTGACAGTCAAAACTTTTGTAAGATACTGGTTTTAAGTTTTTAGTATTTTATTTATTGATATTGTCTTGAATGTACACACAAGGTTTCAGGTACAGCATACAATATTATGTTCTTAACACAAATAATAACTATGTGTTTCCTCTGTGCCTAAATTCTTACCCTGAGGCAATGAAAGACAGCTGTCACACTCCACGTACAGGTTCTTTACTGTCAGCAAAGAACACTAATAAAATGAATTCAGGTGTTTATGTAAGAGAAACAGTAGTTGTCCTTCTGCCCTATCTAGACAGTCTCCTTGAAAACATATGGGAACAATCCTGAGGTTTATCGTAATTTTGGGGGTTCTAAGTAAATTTCTCCTAAACAAAGGTAAAACCAGTGTCTCCAGCTTTGTTATCCATAATATCTCCTAGTGCTAGGTCTTCTACTCTCTTGAAATAATTCTCTAAGGAAGTAAATCTTTTTGGAGTCTTCATTAGTTAATCAGTCGTAAATTAAGTGCCACAAAGCCTAGACCCTAAGTTTCAGTAAAATTTGCTCCTAAAGCTCTCACTCTGCAGAAGCATAAACATTATAAATACATTTTCTCTACAGTCTCACAGGTTTTAAGCTCAAACATTATCATTTTGTATTACTTGCCCTTATATTCTCCTTATCAATCTAGTCTTAAATAATTGCAGCTATATCAAGACTTTTAAAACAATAGGTTTGAATGAAGAGCCAACACATCTACCACTTTCTTTCTCGAAAGCCCTATGACCTTTATATGATTGGGTGTAACTCATATCTTCCTAAGGCTGGTATTTCACCTCCACCAGTCATAACATTTTTAAAGAACAGAAGAAACTGATAACTTTTCCAGCCTCTGGAATCCCAAATTGCAGAATATTCAGTCAACTTAGTTTGCATGCTATGAGTAGGATTCTCTTACCTTATCCATCTCTGTTTGAAAACCTTCTGGCTTCCATCTGATTTTATCTGTCTCATAGGTCTCTGCTGATAAAGAAGTGCAAACATACACCGAATTTCATTATTTCTTCAATTATTGCTCTTAGCGATAAGTATATAGCAAGACTTCCAAGGTACCGCAAGTGACCTGTAAAGTGTTTTATCACAGATTGGTAAAGCTTCCCAGATTTGCATCCTGTAAAATATGTCATCACTTCCCCCAATGCCTCTAATTCTTCATTTAACCAAGTCCAGTTTTCAGGTTCTTTTCGTGTAAGCACTTTCCTTTAAATACAAAGGAAAGTACCAGTTCAGATTAGGTTTGGATTAGAGTAAGGGAGACTTATTGACAGTAACATAAACATACCAGGCAGGGAAGTGACTCAAGGCTGCTATGGTGACTGCATGAGGTTACCAGAGACACAGTGTGTCCCTCTTCCTTTTTGGTGAGCCAACCATGACCTGCATCCTCAGGGCCATCTCCTAGGCTAAGATAGATACTGATCCTTGAGGTATTGTACCTACATTCAAGTCAGCATAAATGAGGAGGAAAAGAGAAAGGATTATTATTTTTTCCTTTATACACAGAGTTTACCTATATTTCCTTAACTTTTTTGATCACCTGTCATGCTTACATTCCAGAAGATTGAGGGATGTGCTGCTAAAACAGCTTGCATTGCAAACCTGAAATAAATAAACAAACAAATAAATAATAAGTTTTCACACTGAGTAGGAAGGAAAGAATTCAGCAGTCTGCCACAATTAAATACATTACGTAAGACCTATGGAATCCCAGAACTATCTTTAATTTCTTTTGTTTACAACTATCTCCATGAATGAGTGTAATAAGTTAATGAGTTGTGGCAAAACATTTGTTTATATACTTATTAGTTAGGAAACTAAATTTGTAGTCTCAATATTAACTGTAATGTTTTAAATGGATTATACCCCAGGAGCTCATTTGTTACTCACTTATTTGGTTATTCATTTATGGTCCATTCTAGTTTAGGCTAGATATTTAAAATCAGAGATATTAGCCCATAGAAAATATTTGAAAGACTTGAGACTAAGTGGAATTACCATTAAAAAAGAGGGTAATCAAAAAAAAAAAGGTATGAGAACTGAGGTTATAGGCACTCCACCATTTAGAGGTCAGAAAAATGAGAGTTCAGGACAGTGAGAAGAAAATAGTACAGTACAAGGAAAATGTGTGGTTTCACAAAACAAAGACAGGAATGTATTAAAGTGACATTCAAATTTGTTAAATGGTGTTAAGAGGGCACAGGATAAGTACTAAGAATTTATCAGTTAATTTGATAATGTGGTGGTTATTCTCACCAAACAACAACCACCACCACAAAAACATGTTTTGGAGGTATGGTGTGGGCAAAACTTATCTACTTTAGCCACTGGCATAGCTCAAGAAAAGAGAAAATGGGAAGAAGCAAATTATAGACAGTGCATATAGACAGAATTTTACATAATAGGAGCAGAGAGGAGAAATATTAGCTAGAAGGCAATGTGGAGTCAAGACATGGATTTAAGGCTTTCTTTTCCTTCTTAGGGTGTGTCATAGTTAAGGGGATTGGTCCCATAGACAGGAAAACCTAGTGAAAGCAAGGAGATGATTGATGGAAGCATGTTCTTCTGGACACTGGTGGAGATACAGCACTCGGCCCACAGATGGAGCAGTAGATGGGAATATGTAGTTCATCCATAAAAGATAATTCGATTCAGACACCAGTACATCAAAACCTATACAATGCCAACTATGCCTAAAATCGTGCTCTGTCACTGTCTTAGTTTTCTAGGGCCATGTATCAAATTACCATAATTTGGTGATTTATAACAGAAAATTATTCTCTCACAGTTGTGAAGACTGGAAAAGTGAATTCAAAGTATTGGCAGGGCTCTGCTCCCTATAAAGTCTGTAGGGAAGAATCCTTTCTAGAAGAACCCTTCTTCTGCCTCCTGGTGGTCCCCAGTTACACTTGGTGTACCTTGGTTTATAGCTGCATCGCTTTAACATCTGCCTCCCTCTTCACAAAGTTTTCTCTGTGCCTCTCTGCATCCTTTTCCCTGTTAGAAGAGTCTTGCATTGGATTGAGGACACATATTAATTCTGATCTTAATCATATCTGCAAAGATCCTATTTCCAAATAAGGTCACGTTCTGAAGTTCTGGGTAAATAAGTTTTAGACAAGTGTTATTCAACCCACTATAAAGACTTATACCCAATAATCACCTTTACCATTGCTTTGACAGAAATTTGTTCCATATCAAATTTGATAAAAATATTGACATCATCATTATAGGCGTTACTTCCTAATTATTCAAACTGAGATATCATACCCTCTGCCAACCCAGATAGTATGTACATAAGGAAATAAAATTCACTCCTCAAATCCAACATGTTGCCAGTTTTCTTAATTAGAGCAATTATGTGAGAAATGTCATCTCCTTAATTTTTGTGCATTTTTAGTTTAGGAATAAATAGCAATTGCCAACAATAAAAGTGGAGTAAAGTTTTCTGAAATACCTGAGCCTTATACAGTTGAATAGATCATTCAAATCTTGCTTATTCATGGTTCAGAATCCAGCAAAGTATTTTCAGTAGTAAAGCACGTTGAAATACCCTCTTTAAATTACGTATTTTCCCAGCCAATATCTGCTAACAAGAGTAAATAAGGCAATCAAGATTCTATGCAAGTTATATTTCTAAGCAGTTGTTGATACATACACACACACAACACACATACTATATATTATATTATATAGCATTATATTATATCATATTATATTATATGTGATATATAATATAAATATATATAATATGCAAATTAAATTCACTTATACAAGGACTTGGAAAAAAATCAAATATCCACTAATTTATATAACTCTTTAACTAATACCAAACACCTTAAGCAAATTATCACAAAAAACTATGACAAATCACAAATTTAATATGAAATGTATACTATTAGGTTGGTGCAAAAGTAATTATGGTTTAAAAGATTAAAAATAATTGCTAAAAACACAATTACTTTTGCACCAATCTAACATTTTATGGAATGAAGGTTTAGAGAAATTGCCCATTAACCCCAAAAAATCACCCCACATAGTCTTTGCTAGGAGTGATCTCCCCGTTAAATGATAACCTCTATTATAAGTATATAATATTAAATAAAAACTTCTATTTATTTATTGAAAACTTCTGTAATAGTTTTGACGTATTATTCTAGACTATTCAACAGCAATAGGTCATAAAATCTAGAGAATAATGTTGTATATTGTATACATGCATCCCTTTTAGTTCCCAAAGCACTATAGGACATAGCAAATACTGAAAAAAACAAAAGCAAAACAATAACAAAACTTTTATTCCTAAAATAGTAAGGAAAAGTCAATCACTTAACAAATGAATAACTAATATCATATCATATATGTCATTGAGCTCAGAAATAGTTTATCTACTTCTATCATGCCAAGATAATAACAATGCCTATTGTTCAGATTGTCATGATACTACTTGTTGAATTTGTTTAATGTAAATTATTAAAACTAAGATATACTTCTAAGCTATTAAATAATCTGGAATAATTAATAATGGGGAAAACTGTTTAAACATGTTGACATATTTACTTTCAGAAATGTTGTATAACTAAAATCTAGGATTAAACTGAGGCCAAATGATAAAGACAACTGACATAGAGGAGTTTTCCTACTAATAATATATTTAATTAGTTCACATCGATGATTCTTTAAGCAGTTCTAAAAATAAATGCATATATTGAAAAACTAAAAGGAAACATATTGCAGTTAGTAAAATCAGGCAACAAGCCTAAAAGAGATAGGATGTGCTTTTCCCCATCATTTGCTTTGCTCTATTATATAGTCGGTTTAGTCAGAGATACATAGGATGTTCATTTGCAGCAGGATATTTAGTTCTTTCCACCAAATACAAATGATTTTTATCAAAAGAGAACACAGTGTTATTGACACTGAAAAGAGATGCAAATCCAATGGGCCAAAAGACGGATACGAGAACTCTGGGAGACACTACACTCTTTTAATGGGCAACTTTTCTCAGTTTTCAACCTCTAGCTCTTTTAAGCCAGAAAATTCTCTCTACCAGCCAATGAATTATCTTGACTAAGACCACTTCTGGCATTTTCTCAAGCACCTGCAGTGCCCATTCTGGCTATACTATATCCCGCAGTGTGGGCAGATGGCTCCAAAAAACTGACTAATGCAGACAGCAGCAGTCTATTTTGACACATGGTGAATGGGTGATACTTCAGATGAAAAAATTAATGTTTTTTTCTTTCCCCAATCTCAAATGTGAGGAGTTCTTAGCAAGTGTTCTTTGTGGAGAGTGATATCTCATCCTTCTCAGAAATCCTGTTTCTTTTGAGAATTAGTGATGTTATACTGAGAAGGAAAAAACAAAACAAGACACCTTTTTAAGCACTGGACAGAAGAGGCTAGAAGGAGGAGGTACCGTACTGAATATTACTACCGTGTTTCCCCGAAAATAAGACCTAACCGGAAAAAAAGCCCTAGCATGATTTTTCAGGATGACATACCCTGAACATAAGCCCTAATGAGTCTTTTGGAGCAAAAATTAATAAAGCACCCAGTCTTATAGTCGTTGAAACACAGTAGTATATGTTGAAAAGCTACATTTGTATTCATAGGGTACATGGATCAAGGTAAGACAACTTTGAGCAGTTAGAAAGCAAATAAGCCAGAAAAATACATTTCCTTGAAGAAAAGTTAAGGACTGAAAAACTGAAATGTGATCTACGATTCTCCACCTTGAAAGTATATATCCACAGAAGTATAATTGACACAAATTAAGTTTGACAGGTAGCTCAAAGAATGTTTAAAAATACACTCTTCTGCTTTCATAGGGTGTGCATACAATCACAATAGAATAATCTCTAAACTGCATCCCATTTATTTTTTTATTCTCCAAATTTGCTGTGGGACAAAGAGATTAAGAAATGTCACTTCTATGCAGACATGTTATGGGACAAGTAGAATCACAATAGTTAGGTGTATTTATGAGACAAGGAGAAAAGAGCAAACGAGGTTAAAGATTGTATTACTTCAAAATAAACTCAAATAAAAAGCCCTAAGAAGTCAGACAAAACAAAACACCCAAAATCTGTTCTTCAAAGCTGTCTATTTAAT
Organism: Rhinolophus sinicus; assembly: GCF_036562045.2. Taxonomy (NCBI): domain Eukaryota; kingdom Metazoa; phylum Chordata; class Mammalia; order Chiroptera; family Rhinolophidae; genus Rhinolophus; species Rhinolophus sinicus. Next base: position 10,827,960 of record NC_133754.1, on the reverse strand, counting down.
TTCAAGAAAATAAATTATATATATATATATATATATATATATATATATATATATATATATACACACACACACACATACACATACATATATATGTATATATATACACACACATACATATATATGTATGTTTTCATTCTTTGGTAAAATATACTTTATTGTTTTATATTCTTACATTAAAAAAAACATAAAACTTCATAGAATAAATAATTCCCAGTGACGTAGCCTATCCTGTATTTAGATAATGTAAGTTATACATACCTTAAAAGCAAGAGCATTGCTCAGAGCCTCTGTATTAAATGTAATTCAAATAAACAATTAACAAAGAGTTACAGAATAATTATCATAAGTAATGCATCTGAGAACTTGCCTGCAGCAGTGCATGGGAGAGGTGTCTTTTGAATGATTATTGTCAAGATTAAGCAAAACATATTTAAGAAGTATAGTTCTGAGAACACATTAGAGAAAATTTCACTATTACATTTTCAAGAATGATGTGCTTTTGTTATCACAGTTAATTAGTTGAATAAATAAATAAGAGCCCATTCTTCTGATGAAGGGAATTTAGGAATAAATGAACCTTACTTAGGTAAGACTTAATTCAACCTTTCCAGGTTAATTAATTTTGAGATGAAGAAGCAGTGAGTAATCGGAGCTCTCTGAAGACCAGTGAAGAAAGTTTAGGAGTACAAAAATGCCAGGGTCTAGACTATCAGGCCTACAGTATTTGCCAATCTACAAGCTTCTGTTGAGATAGCCTCCTGAGATCCACTTCCACACATGCAACACTACCTGCCCATCACCATTCAAGCCCCTCACTAATTCTTGACAAGAGATTAAGAATCTCGACAATAGTCAACACAGCAGAGCTTAAATGGAGAAGGAGCAATTATTATCAGCTTCATACATCAAGCCACTTACTTCTTAGGAGACACTAACGGTGTGAAATACGAAGATCTGACAATTGAGTTTGCGAACTCATCCTAGAAAAAGCGCTGCATACCTCATTGCTGAATATCACTATGGCCACCTTCGAAGTACTCCCCTTGGGAAGCTATGCACCAATGCCAGCACCTAGTCTACCCTTCAAAGTAATTTTGGAACTCTTTTTCTGAAATGGCCATCAGAACTGTCATCATATTGCCATTGATGTCCTGAATGTCATAAAAAATGTCTTCCTTTCAATATTTCCTTTATCTTCGAGTAAAGAAAGAAGCCATTGGGGGTCAGATCAGGTGAGTAGGGAGGGTGTTCCAACACAGTCATTTGTTTACTGGCTGAAAACTCCCTCACAGACAGTGCCCTGTGAGCTGGTGCATTGTTGTGATGCAAGAACCATGAATTGATGAAAAGTTCAGGTCGTCTAACTTTTTCACGCAGCCTTTTCAGCACTTCCAAGTAGTAAACTTGGTTAACTGTTTGTCCAGTTGGTACAAATTCATAATGAACAATCCCTCTGATATATATATAAATGTTAGCAACATCCTTACAACAAGTTCGTGAACTTATCACACCTTGTACTCATACCAAGGTGCTATTCCCTTATACTCTAATACAGCACCACCATCACCCAAAAAATGCGTCCTCTTTTTTGAGTATGAGAATTATGAGGGTTCAGTTCTCTCTGTTTCCCACACCACTAATTTGAGCCCAATGTTTGATATTCATTTAAGTAGTTTATTAATATATTTTTATATAAATAATGTTGCTATTAAAATTCTTATACATGTAATTTTTAGTATTATTTTGAAGAGTTTCTTCAGAAAATATACTAAGAAATGGAATTACAGAATCACAGGTATTGTATCACCAAGTTTCATAGATAAAGCAAAATTGTTTTCTCAAAGCAGCTGTGCAAAACCCTATGCTCACCAATAGAGTTTATGATTCCTCAGTGATCTATATAATTATGAGTACTTAGTATCATCAATGTTTTATTATTTTTCTAATAAAATGGATGTGAAAATTAGGAATTTTATGAAGTCATAAAGTGGCTCTGCATATAGTTTTCCCAAAAAATAAGCTCTTAGATATTTGTACAAATTTTCACATAGACTAAATATATAAGCCTTTGAATATCATGGTAGTTATTTTGTGCTCTTCATTTATATCTATATGAGTGTGTACAAATGCATATACACAGATATATATATGCATGCAACATTTTATATTTAAACTCAGAAAGAATATTTTTTGCTTATTTATAGCCTCCAAGGAGTCCAGTTCTTACATATTCTGTAAGACAGAAACTTAATCAATATCTATTAATTAAGATATCAATTCACAAAGACCTGACACAAATATTACTTTCAGTTATATGAAAAATCCAAAGAAAACATATTTAAACTTTCCCAAGATAAATAAAGATACATGAATATAACTCTTCCCATAAGAAATTTAAGCAGCAAGTGAGACCATGATAGTATCTACTTGGTAGGACAGTCAAACATAATAATAGTTTAAGTTTTTTGTAGGGAGGTGTCACAATTTGCAGAGCATACTTGTGTAGATTCTTCTCTATTATGACACTTAAATATCTCAGTTAATAATGTTCCTGCTTTACAGCTAAGGAAACCAAATTTCAGACAAGTTGAATTACATAGTTCATAAATGTCAGTCTATCTATCTATCTATCTATCTATCTATCTATCTATCTATCTATCTATCATCTATCTATCTATCTATCTATCTATCTATCTATCTATCTATCTGTCTATATCATCATCTATCATCTATCTTATTGAGATATAGTTTACATGCCATAAAATTCAGCCTATAGAGCTGTACAATTCAGTGGGTGTTTTTTTTTAGAATATTCACAAAGTTGTGCAATCATAATTAATATTTAATTTTAGAATATTTTTTCAACCAAAACAGAAATCCCATACCCATTAGCAGTCACTCCCTAATCCCACATTCACTAGCCCCTGGAAAACATTAATTCATCAAGGAGTGTGTTGTTAATTTCCACATATTTTTGAGTTTCCTGAATTTATTTTTGTTATAAATTTCTTAAGTTTGTTTTTGTCAGACAACATAATTGGCATAATTTCAATTTTTGTTTAATTATTTAAGCATGTTCTGCCATCAACATACAGTCTATCCTGGAGAATGTTTCATATAATCTTGAGATCAATGTGTATTCTCTTGTTGGTTGATGTGTTAGAAATATCTATTATGTCAAATTAGTTGATAGTGTTGTTCATGTCTTTTATTTCCTTCATCATCTTTGTCTAGTTACTCTATCCGTTATTGGAAGAGGTGCATTGAATTCATCAATTCTTATTGTTGAATTGTCTGTTTCTATTTTCAATTCTGTCAGGTTTTGAATCATAAGTTTAGAGGTTGTGTTGATAGGTAAATATATGTCTGTAATCATTACTACTTCTTGATGGATTGACATTTAATTATTATAAAATGTCCTTTATCTCTAGTAACAATTTTTGTATTAAAGTCTATTTTGTCTAATATTGGCACAGTAACTTATGTTCTCTTTTCATTACTGTTTGCATGGTTAATCTTTCCCCCATCCTTTTACTTTCAAGTTGTTTATGTCCTTGAATATAAAGCATGTCTCATGTCTATTATATGCTTAGAGCATTTTTTCCTTTTTTTATCATTCTACCTATCTGATTTTCTATTGCAACTTTTTAATCCTTTTATTTTTAATGTATTTGCTGATAAGGTATGGCTAAAGTCTGTCATATATATATATACAAATATGAGTGTGTGTTTTTCATTTTTTATTCATTTATTCCTCCATTCTGCCCTGTTTTGTGTTCCCAGTATTCCATTTTAGAACTGTTGTTGTTTCTTTTAATATATTCTTTGGAATTACTTTTTCAGTAGTTGTCCTTGGGATAAAAACATCATGTTTTACAATAATTTAGTTAGATTAATACTAAGTTAATTTTAATAATATTTGAAAACTTTGTCCAAATAGCTTCATTTCCTCTTCTGCCTTTGTTCTGTGATTGACATACAAATTACATCTTTACACACGTATACATCATAAGCACATCAGAACAGTTTTATAATTATTCCTTTATGCACAAGTCTTTTAAATCAGATGGAAGAAATAAAGAGTTACAAAAATATGTTTATACTACTTTTTTGTATTTACCTATGTAATGATCTTTACCCATGCTCTTTCTTTCTTCATGTGGATTTGAATTACTGACATGTATTTTCAGTTCAGCTTGAAGGATTTCCTTTATTCTTTCTTGTAAGGCAGGTCTTTTAGCAACAAATTCTCTCCATTTTGTTTTTATTTAACTGGAAATCTCTTAATTACCCTTCCATTTTGACAGACAATTTTGCCCTCTATAAAAGTTTTAGTGGATAGTCTCTTTATTTCAGCACTTCCAGTGTTTTCCTACTACCTCTGTCATCCATAGTTTCTGATGATACATCACTTTATATTACTGGGGATACTTTTTGACAAGTCTTACTTCACTTGCTGCTTTCAAGAACTGCATCCAAGATTATCTCTTTTCTTTTTTGCTTTTGACAGTTTATGTTGTGGCTAGTTATGGATCTCTTTGAGTTTTTCTACTTGGAGTTTGTTGAGTTTTCTGGTTATGTAGATTAATGTCTTCCATCAAATTTAAGAAGTTTGGGGACACTGTTTATTTAAATATTCACTTCTTTTTCTCTCTTCTTTCTGAGACTCCCATTATGATTGTATATACACTTAATCATACTCCACCTTTTTGAGAGTATGTTAATTTACTTGTCCTTTTTTCTTTCTATTTCTCTTTTACAGATCCTTATGCTTTTCTTATGCAGTTTCTCAGATTGAGTAGCATAAACTGACCTAGCTTGAAGTATTCTAATTCTTTTTTCTGTCAGTTCAAATCTATTTTTCAACTCCAGAATACCTATTTTTCATGTGACTTTTATCTCCGTGTAGATATTCTCTATGTGACACGACACTGTTTTCTACTTAATTTAATTATTTAGACATGGTTTACTTTAATTTTTGAATACATTCATAGTAGCTAGTTTAAAGGATCTGTCTAGCAAATCCAACATCTGAGTTTACTCAGTTTTAATTTTTATTGACTACATTTTTGCCCTTGTGCTTGGGCTATACTTACCCATTTCTTTAAAGTTCTCATATATATATTTTTTAAACTGGGCATTTAAACAATATAAAATAACAATTGAGGAAATTCCATTTAACCTTATCCCAGGGTTAGCTTTTTTTCTATTTGTTTTTCTTATCTGTTTGTTTATTGTCTCTCCTGCACTCATCATGTAAAGTACATTTTTGTTTAAGGATGACCACTGAAGTCCCTACTCAGTTAGCATGCATATCTACAGTACTAATGATTGGGCTTAGCCTATAACCAGTAATTCTCCACTGTTGGCAGAGGCATTCTTTGTGTGTTGGGTCATGTCTTCCATGCTCAAGTAGGCAGTTCACAACTCTGTCTCAGCTATGGCTTTCTGCTTGATTAGTCAGAGGTGAGCAGCTGTGGTCTTCTCAGGTCCTTCCTGAGACTGTGCACAGCCCTGCACATGTAAATGGTCTTATACATCCTCGGATTGTGTTGAAGCTTTCCATAACCTTCATTCCCGAGATATTCCCTTTAGGATTTGACCAGCTTGTGTTTGTGCCAACTGGTAATGTTGCCCTAGGCACTGCAATATTAAAGCAACTCCCACAGTTTTCTTGACACATGCCCTGGGGATAGGGATCACCTCACTTAGTGACTTCTGAGTCAGGTCAAAGAAAGAAAAGGCCTGTGAATGGGGCTTTTCCAGGGAGTTGTCAGACAGATTAAACAGTGATGAAGTTCAAGGGATTGGATTTTTGGGGGAACTCCATAAACATTCTGACTGGTCCGGGGGCTTCTAGGCTGCTGGTTTTAACAGCTACCATACTTCCTAGGCTGCTGGGTTTCAAGGTTGCCAGAGAACCTGGGGGGGAGAAGCAGATAAAAATAGGACAAATAAAAATGTCACAGAACTTAATTTTTTACCCAGATTTACCTGCTTTTCTTGAATGCATTGTCCAAGAACTGTTGCAAGCTTTTAATTATATAATTAAGTTCTGAAAAAGTTAATTTTGACAATTTTTGCCCAGATGTCATTGCTTTTATGGAAGTACAGATATTCACAGGTCTTTCTATGACTATCCTTGAAGTGCTTTGTGCCATATTTTAACTTTAATTTTTGAACTTAACTTTAAGGTTTTTTGCTAAATTACAGCAACATGGAAAAAATGCAGTGAGATAGGTTGAGGAAATTAGAAGAATACACACGGAGACAAAATTAAAGGTGCTTGAAAAAGTCAACATATTATGAAAACAGCATGAGCATTTGAGTTAAACTGACTTTGGTTCAAATTCCAATGATTCATTTCAAGACTGAAGTTTTCTTTCTGATCATTGATGCACTAGATTGTCTCATGTGTAAAAGGGTTAATAACATCTTCTAAAAGATTGCTGTAAACCTTCAATTATACATATTATAATTATAATGAGCTTAATTCCTGTATTAGAATGTTGAAAAAAATCAGTAAACTGATTAAACTACTAAAAGATAATTTGGCATTGAAATTGTTAAGAACAGTTGATTTCTACATCTAGATTCCATGTTGCTTAGAAGTAGAATAGTTTTACTCCTATCAACAAGCTTAGTAGGAATAAGAGAAACCAAGGATCACAGGCGTTAAATTTATGTGACAATCTATTTTTTTTCAGCCAAATGTTTTCACCTATAAAATATTTATTTGATGATGTTAATATCAAAACATATACTTCATCTATCGCTAATTAAATTTTTAAGGCCCTTCATGATTTTGTAAAGTGTTATAAGCTCAGAGACAGAAAACTGATTTATCCCTCAGTATTTCCATTCTGAGCTTTTCTGAATCTGCTTATGTATTCTTTGGTATTGATGTGAATTGTCCAGAAACTGGACTTCAAAGAGAAACCAAAGTCATTAGGAAATAGAATAATTTTTTTTCTCCTTACCCCCATCTTATGATCAGGTAAACTTTTAATCTCAACTCTGAATAGGAAAAATAAAAAGTGTGTTTGAACTTTGGTTCTTTTTAAAGAAAGATTGAAGGAAGACTTCAAAGAACCTGTCACAAAAGGCCTCATACCTCGCGTTGAAGGTGTGATTTGCACAGACCTCAGTTCAGCCCTCAGGAATACATATAGATCTGTCTCCAATCGGACACACAACTGCCTTAAATCTAATCATTTTAAAAAGTAAACGTAGAGTTGTGAAAACAGGATACAGAAAGGAGAATTGAAAGCACCCAGTGTCACCACACCAACTATCAATATCGATTTAAATTGTGTTCCTTCCATGAAACATAACCTCAGTATCTTATTTGCACTCACTAGCCTCCTTTTACAGAAACCAAAATAAACAAACAAAAAAACTCTAGAAAAGCCAGTGTTTCCATTGCAACTTGGACAATATCAAGAAATTTATTTACTCCATGTTCATTCTGAATTACCAATCTCAGGAAGAAAGACATGAGGACAAAAAGAGATATATAGGAAAAAATACACAAAAAAATTCATAGCAACCCATAGAGATTTGTTTAAATATCTGGGTATTTTTGAAAAATCTAAAGTATCCAGACCTCACATCTGTAAAAGTTTTACTTGGGAATCTCTCACTGTTAAAACAAGTATTCAAGATTAGATCGCAAATAGTCTATTGGATTCAGGATACTACTGTTCTCCAGTTTAACTCTGGATTTTTATTCATTTCTTCCTTTTAAAATAGGAATTTGATCTCATCACAAACTGACTTCCTAGACATGTGAATGCCTCATTCTATTCTGACCACCTGTTGCCCAATCCATAACAATAACCATACTCAAAATGAACTGGAATGTTCCAAATGTTTTTTTCAATTTAAAAATGTTTTGAAAAAACATATTTCTGCATTTCTACCTGTATCTTCTTTACCAAAACTTTCCAGTTCAACCATTAAACATCTGTAAGAAGTCAGACGTGTAACTTTCCACAGCCAGTTCCTTCTCTCATTCTTTCCACTTCTACGAACCTCAGTAAACGGCTTCCTCATACTAATAAATAAATCTTAATAAGTGAGTGACAAGAACACTCATTGTCCATCTTCATAATAGACATTCCAGAATCTCTAAGTCCTATCCCTCCTATTTCCTTTTTTGGTCAAGGCTTAACACTCCCCTCAGGGGTTTCATTTTCATCTTCAAAACCATCAGCAACGTTAACAGAATTTTTGCCACAAGCAACAGTGAAAGCTTGGGACTTTACTATAGATGTATAGTAAGTAATTTAAAGACTCAATAACTTTAAAAGAGAGTAAAGAGATGACATTCATTTGAATTAAAATGGGAAATATAACTATAAAAAGAATGGCAAGACTCCAGTAGGCTGAATTGAAGGAACATGTTTAGGCAAAGTGATTCTTAATCTAGGTGTTAAAAGAAGGGGAAGTTAAGTAATTAATAATAATAAGTATTTTTAAGGTGGGAAGTCTTAGAAACTGTGCATTATAATAGATAGACTCATTTTTTTTAACTATGACCAAGGCATTGGTTGCATCGTAAACATATAGCAAAGTTTGATGCACAATTCTCTCCCTTCTACATAACTGATTGTCCTTATAATTTAAAATATGTAAATTTAAAGATGCCTGCTTTCTTTTATGTTCTTCAGCACAATTTCCCAATGTCACTTTTAAGTGTTTTTACACTTTGGAAATCATACTAGTTCTTAGAAAACTCTTCTTTAGGAGATTTCCAAGATTTAATGACCAATTCTCTCCATTCAACTTCAAGTGGGAAGGGATAAAAATTATTACATTTGAATTAATATTGATCCAAGTCAGTTTTCTAATTTTTTATCTATTTTGGCACATTTATAATTACCATTTATCATATGCCCTTGCTTAAGCAGATTGATGTAGAAAAATTCAGTACTCATAGATTCCCAGACCATTCTAATTAAAGTGGCATCCCCTCCCATTTCTCCCAATATCAACATGTAATTCATTTTTTAAATAAATTTGATAGTTATCTGAAATCATCTTACTTATTCTTTTGTATGAGGCCTGAACCTCTTCTGCTTTTCCACTCATTCTCCTATATCTCACAAAGTACCTGGCTTATAGTATTTTTTTAATGAATATACTTAGAATTATTAATTATGAGTTAAAGGATGTAATGTGTGGAGCATGATTCAATGAATCCATCCACCTAATATAATTAAAACAAGTGTATATTATACTACATTAACTTTCAAAATAATCTCATACAAAGTGTTGACTTCTGGCTTAATAACATTTGCCAAATCATAACATCCCGATAAGTTATTTTTCCTTTCCCATTCCATGCCATAATATGTGGACTCACCTTCAATTTCCTGCATTTTCTTCTGGCCATATCTTTTATTATCTATTTTGCTTTTCATAACCTCTGTTTACATCATCATTGCTTGTGAATTTTCCTCCACTGTTTATCCAATCACAGCTACAGAACATTAAATAATAATCATTTAAGTGCATTTATTGTGAAAGTTTATATGTTATTGTCTGTAGCTTTAGCTTTTGTTTTTGCAGAGTATAGCTTAGTTAATACCAGTTTCTGTACAAATACATTTTGTACCATCCTATTATGGCCAAAAACTGTGCTTAGGAGAAAGAGAAACAGCGTAGATTCAAAAAGGGAATTAGAGAGAAATATGTTACAAAGATTACATTCCCTTTGTCTTGTATCTCATTCACATTTTCCCTTCTTAATTTCAGACTTTCTCCTGCTGTCTCTATACTCTCTTCCCTATTATTTTACTTTATGGGTATTTATATATCAGTTTCTCCTTCTGGCCTCCAACTACAATGCTCACCCGTGCTACGAACCTGTATCTTAGTAGCCTGAAATAATCAATTCACTTCCCTAAGGACTTATTTTGCTCCCAGGAAGTAACATAGGCTACTGGAAGAGATGTGTGATTAAAAACAAACAAAACAAAAACTTTGTTTTTTTATTAAACTATATTTTTTTCCAATAGTATAAATGATTATAATTAAAAACCATAACTTTTGAGCCATGAAAATAACCGTAATCTATATTTCCCATTAAACTTTGTTTAACCTTGTATTCAAGGAACCGTGGCTTTTAAACAATGCTATTTCCACATAGCTGTAGGGATTTGTAAACTTGAACATTACCTCCTCTCAACATGCTCTTCCCTCTATGCACATACAGAGAAGCTAATGAAAATAAGAGCAAGTTTGTAGATATGTACCAATTAAAAAGAAATAAAATTAAAATTATTCCTCATTTATAATCTTCTCAGAAAGGAGTCATGGTATCGTGGACTAGGGAAATTACAGAGCTTTTTGATAGGCTTCTGAATTAAAAGATGTAAAGTTTAAGCAAATACCAACCTTTCTACGATATATGGGTCCGTGAATCCCAATCAATGCTTTGGTGTTGAAATAGTAAATTGCGATAATCGTCAATCCAAAATAGAATTATTCTTGCCTGTGCAGGGGCGTTTTGGGGGACAAACATATTGAATTTGATGAAAATTGACCAGACTACATGACGATCTATTTCTAATATCTGGGCCTGTAAAGCTCAGAATAAAAATTATATTCAGTTGGCATTATAGGTAAAATTATATAGGACTGGTGAATAGGCTGATGTGAAGAGTTATGTAAGGTCAAGGCTCACATTTGTATTATACACTTGTGGCTAGGTAGACAGAACTAACATTAAATCCCAGTGCTGGGCTCTAGGTTCTTTATTTGTGAGTCATGTAAGATAACATAACTATAACATTTATCACAGTGTTTGAAAAAGAGTTAGTGATCAATAAGTGGTAAATTATTTTTTTTTATTCTTTCAATAAAGTTTTTATGAGTTCCTATATCATGTTATTATGCCCAGGCATTTTTTTCAGGTGCTCAGAACACATCAATAAGCAAAAATTAAAGGAATAAAATTGATGTCATAGAATGTATATTCTGGTAGATCAGACAGAAAAAACATTATTTAAAAAAGATGATAGATATGTGTGTGTGTGTGTGTGTGTGTGTGTGTGTGTGTGTACAAGCGTGTGCATGCTATATTAGAATACAAGGTAACAAGTGTTATGGTAGGGATTTGTGGCAATTTTAAATTGTGGTAAGGGAATGCATCACTTGAGAATTTGACGTTTGAGCAAAGATCTTAAAGGAGTAAGTAAATGAACCCTGCAGATATAAGGAAACTGTTTCAGGCCCTGCAATGAGAGCATGCTTTGAGCAACAAAGCACCAGTATGACTGCAGCTGAGTGAGTAGAGGAGAGCGTGATGGCAAATGAGGTCGGGTATCAAGACTGAGAGGATCAGTCCTACAGAAACGTGTAAGGCACTACACAAACTTCATTCTGATGAGCTGCAAAGCCATTGAAAACATGTGAACAGAACAGTGATATACTAGCATATCTAATTGAAAAGAAGACCTTGGATTTAGTTTCTGTTTTTAGAATAGTTTTGGTTTTTAGTATAGAGGGAAGGATGGAAGCAGTAAGACTGGAAGACAAAATGAGATAATGTATGTGAAACAGGATGATAACTTAGAACAGGATAGTTGTCATGGACGTGGAGCGTTGCAATAGATTCTAAATATATTTCATAAGCCAAGATGACAGGATTACTGATGTGGGCATGAGAGTAACAAAATGTCGATGTGAGAAAGAGAAGCGTTGAGAATGATACTCAGGTATTTGGACTGAGTGACTGGAAGAATAGAAACTTGTGGTTAGAACAGGTTTGGAAAAGGAATGCCTGGAATTTGGTATTGTACATGTTTAGTTTTCAATGTGCAGGTGGAGACGTTGAGTTCGTAATTGGATATATGAATTCAGACATTTTGAGGGAAGTCAGGATGGGATATTTGGATACATAGAGGGTATTCAGTTTCAGTTGCCTGCATGACATTTTTCAAGTTAGAGAACAGATGGAAGAGTAGAGCTATATCAGGACCTAGCCACAGACAACTGCAGCATTGAGGTCAAGGGTATGGACATTTTCCACAAAAGAGCCTGAGAAGGCGTACACCTCAGTATAGGAGGAATATGGCAACAGAGTCGTTTTCCAGTTGAGAACTATTGAGTGATTAGTTGCATCAAATACTGCAGATAAGGCAACACCCATTAAGACCAACCCATTGGGTGCTAGAGCCTACTCTGCTAGTAAATGAGAGCCAAATGTAAGCATTGCTTCACTATTTGTGTCCACTGGCATCATATTGGAAGCTTGCAATTGGCCATGGCTTGAAATTAGACCATGGGAATCAGCCGACTCATAGAAGTAGAGATTTCCACACCCTCACCTCCTCCCAAGAGGCATTGTTAAATGTCACCAACACGCCAGTGACTAAGAAACGACTATTAATTAGTACTATGTAGGCCCCTGGAGATCTTGACAGATGCATTTTCAGTAGAGTAATGAGGGGAAAAGCCTCAGTGAAGTAGGTTCAAAAAAAGAGAAAGGAAGGCATTGCAGTCAGTGAGTATGCATAACTCTTCCAAGGAAAGTTTATATAAAAAGGCAGCAGCTATAGCAAGATGTAAATCAAGATTTGTTTTGTTTCTCTTTTGTTGTTAGTTTCATTTTTTTAGAGGGTGTGTATAGATAACATCATTATATGCTAAGTGCATTGATTTAAGGTAGGGGAGAAAAATTATAATGAATAGAGGGAAAAATCAATGGAATCATAACCTTGTGAAAGGCCTGGGAATTTAGTGCTTAAGAGAAAGTTGTTTTTGCAGAAGTGTACAGACTTTTCCTCCATGACAATAGGCAGTGGCACAGAGCATATGGTTCATACAAGTGGTGAGGAAATGCCATTTGTGATTGCTTCTTTTCCCAGGAGTGAAATCCACAGCTAGAAGTGAGAATGGGCAAGAGCAGCTGGAGCTGAGAGGTGAGAGGAGATGGGGAATGGCAGGCGGATGAATGGCCTAGGGAAATGTCAGATGTCTCCCCGTCAGCACTAAGGGCTCACTTGATGCTAATGGTCACAAAATTAAAATAAAGCCAGTGAACAGAACTGTGATTTTCTTTAACAACAGTTGACTTCAGGAGTAGGTAGAGAATTGGCTCTAACAATGGATACGTACAAAAGAAAGCATAGTTGTGATAAAGGGATTGATACTGCAAAACAGATGAAAATCATCACCTGTGGAATGCAAGCTAATTAAGGTAGGGACTGAGTACAGGAGGGAGATGAGGGACACTGAAAGAGAAGTAGTTTTTGGTGGGCTCAAAAATAGTAGATTTGGAGCCCTTTCGGGGGAAGCTGAGACAGATAGGAAGAAGTATAAAAAAGTCAGTCTTGAAAGTGAATTTATGAAGCTGTTAGAGAAAAGTTGGTCTATTTACTGGGAGGTCACATTATTTAAAAAAGCATCTATGTGTTCTTCACAAACACCAAGAATTAAGGCAGAAGGAGTTTACAGTAGTAATATAGTGAGTAAGAATATAAAATCTACAGAGATTAAGGGAAAGCAAACTGTATTAGAAAATGAGTACGGAAAGGAGAGGTATCTAAAACCACAATAAGACACAGTTTCAGACCCAACAACATACCTATAATAGCTATAATATTTAAACAAGAGACAGAGATAACACATGTTGGTGTGAAGAAATGGGACTTTCATGTGTTGCTTATGGGAATGGAAAATGATAGTAATGTTGAAAAGTAGTTTGGCAGTTTCTTAAAATAGTAAACATAAACTCACCATATTACCAAGCAATACCACTTCTAGATTTCTATCCCTGAGAAGTGAAGACATATGTTCACAAAAAGACTTAAAAGCAAATGTTGTCAGCAGGGTTACTCATAATAGCCAGTATATGAAAACAACACAAGTGTCCATCAACTGGTGAATGGGAATACTATTCATCAATAAAAGTAAATGTAATACTGACATGCTACAACATGTATAAACCTGAAAATCTTTTGCTAAATATAAGAATACAACAGAAAAGATCACATAGTCTATCATCCCATGTATAGGAAATGTCTATAAAAGGCAAATCTATAGAGACAGAAAATAGATTAGTGGTTGACTGAGGCTGGGATAGGAAAGGAGACTAACTATCAACAAACACAAGAGATCGTATTGAAGTGATTAAAAGGTTCTAAGAAAATGGCTGCACAATACAGAAAATTTACCAACTGATTATTAAAAATCATTGATTTGTACACTTATAATACTATGAAAATTATACCTTAATTAAATTGGTGTTAAAAGATAACTAAAGTGCTTCCCCCCTTTCTACCCCCTCCCCGGGCTAGGAAGAGGGAGGAAAGGAGATTTGTTTGGAAGCAGCAGTAAGAAAGGGACATCCTTACCCTACTTCTAGCTCCATATTGTAGGAGAAAAAGTCAGTTTCCACTTGAGACAATCTGTGTCCTCAAGGTAGAGGTTAGAGTCAGAGCAAGAAAACAAAGAATACATTCAGAGAAGGGGTTTAGAATATAATGAAGTTTGTTATTGAGTAGGAGCATGTCTAAGGGGATAGGAGAAGTGTTTTAAGAGCTCAGAAGGAATGAGAAATGGGTTAGAAAAGGGTATGTACAGAGCTTTAAGGAGATGCAAATCAGCGATAACCTGCGAGTGCTTCTTTACCTTGGCAATTAATGTAAACCGAGATAAAAGGATCATGCAGTGTGAAGACTTTGAAATTTTACCCTGCTGGCAGGCTCCCAAGTTCGCCATCCACTGTTTCATAGATGCTGGCAGACGACATTACAGTCCTGTGTCAGAAACAAAGGACTTTATTACTCACCGTCCAAAAAGCAGCATGCATTTCATGTTCATGCTGGTTTCTCTTGTCCCACAAGTCCCGTGGGAGTGACATAGAGTGACATAGATGGAAGCTACATATGAAGAGTGCTCGTATCACAGGTAAGAAACACCAAGCTCAAGGAAACCAAATCTTTTATATTTGGCTACAAGTTAACCTGCCTGGTCCTCACCCTGGAAAAGGCATTACGCTGGACTCTGTACTGGGCAGTAAATCGATCTGCTCTGTGCTTCAGAAAATAACACATTATCTACCTGCCAAGGCCGTTTGCCATATAAGCATCCTTGAAAAGCTTAGCCTATAATAAATACTATCAGTGCCTCTACACAAGATGTGCAGAAATGTAAGAGACCCCTGGAGAATCTTCCAACAAAGGACTAAATGAAATGAATCCTTGTGGGCTCAATCAAACTGGGATAGTAAAACAGAAAACTGTTACAGAGGTACAGGAAGAGGCAAGGAGGTCTGACTAAGATCACGTAATAGCTTGGGGACCCCTCTTTCCTCCTGGATACGTGGAAGTCAGAGCACAGGTGTTGCTGGAAATACCTGGAGCTTTGAAGTCCTTCACTGCATACAAGTTACACATTTAACTACTTCTCAGTCTTTATATATAAAGACTTTGAAGAATTAGATTATTACTCAGAAATGTTCTCTTTCTTCCCCTAAATTCCACAGGAGGTGAAACTGCCTCACTCCTTTGATGATGGATCAAGCTTTATGATTTTCAGTAACACACACATGTGATGCCAATAGACCTAACATAAGTAGACTTTCGAAATGTACTTGCACACTTGGTTTTGCTGTCACAGCCTCTTTCATACCCATGGGAAGGCTATGGACAAGCCAGCTGAGGACGGCTTAGGTGAGGCAAAAGTGGCTTTAGACGAATCAGCAGAGCCAGCTGGGTTAAGAAGGCTGCATCAGGCAATTACCTACACACTTATAGATAAGTGAGGATAAATGACTGTGTGTTTGTTTGCTTGTTTTTTCATTGCATTAAAATTAAGGTTTTTTGGGGGGAGGCGTGGCAATAGTTGGCTGATACAGAAAAGGAATTTTGACTACAGAAGTAGAGGTAGATATTTTTGGAATGTGGAATACCAAAGGAGAGTGAAGTTTGCCATAGGAATGACAGAGGTTTATGTGTGTTTTCACATGTAACACTCAGTCTGGGAGTAGGCATTCTAGGAAGGGTCTAAGAGACTAAGTATATATTCAGTGATCCAGGCTTTTTGTGTTCCACAATCTTAACTAAGCATTCTCCAAATTATTTCATATTGGCAGAGGGCTACATCACAACTCACATTGTATTACATTCTCACTTAGCATTATTAATGATAATATTTAATATTACTTAAGAATCATAGTAATATATATAATAATAACAAGTAAAGCTGCGATTATTAGATATAATGACCTGACAAATTGATTCATGGATAGAATTTCAAATTCATGTACAGCTTTCTCTTGATTCACAAAATCCTTGAGTTAGCAGCAATATGTGTGGGAAAACGATATGTTAAGAATCAGAGGATGGGATCTCTGTTTTTATTATTTTTTTTATTTAAACAGTTATTAAATTTGAACATAATGAATCCTATTAATGGGTTTTCTTTTGCAAATGTATAGAATTAATGATTTAAAAATATTTACAGTTATCCACTACCATGTCATGTAGACAGTGATCCACATAGAACCCCAACAAATAAACCATATATATTTATATATACATATATGTGTATACACACACACACACACACACACACACACACACACACACACATATATGTATATGAAACATATCCAGTGTCCTATATATAGAGCGGGAATAATTTTAGACAGTAGTAGCAGTGCTAGTTTTTATACAGTGCTTTTTACTGTAATACTAATCGTTTTATCATCTGTCACCTGTGTGAAGATCTGAAATGAAAAGCAGCAATATTTATTCTGCATTTTATATGAGCACCTATTTTCTGAGTTCCAAATCATCAAATCAAATATTCACTTTTGGAAAGAAAAGAAACAAAAACAAATTTTTCTTAGACTTGATTATTGTCTCCTTTAAACCTCATAAAGCCTTTTAAATTTATCATTATTCCATTTTTACTTTGAGAGGCAGGAAAGATTGTAATGGTTATAATTTACCTATGGTCATATAGATAATCAGGAATGCACGTTTGTCAAATTTGATCTCTGAATTAAAACCCGTTATATATTTTTTATTTAAATGCTCTTTTCTACATCAAATACACACACTAATTAAGTTAGAATATTTGCAAAGTCATCATCACTATTCTCAGATCATTCATGTAAGCCAAAATAATCATTGCACATGTGTTAATTTAGCCATTTGTTCTCAATGTTGTTTATTATGCATCTGACTTTATGTTATTTTATAATTTAAAAATGTTTAAAACACGTTTAGGTAATTTACGTTCCTGTATTTAGCATTTTCATGATTAAAATCTGATTAACTGAAGAGAAAGAATACAAGATAATGACGCTCAGTATAAAATTTCTAGTTAAGTGATAGAAATAATCAGGCTTTAAAAGTGAAAAAAAGTGTGTATGTGTGTGGTGACATTTCGTGAAGTTTGGCAAAGATATGAATTTGTAGGCCAGGGTGTCACATTTTGATATTATGCCACACTTTTGCCATTCAATATTTCAGTTAGACTTATCATAGAAACTAAATGGACTATATGAGCCAGATTAATCTATTAAAGTAAGAATTCATTTATAAAGAAAGAGTATTTTGTGATTAGCTTATTTTACGTAGAAAAATGCCCTCAAGTTTCATCTGTATCTAGTATATGACAAGATTTCTTTCTTTTTCTTTCTTTCTTTCTCTTTCTTCCTTCCTTCCTCCCTCCCTCCCTCCCTCCCTCCCTGCCTCCCTCCTTCCCTTCCTTCCTTCCTTTCTTTCTTTCTTTTTTTAAGGCTGAATAATATTCCATTGTGTGGCTTTTCTACATTTTCTCTATCCTTTCATCCATGGATGTACATTTAGGCATTTAGGTTGCTTCCATATCAGTATCCAAGGAAGAATATATATTAAAAATGCAAGATCTTTTTCATATACCAAAGAGTAATAGAAAAATTTGGACATTGCTAGATATTCTGGCAAATTTTCCTTAACTACCACTTTTGAAATACATAAAGGTGTTGAATATTAATTTTCTAAAGCTTTGTGTAAACAGGGAATACCAGAATTTGTAACAATTTTTCTGCTGATATGAATATGCCAATATAATGCCAAAATATATTTCATTTTGACATTTTTAATGTAAAAGTATATTACATATTTCAATATCAAGAGAAATATTAATTATCATTACGCCATACCTTATGTATAGGTAATACAAGTAGGAGGCGGAGCAAATATAAGGCAACTATATAAAATAAATCACTTATTACTCTTAATTTTTGGATGAAATGTTTTTATTTTATTCATACATATTCAAGAAGCATATTTGCATAATGTTATCATGGGCTAGAAGTGCAAATAGAGCCGAGAGAGCTTTAACATCAGTGTAGAAGTAAGTTCTCTCTCTCCTGAAATTGTTAAAACATTCATTCCCTAGATAACAATCTCAGAACTTACTAGTTCTTAGTATGTTCATGATATTATGCACGCCGCCCTTTTGGTCCTTGCATTATTCTGTATTGTGAGCACTGACCCTAAGTGAGATTTCAGAGTAGCTTTTGAAACTTTCGCAAAGTTAAAATGCTTACGATACATCTCAGACAATTCCCAGTGCACCCTATAAATTCTTGGGTTATACCAAAACATAATTTCTTGCTCAGAGGGATGTTACGAGAACCAAGAGGTTGATGTGAACACAACCTTCCCAACAGGGTAAGGATATACAACAATTGCAAATCTGCAGCGTTCTGCAGGGTCGACCTGTACCTGTTAGATTCAAGTAGCTGAGGGTCTCTGGGTGCTTGCATCATGAATGAATAGGAAGGGTAATGCAAAAAGAAATATTAGATAGTGAACATGACAAAGAGAAATACATACTGGTATTGAGCAGTGAGAACAAATATATGTACTATCAAAGCAGAAGGATTTAAATTACTTCTGTGATAACCCTTAACCCTCCCACATCAAGTTCACAGGAGCAGCTCAGTTCTTGCTGTTGTATAGTTTCACTGCTGCTCTTTTTCTAAACTCCAAGTCTTTTAAACATCTGAATTGATGAGGAATTAGTAAGCCCTTGTTAAGTGTATGTGTCCAACTTAATGGATAATGCATTATCTGAAATGCAAGAAAATCTTACAAGCTCAAAATCAGATAAGATGTCACTGACTGGTGACTGCAAGTGAAGACACAGCAAAAGCCTCTTAGGAATATTTCTCTTGTGATGCTCCTTCTGTAAGCCAGTGCCGGCCATCGACTCATCATGCTAGGATGGAAAAGCGACCTTTAAAAATATTCTCTCCACCTGCTTATTTCGTAAAAAATTCACCTGTAACATCTTTAAAAACTTCCTGGGGCTATATGATTTCCCTGGGCTGCAAATATCACCTTTGGGTTCATTTGGTAATAGGCATAAAATCCACATAATAATATTAAAATTGCAGTAGAATAATAGTAAAAGAAGGAAAAAAAGTGGATAATTAAGTGTATACATTTTCTACTACATATGACCTACCATTAAGCATATGTATGTCGATAAAATTTGTAACGTAACAAATCACTGCACATTTCTACACTTTCCCCATGGCATCAGCCATGAGTTTTACTAAAGATAAAAGAAGACCAAAAGCACCATTTAAGATTTGTATCTCCGCTTTGATTTTTATTAAATTGTAGTGTCTTTCTCCTCTACTGTGTACTTGTGTGCCCTTCTCCCTTTTTATTGTTTTCTTATTCCCATGGTTCTTAGACTTCACCCTTGATGAAACCGTTCCTTAGAGTCCTTTTCTTACTCCAGTGAAACTAAGAATTGTGCTTTTAAAATCCCTAATTAAAATATTAAGATGTGTGTTAGCTGTAGTTAAGAAGGCAAATTTGTAGTTTTGTGTGCTGAATATTATCTATCTTTTTGGGTTTGAATTTCTTTTTTTTAATGCTAGATTAATGAGGGAAGGGTAGAGAGAGTCAGAAAAGAATTAATAATTTACAATAATTCATAATACAAATTGTTCTTCTTAGTTCTACTTTTGTCACTTTTAATACCTAAATGAAGGCGTAGTCTTTCAAATCTAGCTATACATGGAGAGTGAAGCTGTGGCAGGGCTGAAAAAGAAAATCATTAATATCCTGGGGATTCATGCTTACTTCAGTTTTATTTGAACTAGTATTGAAGTCTAACATTTATGATGGAACTACTGAGAATCTGGAAAACTCCATATAAAATATCAGCCAAAGAAGTTTTTTTGTAACTAACTTTAAAGAGTACCTCAATGTCTATTTCAAAACTGATTTGATGAATACAGAAAAGGTCAAACTAAAAATAACTAGACCGAATCAGTTATACATGTGGTAACATATGCCTCATTTAATAATGAACTCTTAATTTTCACTACAGTTTAAGTAGTATCATGAATGCTAATTCTGACAGCAAAGGGTTATGAACTACCTGTCGACGTGTACCCGACACAAGGTCAGGGAGTTATGAGCTAATGAAAGAAACCCTGATGTACCAGAAGGTGAATGACTGACATGAGGGGGCTAGTGAGAGGAAACTTCTGTGGCATGGTGACACATTCAAAATGGCATGGTGTCCTGAAACGGAAGCAAGTATGATCCCATCTGTTTATAAAACCTAACTTTAAGTTAAAATCTCCCTTTGCAGGCAACATATTTCCTAGGACTTTTTTTTTTTTTTTTTTTTTTGATGCATAAACATTCACATGTTACAAGTGCTGAGCGTTTTCCGGTTCTCTTTATGTATGTGGTCAGCTGTTTCTAAAAGGTTTCATTAAATATTTTTCAACCGATGAGCAGCAATGAAAATTTGCATGTGAAGATTGTAGCTTGGATAATGAGTTTTACTCAAAAGCTGAGTCTAAATTTCTGAAGCTGATGATGCCCACGGACACTTGTTTTAAAAACATGCTAGTGATCAAATAGAAATGCAATTTATGCTTGTTCAAATTCAGAAAATCAAAGAAATCCCTAGGCACTAAAACGCTAATAAAGCTACTGCTGCTAATGTGAACATCCTTTAAAGTTACCTGTTAATTATATTCTATTAAGTCTGCACTGTGACTGTATTTCCCAAGCATTTGAAACTCATGAGAACAAATCCGTTTTCTGTTTGTCTCTGTCTCTTTTGAGGACCTCTCTAATAGCCCTAAAGTGTCTCCCCTCCTTACATAGCTGGCTTTTAAATTGTACCATGGGAAGAAAGGATAACAACAACAATTTAAAAAAAAAAAAAAAATGAGGGTAGGTGTGGCTTTTACAAAATGTCCTATTCCAGAAAGCAATATTAAGATGAAGAGAAATTAGATGATGCAAAACACTTGTATACACACAAACATTCTTGTACACGCTAACACTAGTGAGCATTTGGGACATGTATTTTAAATGATTAGTGTGTTCTTTTAGGAAATCTTGCCATATTCTTATGGCATAACACTGTAAGGGTTTGGTAAAGTTTTTATCTTCTTAGCGAAGGAGTGGCTTTACACTGAAACTAGGTTTACTTAGGACTTGGAAAATTAGAGGAAACTCAGAACTGTCAAGATGTATATCAATTTTTAGGTTCTCTCTTTTAATACTCCCAGCTGTAATCATGAAAACTAATTACAATAATCTTTATATCCATAACTGAGAATATTTCCAATTTACCAAAAGAGAGTATGTTGAGTGGTTAATTTTCATTAGTTTGTGGGACAGAGGTCATACTTTATAGCTAAAGAAGAGATGCTGAAAAATAATTGTGTGCCTTTACCGTGTGTTTGGCACTAGGAATTAAATGCTGGCAAAAACAAAGCATCGAGTCTCACTAGAATTGCACTTGTGTTTCATATTAATCAAATAATTATCATATGAATAAATTTAATTTAGAAAAATATTTAAATAATTTAAATATATGTTCATCAAATTATTGCATGACTTGTTGTAAAATTGTAAAACGAGCTACTTTCTACAAAAGGTATGGCAAAGGGGCCCAGAAAACATGATGCTACTAGAGAGTGTCACCAAGAAAAGTGACCTAGTTTGGAGGATCAGGGAAGGCATTTAAAATAAATCAGACTTTAGCTGCTATCTAAAGCAAAAGAAGGAGGTAATTAATCAAACCTTATTTTATTAAAATAAACCTTTTCAAAGCAGGAACTAGTGTGTGCAAATGTTCCATGTTGGAGGAAAACCGCATGTTGCAGAAACTGAAGGAAGGCCAGTGTGGGAGAGAAAAAGAGAGTGACTAGAAGATACTGGAGAAGCTGAGAGGATCATACTGGGTAGAGCCTTCTCAGTCACTTTCAGGATCTTGTACTTCTTCATCTAAAGTCCAATGAAAAGGTGTGGGAAATATTAGGTGTTAGAGCCATGGAAGTCAAACCTAGACATACATGTGCCTGGATGTAAAAAACAGCAACAACAACAACAACAAAAACAACTTTTAAAGACATAAACTGGAGTGGATATAGGAAGGAAAGTCAGATTGAGAGAAGGCTATTTGGGATGCGGCTGGAGGGAAAAGCAGAGGTCAGAATATGCAAGCCATGCTGATATAATAGTTATGTGACAAATAATAGTGATCAATGGAGACATTAGAAGGACTGTTTTGGGGAAGTTGTGAAACCAGAAGTCATTATTAGAGTGGGTTGAATGGTGAAAGTGATGGAAAGAGAAGAAAACAATTGCAGAAGTAGAATATGAAAATTACAGAACACTTAGGAAGAATGTATATGAAAAAAAAAAAAAAAAAAAGCAATGCTCCAAAGTCTGACTCTTTTTCTCAGAACTTTAAGTAGTACAGTGTTTTCCTGTCTAATATGTGCCACATGCCTATTTTTGTACTTATGCATTTGAACCATTTTTTCTTAGAATTTTCTTAAGATACATTCAAGAAATCAAAGTATAGTAAGCATTGATCATTTTAAAAAATTACAATACCAATTTTCCAATTTTTTTTGGAAAACATATCCAAATTTAGATAATCAATAGCAATGTATTCAGATTAACCTTCTTCACACCCACAGTAATACTTGGTATTATTGTTATGAATTTTGCTAATCTGAAAAGATGGAATATTGTTGCAATGTTCTTTTAAATTGCCTTTATTTGACTAGCACTATGGCTGGAGATTTTTTCCTATGTTTGTGTGCCATACTCACTCATTCCTTTTAATGACAATTGCTGCTAACTCATCTATTCTTATTATGACTTGAGGAGCTTTCATGCTCTAGGAAAGCCAGGTCTGACACATATTCACTTAATATTCCACGGTCACACAATCCAACCCCAGGTATCTACAGAATTCTAGGATCTGTTTTTCTCTTTTCCTTTTTTTAATGGTGCATAATTCTCTGTGGCAGATACCTAGAAATAAGTTGCTGTATAATTAGGCAGTGGCTTCAAATAGTAAACAGTGGATGACCAGTAAATGCTCGTATGCTATCTTTTTTCCTTGTATATTGTAATCTTTTGCTTTTCTATTTTTCTTGCTTTGTGTTGTTCTTGATCATCAGTTGAGTAGGAATCACTGCTGGTTGGTGTCTTTATAATATCCAAGAGCAACTGAATGACCTCATTTTTATATAGTGTAATAATATAACTGGAAATTGTACGTGCACTTTGAGTATGAATAAAGCCATCACCTAAGGGCCCTCTGCTCATTGTATTTCCAGTAAATTATCTCCACAAGTTTCTAAATGGATCAAAATTCCCATAGAAAATGTAAGTTCCAAAATAAATTTTAGATGCATTCATCAAAGACAATGGAAAAGAAAAATCAGTTGTTTTGTGTATCTTTAAATGTAGTTAGTGTATTGAATTTTAATTCAGTTCAATGAATTGCCCCTTATCCCTGTATTTATCCTTTGATTTCTGGCATTGTTCAATTGACACACTGCCTCCTAAGAAAAAAATACCAAATGATTTTGAAAATCTTATCAAACAACACTGAAATTATGTCTTTCACTATTTCAGACATTGAGAAAGTTTTCTTCTATTTATGCATTATGTCTCACTTAAGATCCCACTTTTATCCTAATGATGAGAATATTTCATTTTCAGGCCACACAACAATGGATATAATACATGAATAAAGTCATAGTAGAATTAACTTGAGTATTACTGTAGGTTTGACATCTTGCTAATATTGCCTAAGGAAAAAAAGACCAACATTACATATTTCTTAAATATATAAAATTCAGATCAAGTTGGCAGTGGTTTTACATTTACATTTACTTTTTGGCACTTGCACACTTTCGAATTAAATCTTTCATGAAATTCAAATGTATTAATTCAGTACAATAGAGTCATTTTGGTTGAACTGGAAAAGAATGTACAGAAACTATCTCCCTAGGGACCTCTTGCTCTTCCATCATCTTTCTGCACTGGTCACTCCTGAAGACACAGCTCAAAAACCCTAAAACAAAAACTAACTAAATAAAAACAAACCAGTATGAAAACTACTGCATTGAGGCAAAGATAATGTGATAGTGTTTGGACAGAGGTTGGATACAAAGTAAACACACTGTATTACATAGGAAACAAAATATTTCCTACTTTCATACCCACATTCCATATAAATATTGCAAGAAATCCTGAAAGGCAAAAATTGAAAACAGAGTTACATCACACAAATGAGATTGCGCTCCTAGCACATAAAAATATTGTAAAATCATTAATTATGATAGAGCGTCCCTCCCTAACCTTACATATCAGTTCAGATTCTTCAAGAGGCAGGCATCATCATGGAAGTCAATGTGTAAGAAATGTATTGGGAGAAATGCCTGTGAAAATTAGAGGGGAGAGGAGAAAGGAGGCAAGTGAGAGACACTTCAGACCACCATGGAAGCCTGACACTTGTGAAGGGAGAGGAGGAAGGAAGGAAGCTTAGGGGTTCTGACTGTACTTCAGCTTTGAGAGGGTCTCAGCAAGAGCCCAGAGCAGAGTATTTGTTGATGGAATCCCACATTGGATATTCATTGCCTGAGCCCAGGGAAGTTCCATGTTGGCATGAATGCTGTGACAGATAGAAAGGTGGGCCCCAGCTAGAGTCTGACTGTCTGTCTATCAGCCACATTCTTGCAGCAAATTAACTCAAAGGGAGATTTGCACAGTGTACCTTCATGGAGTACTCGCCCTGGTAATTACATAATAAAAGCAGGATTGTTTAAAGCAGCAGTTCTGAAATACTTTGGTCCCAGGACCACTGTACACTTAAACAGATTCTGAAAAACCTCAAAGAGCTTATATTGATGTGGACTACATCTATCAATATAGACAGTTAGAAATTAAGAGGTGAGGGTAAGGGGGATCGAATATATGGTGATGGAAGAACTGACTCTGGGTGATGAACATACAATGGGATTTATAGATGATGTAATACAGAATTGTACACCTGAAATCTATGTAATTTTACTAACAATTGTCACCCCAATAAATTTAATTTAAAAAAAAAAAAAAGAAAAGAAAACTTTAAAATTTTGTATTAGTTTTAAAGTAACAAAAATGAATTCATTACATTAACATAAATAATGCATTTTCATGAACAGTGTGTTTCAAACCAAAAAAAAAAAAAAATCAGAATAACATTGTTTTACTTAAAAAATGATGTTTCTGTGTGCGATGTCAGAGGGATAGTGAATGGGGGGAGGGGAGTTGACACAGTGTGAGGGATATAAATGATAAACGTCTATTACTTTGTTTTGTGCACTTAAAACTAATAAAAAAAATGATGTTTCTAATGTCTCCTTTGATTTCACACACTGCATGCAATCTGTTGTGAAATACCATTTCAGGTTTTGCAGTTGAAAATCAGGGCTCACACAGATACGTAAATTAGAAAAAGGAGAACTTCAGGGACCGCATGAAAGAGTCTTTAGGGGACCTCCATGCACATGTTGAGAAGCACTGATTAAAGCATTAAATACACCTCACACATTAAATACAATAATATGTTTAACTTTTTAAAAATTACCTTGCAGACATAGAATGTGTTTATTCTAAGAGGAAAACCTAACAAATAATTACCGCTATGAATTTTTCTTTAATTTTTCTAGCTAAAAACATTTTTCAATATGCAAACATCTCTGACATGTTATGTAAAAAATTTTTGACTTTAATTGCCTCTGTCTTCGAAGTCCTACCTTTCTTTTCATTTTCCAAAGTGCCTACTGCAAGGCCTTCCACATAATGGGATTTTGGTCATTTTAAATAAACACTGAATGTCTCTATCTCTTACATTATTTTTGGCATCAAAGCAACATTTTCAGGCTAGGTGGTTACATATTGAAAGCTATATGTTATCTTTAAAATAGTATGTTTTTGTAGTTTTTTTCTTTCCTTTGAAAATAAAAGATAAGTAAGCATGAAGCATTTTAATAATATTGTGAATAGAAGGTTCTTTGATCACTGATACATCATCCCTTATTTTCTTTTCTCATAAGCCTTAAATGATAAGCAGTTACTTCTGATTTTATTGCTTAACTTTGTTGTAATTATCAATCATTAATAGTAACCTGATTTTCCTTTATGTTAATTATATGACTGCTTTATATACATGGCATTATAAAAATTATGTTTTGTTTTTGAATTTTGATTTTATTAAATAATTTCCCACATAATTGTGCCTTGAATTAGTACCCCTTGAAGGTAATTTTGTCTTGAAAAAAATCACCCGTTCCTCTATAAATTCTGTCATAGTTTATTGATATAATGAGTATATATGAAAAGAATGATAATGTCCTATGCCAGAGCAGTCCAATAGAACTCTAACGTGAGTCACATATAATTTTAAATACCTTAGAAGCCCCATTCAATAAAGTAAACAGAGGAAATTTATTGTAGTAACACATTGTATTTAACCCAGTAGATCCAAAATGTTGTCATTTCAATATATAACTATTAACGAAATATTAAATTCCTTTTATTGTACTAAGTGTGTATTTTATACTTATAATACATCTCAATTTGGTTATGAAACTTTCATTGGGAATACTTGATTTCATAAAATTTACAGTTGAAAATGGATTCATATGCTGAAGCTGTTCCTCAGATATTTAAAAGTTTTCCAGTAATCAAACTGAATAATCTGTCTTAAATTAAATACAAATATTTGCAAATATTCTATTTGGTAAAGGGTTAATATCCAAAATATACAAGGTACTCTTACAACTGAATAGTAAAAATAAAGTTATAAAAGCAGAAAATAGAAATAACAAAAGACAAATACTGTATGATATCACATATGTGGCATGAAAAAAGCTAAACTTATAGAAACAGAAAGTAGAATAGTGATTGCTAGAAGCTGGGGAAGTGGGGAGATGGACAGAAATTGGTCAGAATGTACAAACTTCCAGTCATAAGATGAATAAGTTCTGGGGATCTAACGTACAGTTTGGTAGATACTTGTATACTTAATAATACTGTATTATAAACTTGAAATTTGCTAAGATAGTAGATCTTAAATGTTCTCCACAAACATACACACATATACAATGGTAATTATGTGAGGTGATAGAGGTATAGACTAACCTTATTCTGGTAATCAATTCACAATGTAATAAATCATCTATATAGTACATCTTAAACTTATACAGTTATACATCGATTACATCTCAATAAAGCTAGAAAAAATTTATATTCAAGTTTCTTCCCCTGTATATACTATAGTGTCTATATTATATAGATGTAGATATACATTATATAGATATAGATATATAGATATACAGCAGTGTGCTATAGAGTTACATGGTCCAATACGGTAGCCACTAGATATACATATTATCAAACAGTTGAAATGTGGTTTCTCTGAACTGAGATGTACTGTAGGGATAAAATACACAGTGGGTTTAAATGAGTTAACATAAAAAAAAAATCAATGTAAGATCTCTTTAATAACTTTTGGTTGATTACACATTGTATTGATAATATATTGTTTCACCTAGTTATTTTTATCTTTTTTAATGTAATTACTAAAAAAAATCTAAAGTTATCTGTGGCCCCCATTATATTCCTATTGGACAGTGCTGCTTTCAAATGTCAAAATACACTTTAAAATTCATCGAGTCCATCCTATTTGCAAAATATTAGACTGTACTTATATACATAGGGGCGTTATATAATGTAACATTTAAATACTTTAAAGAGTACATTGTTTAAAAAAGCACATTGATATTATTTTTAAACATTGGATGTAATATATTTGAGCAAAAATATTTCCTATTTTATCTGGGAAGAATTCTCTGTACACAATAGTCTTAAATACTTTCTGAAGGACAGTGTAAACTTCGGTTTTTGTATCAATCACAGACATGTCTCCAAGTTAAGATTCAAGCCTTTATGTCAAATGTAACATATGTAACGTAAAGTAAACCCAATAAATAAGAAGCAAGTACTTACCCTTTAGGATAATTAATGGAATTTCCCTTAGTCTGCTTCTGGATACTATGGGACATTTTGTATTTTCAGTTGATAATACAGAAAATGAGGACATGTGTATTATTCATATCTGTGAATTAGCTTCAAATATCAGCAGTGTCAAAGAAATAAAACACATGTTCATGCAATCTGAGAGAGAAAGCAATTTAAAGTTACTAATTGTGCCCATGTCTTCTTAAATCATCTCGTGATTATTTTTCCATACTTTTTATTATAAGAAGCCATGTTGCGAGAACACAGATTTTAGCTGTGATTGCATTTTTGAAAGGTAAAATCAAAACAATGTCTACATTAATTCAAGATATATTATGACTGTGACTCGTATCTTATTAAAATGTTACAACTAAGGGGTCTTAGCATTTATGCAGTAATGTAATACCAACGTAAATGATGAGAAAGTGAAAACCATCGTTTTTACACACATGTTAAGAATTAACTATGAGCTGGGTGTGCCCTTTGGGGACATAATATCCTGATTTCATGGAGATTGCAATTTATGGGAAAAACAAAAAGAAGTTGAGAAATACAATGCATTGTGCTCAGCACTCTTACAAGAGAAGACCAAATAGCTACCGAAGAACATTAGACACTTATGAAGGGAGCTCACTCAAGCCCAGGAGTGAGGGTAAAGAACTGGTCAGTTTTCCTCCTGGAGAGAATCTCTTGAAAGGTAGAAGTTAGTTGACATATATGCTTGGACCAAGTCAACGACCGTGAATCTGGCAGAGGTGTGCTTTATGAGGAATGTATGTGTTTGAGCCCTACTGACCCTGGAGAAACCATTAGGGATCCCGGGAATGTGATTAGAGCTTGGGTGTGCTTGTTACCGTAAGGGTTCTTTTCAGTGGTCACTTCAGGGCCAAATCATCTGACTTGGGTAGATAGCCATGATGCAGGTGCAGTGATTTGTACAATGGTCCCTTGGCCTTATGCACATGCTTGTGTCTTCATTCTTGTCACTCACGTTAAGAAGCAGAATCTGTCCTATTGTCGAGTGTGTTTCAGAATCTAAATCTGAACATGCTTTTTCCATGAAGCTTCTTGTGGTTAATCTAAGTAATGGTGTGTTATCTTTTAACCCAAATTCCTGTCCTCTCAGATATAGATTATGGGTAATAATTATAATTGAAAGAGAAGAATTATAGTCAAACACTATACTAGATGTTTTGCATCCTATTTTATTTAGTCCTCCCAATCGTCCCGTAAAATAAGGACCGACAGAACTCCTGTTTACAGAGGGGAAAACTTAGGAATAAAGTAACTGTCTCATGCTTATGAAGCTAAGTGGTAGAATTAGGACTCTGAAATATAGGTTTTTTACTAATATGTCTCTTTTGGCCCATATTTATAGAACAGATAGATTGATGATAGATGACAGATAGATAGATAGATAGATAGATAGATAGATAGATAGATAGATAGATAGACAGATCTCCATAAATTTGCAAAGTGCTTGAGAAAAGAAAATATGTCTATTTCTTTAATTTTTCCCCAAACTTGTTTTGGATTCTCAAGATATATACTGACTAAATTTCAAGGGCAGCCAAATAAAATCAGATCTAGAGCACTAAAAACAAAATAGAAACCCGCTTTTACCTTGAAGATAATAGTAACTATAAATAACACAAAATGCTCTAGTGAAAAAGACTAAATAAATCTACTCTCAGTTTCGGAAACCGAACTGAAGATATGTAATTGCACTTCCTGGAGGACAACCAAAATAAATAAGTAAACAAACAAATAAACATTACTAAAGCCATACACGTTTACCTGGAAAGAAAAATATCCTGCACTAAACCTTAAAAATCACAGGTAAAAACCCAGGACTTAAATCTCGCCCCCAACCTCCTGCCCACGCCCACCATTTATTTTAAGTCTGCTGGTGACCAATAGCAGTACTTTAGGACTATTTATCAGATTTCTAGTATTCATTCGATGAATAGATTCTTCATAGTCTTAATTAAGATCATTGATGAAATGCGAAATAAGGTTGTGAATAAATGGTGAAACCTACCCGTCGCTTGTTGGTTACTGGGGAAAGGAAAAATCTGCAAGTACCTTTAAATGGATCACATAGATTGTTGCTCCATAGGCTCAGGAAAGGAAACCAGGATGTTGACACTCTTGTCATTGAGACACAGAATAGATACAAATGACTTCCCAATGCCTGTGGCATTTAACCCATTTACTAACTAATAATACAATTTTAGTAACATAGAAAGTATTTGAAGACAAAATCAATGTTGATAAGTGTTACTACTGACAGCTCAAGAAAAATGTGCTGTTAGTGATTTTGGCATAGCTGCTACTCATTCATAATGACTGATACATTTCCATTTTGAAATCTCTCGACATTATGCTAGAAACTGTGTTCAAGTACAACAGGAACTCTGCCTAGTAATTTCTGATAGCTATTGCAGAAAATGACTCAGTAATGCCTCCTGACCTGCAGAGTCGCGTTAGTTTGCTTTTCAACCTCCTTCTCTTATAAGGTCAAAAGGTATGTGATTTATGATACTTGTATCTTCCCCTCTGAGTTCTTAAATGTGAAGCCTTGAACTGTCTCCTTCTGTAGGAAGCCATGCTAAGCCAATCAAAACATTTGTCGGGAATGGATAGTCCAGTCTGACTGTGTATACACAATTTGACTGTTTATACTGAATTAACTACTCATGTTTTCCAATGTGGACACAAAAACAGAAACTAAATCCTTATCAAAACTCACGGTACCGGAAATGTAGTTTTAGAGAGAAAAGCGACCTTGGTTGTAACTAGTGTGACATAGTCACCCTGCAGATCAGCAAAGCAATACCTAGTGATATTAAATAATTTCAAAGTTCAATCATAAGATAATGGCAGAGAAAGTACTAGAACATGGTCTCCCACTTTCCAGCACAGAGTTCCTTTTATTAATCATGTACTATCATTTAGACCACAGCTGTGGTAAAAGCACCACTATGTGGTCACGGGTCACTGAAGGCTCAGCCTGTCTATTATTACCCTCTGGGTCTCTAAGGCTTTTGCCTCTTTGCACTGATCTGTGACACTGGGATTCTGGGCTACATGATCTGTTCAATACTTGCCACAGTGTCAAATGCTGTTTTTTGGTCATTTGTGTAGTAATAATCAGTGTTCCGAATGTAAATGAAAGACTAACTAGGCAGTTCACTGTATTCAAGGCCTTGGGATTCTAGAAAAAAAGCTTCTTTTAGACCTGACACCATAGTTATCACCACTGGCTCTAGCCTCTTTGTCACCGAAGGGCTTGGGAGCCATGCTTAGAATTCAGCTTTGAACCTGGGAAAATACGTGAGGCACCAGAAATCCAGTGAGGCCGCAGAGAAGTTATGTGGCCTGTAACTATTGTTTCCCTTTTTGCGCCTCATTATTTTCTCTTAGAAAACAAGAATGACTGCCCACTCCCACCCTAGCCCTTTGCCCTGAGAATACTTTTGCGGAGCTCATGGCCCTCTTCTGTTTGTTTTTCTGAGACTCACTCCTACCCCAACACATCTCTGCTTGGAAATGCAGTGCAGAGTAATCTCTGTGTGGACACACATGAGCGACTACATCAGCGAAGGCAGCTGAAGTCAATCCAAGTAGTGGTAACAGTAACAGTAATTACAATAGTAAAAGCCGAAAGCGACACAATAATCACCAATGGTTTGACGGTCAGAAAATCTGCATATTAAATGATCATATTCCTTTTAAAGACCTAAGAGTTGACAAAAGGCAAAGTGACATGGTAATCCAGGGCATCGGTTAAGATTAGTTCCAGGTATATGTAAGAATAAGCTCAAGTTAGCAGTGGCCTAAACATATAAAACTTTATATTTCATAAAACACAGCAGAGATGAGTAACCCAGGGCTTATATGTTTTTCACAAAGTTGTAAGAAACCCAGCTCATTACAAACTTTAGTTTCACCAGTTCTGCCATGGTCATTTTCTGCAAAATACAAAATAGCGGCTGGAGCTCCAGCCACTCTATCTGCATTCCAGCTGGGAGGAAGAGTGAAGAACAGAGAATTTCACAGAATATTTCTAGTTTTCTGGAAATTAATCTTGTGTTCAAAAAAATCTCTTTAAAAGCTATTAGGACTCCAAGCTGTCATACATTTGACTTACATTTGGGAATTTTAATGGGATAAAAGTAGCATAATGTGCCCAGCCATTAAAACTTTTCTAGTGATAGACATGAACAGGAAGCATCACAAGGCCAGAATATGGCGATTTCAGCAATAAGAGACATACACTCTTCTCTGAGGAGAAAACTGTGTATAGTAAAATCATAGATCTGCTAACTTGAATGCTGCCCACTCTATCACTGCACTGAAGAAGTATGCCCTTGAATCATGCAGACAAGGATTGATTCAATTTCAGTGAGTAATTACAGCAATGTGAAATCAGTGAGTTATTACACCGTGTAAGTTTTCTTTTCATGACTTCTCCTTTTCCAATCTTGGTTGTGTACCCATGACTGAGACTCAAAGCTCCATCTCTAACGTAAAACGTCCTTCCTCACGTATCCATGTTGTCTCTCTCACATCTAGAAGGTTTTCAAACTGAAATACTGCATTACTACAGACGTCAATCACCCCCACATAGAACAAAGTAACAATGATGGATACTGAGGTCAGAAGGCATGAAAAATGAGCAACAGCTTAATTTTGACTTAATAGGAAACAAAAACCCATTCTCACTTTTTCTGGAGCATAAGTTCCAAGAATATTGCTGTATGGTCTTCTGTACCATGTACTCACTAAAGTGCTGACCTTAGGAAACATTTCCAAGCACTGATTTGCAGCCTGGATGCTCAGAATTGCCTATGGTACTATGGAAAACCAATTCTTAGATACCAAAATGGATTAACTAATTAACCAATGGGTAGTAGGGAGTTAGAGGACCAGGGATTCTATTTTTCACCTCAAGTTATTGGGGAGAAAATAAAAAAGAGATTTAAATCATAGAACAAAAGAATGATCCATAGTAAATATCTATAGTGAGTTTACAATTCAGAATACAGCTAAATATGAATAGTAATCTTAATGATTTGACAGGATTAGCTCAGTGTTGCAATACTGAGCAGAGCCATTGGAACGATAGGCCCAGGAGCATTTTTTTGTGAGCATTTCATCAAATATCCCCTCCAATTCATTTTGTCATAGTGCTGGTGTATCCTGCCCTTACCAACTGCTTCTATATATCTGTCAACCAACATATTTCTCCAGTTCATCCTGGATGGTTAATCAAATATTTTATGGTGTATAATATGATACAGTATATTAGTGCATTTATATTTGAGTCTGCGATTGCTTTAATAAATCATATAGATAGATAGATAGATAGATAGATAGATAGATAGATAGATAGATAGATACATTATGTTGGTAGTTTGTACATGAAGAAAACTATACATCATAATCAAATTTCTTTAAATCAGGAATTATATATGTATTAAAAAAAATCGTAAAGCAGCCAGAGGTGGGGAAAAAGACCCATTACATACAAAGGCATAAAGACGAGGATGAGACCCAGTTTCGTATTTCTCATCCAAAACTGTGAGCTAGAAGACAGTGGAGCAACATAGTGAAAGCATGGAAAGGTTAAATAAATACTAACAAACAACATTTTTTAAAAAACTGTCAGTCTAAGGATTCTTTTTGCCTAGAGGGAAAGAAATAGACTTTTTTCAGACATACTAAAGCTGAAAGAATTCATCACCAGCATGCCTGCAGAATAGAAAAAATATATATAAAAGGAAATCCATCAAGCAGGAGTTATTTTCTTATTACTAAAATCTACTTAAGAGATATAAGAGCTAGTCAAGTGTTTAAAGTAAAAATGTTTAAAATGTGTTGGGTACTTTATAATATATGTTGAACTAAATTGGATAACAAGAGTACAAAGGCTGGGAGGGGGAAATCAAAATATACTGATGTGGCGCTCTTATCCCATCTATGAAGTGGCATAATGTGACTTGGAGGTAAACTGTAATGTAATTGTATCCTATAAACACTACAGCAACTACTGAGATAGTACAACAAAGAGTCATAACGAAAGCAATAAAATGGGATTTTAAAATAAACTCAATGAAGGAAGAGACAAAAAGTGAACAAAGAACAAATACAAAAAATAGAAAGTACAATTCCATTATATGTTATTCTACAAAAAAGTCTATTTTAAATATAAAGGCACACATAGGTTTATTTTAATAACTAAAATCTCTAGCTAACCCCAGTGCCCATCAATAGATGGCTGCAGAAGAAAAATAAGATACATCCATACAACAGAATATTTTCCCCCAGTAAAATAATAAATAGTTAATGCATGCGGCAACATGGATGAAGTTTAAAACTGGCAAAGAACCCTCGCAAAACTGAGTGCGTGCTAAATGATGTTATTTATAGAAAATTCAGGAAAGGGTCAATTCATCTATAGTGGCTGAAATTATGTGAGTGGCTTTCTGGGGATGGTAAGTAGATGATAGAGAGGAAATCTTTTGGGGTGATGGATATGTTTATTATTTGATTGTGACAATGGCTTCCTGGGTGTAAATTAAAATGTATTGAACGGTATACTTAAAATGTGTGTAGTTAACTATACATAATAAGCTCTTTGTACCTCAAGATAGCTGCTTTTTAAAAGCTATGAAACAGAAGAGGGAGTGGAGATAAACTCAAATGTGTAGACTATTGGGAGATTGTGAACGAGCCTTGAGTACTATGGAGTCTTAACTTTGTTCTTTGTGCCACGTGTTTCAAACTGGGGATACCACAGTCCATGGCTGTAGGCTCCCCATTCTTGTTTCAAATGGGTCAGCACTGCTTTGCCATGTAGTAATAAGATTGTTTTCAATAGGAAATCCTGCAGTGAAAAAAGCAGTTTTGAAAAATATTACTTCGATAATACAGGGGAGCAAGCCTGCATTGCATGGATGTGAGAACAGGGCTAGTCTGTTCATTTCTCCATTCCTCTTTCTTCTACTTGTTCCAGAATCCTTCACTAAAACAGCCAGAAAAAATGAATCCCATGTTTTCTGAGCCCCTAATAATAAACTCTCTTTATTACTCTTTTAAAGAACATTGATTCTTTAACTTATATATTTAATTTTTATTTCTAAGCTTTGTGAGCGCTCACTTATTCCTCTTTTCTTTTTTTCTTTCCTCTTACTTAACTTGGTGTCTACCAAAGCATCTATGCTAGTCTTGCCCAAAAGAGATGCTTTAATAAATTGAAGAAAGATGAATTATTCTTCACCATAGAAAAGGGAATACATCATAAATTCATTCTGACACAAACTACTATAAATTGTCCTTTGTTTAAGGATACACATGCTTTACAATGAGGTGGAGATATGTAGAGTGAGGGGTAGATGAAATATCTCTGAAAGGGTAAAGTATAAAATTGACATTTACTTATCAGGTTTGTCACATGTTGACCCTATTTTAAATAGTTTCCATTTCATAGAATATAGAGCAGAGAGACCATTTTATTTTTACACTGCAACTATATCCACATTAATATTAACAAATTTAACCCTCACAGTAGTCTTTTAATCTATCCTTTATTAGACTTCCTTCAGACATAACTAATTTGAAACTTTAAGCAATTAAATGTATTTTCCAAAGATCACAATGCCAGAAAAATAAACCAGGTTAGAATATGAACCTTCATGTACATAATTTCTTCTATCTTCTAGATCAATGTTTACAAAACTTGGTTTCCTGGGTCATCACTAACTAGATAATTACATCCCAGGGATGCAATTAAAAAACACAGCCAACTTACAGCAGTCAAGGTGGTAGGATCCAGATTAATTACCAATTTATTCTTTATCAAGACATAAAGTATTTGAACTGCATTTATTCATAAACTACTCAGGCAGCGTTCCTTGGTCAGTAGTTTTATTTCTTACATAGGACTCGCTGCCTTTTATATACAGTTCATTTTCATATTTTGAAATTGGATGTTTTACATCATACTGTTCGTTTTTAAGTTTTACATGGCCAAAAGTACCTAATCTGGGGTTCTGTCATTATGATGTATAGACCTAGTTTGTTGGCTTAATTGGAAATTTATGTATGTCTTATCAGTATCTCATTATAATTAGTAGGGTCATCTGGAGGTTTTCTGTACAAGGAGATGAAGGATGCTGGCTGCATCGTTAGTGCTTTTCTTGAGGTCACTTGGCTAATCCATCATGTTGGAATAGACAATTAACCATCATCCCCCAGTGTGGTTACTGACAGGAATACCACCTCCTCCACTAACCCCTCCCCCAATGGCAGAAGTCTTTGCACCCTCACCAGGATTTGTCTGCTCTAGGAAGCATTTATAAATAATCTGTTAAATGAATTTCAATGCTAATATTATCGGATCCCAGCCAGTAGACATTTTATGTATTTTACATAATAAATTTCATCTGAAGTAATGCTTAATACCAAACAGAGATACCATAATGAAAAATTTAGTTAGAAGAAGAAAATCTTTGGCAGGAAGGACTTTTTACCTGAAATCACACCACAATAACAATTACCTACTGCAAGTAAATGTAATCAAAATAATGATCATTATTTATGGGGAAAAAGCAAAACAGAAAAATTGCATTCCAATTATTGCTCATTTTTTTTTTTATTTGGAATAAATTGCTATGTCAGAAAATTCATTGACTAGGTTTCACTTTGTTTTGTCTTAACTGATAAAAGTTGTGATTAGTTTTATAAGACCATGAAATTGTATTGTTGCCAAATGGCATGCTTATGAAAACTCTCCAGAAGTCTCTTTTCTAATAATACTTATAATCTCCATGTCCTCAGTACCTATTGTGTGACAGGCACTGTGCATAGACTATCAAACTAATTTTTCAGACAACCCCATGAAAAAGGTGTTACCAACCGCACAGGTGGACAAGCAAACTGAAGATGAGAAGTTGAGTAAGTTGATAGACATCATTCAGTTAGTGAGGACCAAAGCCAATATTTCAAGGCAGACATGTTTCAGTCCAAAGCTCATGTATTCTCCTATTATATTTTGCTGCCTCTGTCTGGTGAATTTAATCCAAAGAGAGACAGAAAGGGGATCTAAAGGAGGACTTTAGCTTTTGGAGATACTGAGAAGATACAGTAAAACACATTTTCTTTAAATGTTTAATTAAAAATATATGAATACATCTTCTGTGTGTATGTGTGTTTATGTATATATGTGCATACATATATGAATTATTAAATGTTGGATTTTTACATGCTGATAAATACTTTGAATCAAGCATTAAATACTTACAGCTGAATCTAGGTGTTTACTTGACTATTCAATGTTCTGCTTGGACAACTAGATATCTCACAGTGCCATAGGAGGGCTTAATGTTTCAGTAGTCTAAAAGAAACTGATTTTTTCGAAACAATGTTGCAGAATTTTAGTATACTTTATGATTATAGATCTGTCTGATATTCAGGAGGCTTTTTCAGTTTTCTCACTTTCTTCTTTGGTGTAACAAGATTTCACAGAAGGCATATGCTTACAAAGTGTTGATTAGATCAAGGTGGGTGACATGGGTAACACCTTGGAGATAGTTTCATATTAGAAATCAAAATGAGTTCAAACTTTTGGAAGAGTAAACATAAACAAACAGGATAAAATGGTGTTTGCTGACAAAGACGTAAAAACAGACACACACACACACAAAATAAATTGAAAATTGTATATGATTAGTTACTGGTGCTTTTATAGCAAAGAAAAAAAAGCAAAACAAAAAAAAAACACCTCAAGGTGCTTCTGATGTAATGTGGCTGCTTTGACTGCCTATGCAGCCTTTTTGCATAGTAACAAGGGCATTTGGGATGGAGATGGGGTGGAGGAAGCGTCATTGCAGTCTCAGTGACTTTGTCAGCGCTCACCTCTCCCCAGCCCCTGGTGATGAGAGTTCTGGCACAACACAGAGCTCCTCATTATGCAAAATTCCACTGGAACACAGTTCAGCAGAATATCATAACTTCCGTCTATGTTAGCAAATGGAATTTGAAATAATTCTTCCCTGGTTCTAACCTTAGTGGCTGAAATAAAAGGAGAGAAGTAGAAAGCTTTCTTCTGCCATCATATGAAAGTCTGGCAATTAAGTTTGTGAATGCATACTAGAAAAAGTGCTACGCACCTCATTGTTGAGAATCACTACAGTCACCTTTGAAGTACTCCCGTTGGGAAGATATGCACCGATGACAGCGTCTAGTCCACCCTTCAGGCAATTTTGGAACTTTTTCTGGAATGGCCATCAGAACTGTCATTGTATTACCCTTGATGTCCTGAATGTCATCAAAATGTCTTCCTTTCAATATTTCCTTTATCTTCGGGTAAAGAAAGAAGTCATTGGGGGCCAGATCAGGTGAGTAGGGAGGGTGTTCCAATACAGTTATTTGTTTACTGGCTAAAAATTCCCTCACAGACAGTGCCCTGTGAGCTGGTGCATTGTCGTGATGCAAGAGCCATGAATTGTTGGCGAAAAGTTCAGGTCGTCTAACTTTTTTCACATAGCCTTTTTGGCACTTCCAAATAGTCAACTTGGTTAACTGTGTGTCCAGTTGGGACGAATTCATAATGAATAATTCCTCTGAATCAAAAAAGGTTAGCAACATCGTCGCAATAAGTTCACGAACTTAATTAGCAGGCCTCCTGTGGGGACAGAGCCAGAAGTGCAGTTTCCAGGCTCTTGGTCTCACCAGGAAAGGTGCTCACTCGGGTAGTAAATGGCCATCAACTGTGATTGG
This sequence comes from Rhinolophus sinicus, assembly GCF_036562045.2. Lineage (NCBI taxonomy): Eukaryota > Metazoa > Chordata > Mammalia > Chiroptera > Rhinolophidae > Rhinolophus > Rhinolophus sinicus. The sequence continues at coordinate 10,788,808 of NC_133754.1, read as the reverse complement.
ATGGCCATCAGCTGTGGCTAGTTGGCCGTCAGCTGTAACCAGTGAGCCATTGGCCACTAATATAACTTCCGTGGCTACACTAACAGGAAAATGGGGGCTTGCAAGAAGATGGTGGCTGAGCTAGCAAGCGGCAAAGTGTGGATTTCAAATTGCAGAGAAGCAGACAGCAAGTAGCGGACCCTGTGGCTCCTACTTCCTGTGTCTCCAACCCAGCCACCAGTGAGACTATAGTGGTATGACTCCCCCACCTATGGCTTCATTGGCGTTCCTTTTTGGCCTCACCACGTCCTGTGTTCTTATGTGGGGAGCGGGACCAGAGACTCTGCATGCCGCCCTGCGTGATACCTCGTATAAACGACAGTAATATTATCAATAATGCTAATAGGAGCTAAATATTTACTGAATGTTTACTATGTCCTGCTGTAGTTTATGTGCCACAATAGTACTTTATGATATCTGCGCCATTTTACCAAAGAGGACACTGAGGTTTAAAGAGATTCAGTAATCTACTAATGTCACAATCTGCTAAGTGTTGTAGTCAGGATTCAACACAGGTGTGTTTGGGCTACAGAGCCTACACTTTCATCCTCTCCTCCTGCCAACCAGCTTCTCTGGAAGCTTCTCAAACACTTTCTTTCTGTTGGCAGAGGGATTGAGTTATCTGGCTTCTTTAAAACATCTTTTTGATATTGAGAAAGACCTTGGGGCTTTCTAATGTTCCCAAGTGACTCCCTAGTGCCTTACATCTGCCAACCTGGTTCTTCCTCCAGGTACACTCTGCCTCCAGTAGTAAGTTCCTCTGATTGGAACACCCACCTAAAATTGGAGGAGTGCTTTGCATCCCCTCCCCCGCCCCCTGACTGAGCATTTTTACCATCCCCACAGGATTGAGGAGAGAAGCTGTCCCTTTGGCCCTTGGTTTTCCCTCCTTCTTACTTGTTCTCCTCCATCCCGACACAGCCTCACCTGATCATAAAAATGCAGCAGTATATTCCATCCTTCTTCCTGAAATGATTTATATTCACTTAGAAAAAGGTATAGGCTTAAATAATCAAAGAACCCAAGAATTACATAGAAAAACAAATTCTCCTTAAAGTTTTGAATAAAAAATAAATAAATATAAAATCTAGAGGAAAAAGGACAGAGAGGAAATAAATGATCGCTTCAGGCACACGGATGGTGATGGCTACCTGATTTTACTTGCATTGAGGATATGCAAGACATCACAAAGTAAACTCCATCAATTTAAGTGCTTACCATGTGCCAGCCATTTGGCTGGATGCCAGGTAGAAAAACCCAACCCCTGTCCTCACAGAATCTAGGAGGATCCAACATCAATGAGGAGTAATTAGAGTAAAGAGTAATAAACACTGTACTGATGGCCAGCTGGGGATAAGAATGGTGTCTAATCCCAGGATTTTACAAAGAATTCCTTTGATCAATGATGTTGGAGTAAAATGTTTTGATGAACAACTTCAATAACCACGATGCCAACCCATCTAGGAGGCTGATCTTTCAGTTGTTTGACTTCCTCGTGACTGAGGATAAAAATATAAAGCTTGAAAAATTATTGGTTGTGAAATGCAGAAGTTACAAGAAGTAATCAAGAGTTCTATCTGAATAAAACTAAAGAAAATCTCAGACGATCTCCAAGGCTGTTTATCCTTTCATTAGTAAAAACGTTTCTGAGAAACCGGAAAAGTTTCTCTCCTCCATATTCTGTATGACACTTATAGCCCTACCCCTGATCTCCTCATTGCTGGAAACTTCTTTCCCCCTATGGATAAGCCTATGGCTTCCAAACTTATATTAGCAGCTCAGGCATTTTTGTCAGAGCCGCAGGTCCCAATTGCCTCGCCCACATCTCTACTACGTGTAGCTCACAAACTGAGAATGTTCAAAACTGAATTCATCTTTCCTCTGTCCTCATGTCTATTTGACTCATCCCTCACTTCACTCCCGACCAGCCATCAAAGACAGCTATTATTTCTTTTAAACAGCTATTGATTCTCTCTACTTCACCCCTTCTCCACAGCCAACACCTTTGTCTAAATCACCAGTCCTATCTATGGCATTTCTATTATTGCTGAGGTTTGGTCTTCTGCAGGTTCAGTTACGTACAGTCAACTGCAGTCTGAAATTTTAAATGGGAAATTCCGGAAATAAACAGTTCATCAGATTTAGATTGCACACCGTTCTGAGTAGCATGATAAAATCTCAAGCGGTCCCACTCCATCCCAGCTGGGACGTCATCATCCCTCTGCCTGGTGTCTCTATGCTTTAGATGTCCCCTGCCCACTAATCACTTATTAGCTTATCATTTTTCTGATCTACTGTCTTGGTATCGCAGAGCTTGTGTTCAAGTCACCCTGATTTTACTTAATAACGGCCCCAAAGCGCAAAAGGAGTGATGCTGGCAATTCAGAGATGCCAAAGAGAAGTCCTGAAGTCTTTTCCTTTAAGGGGAAAGCTGAGGACAGTATAATAAGATATTTTGAGAGAAAGACCACATTCACATAACTTAGATTACAATATAGTGTTAGAATTGTTCTATTATTATTATTATTATTTATTGTTGTTTATCTCTTACTGTGCTTAATTTATAAATTCAACTTTAGCATAGGTGTGTATGTATAGGAAAAAACATAGTATATATTATGTTTAGTGCTACCCCAGGTAGCACTAAACAGGGAGCTAATAGGTTTTATTTTTCCCATAACTAAGAGAAAGTTATCTGAAAAGTCAAACTTGATCAAGTAAAATTTTCTGCTTAAGTGACTTTAATGACATTTCATTGCTGTTAGGTTAAAGTGAATACGTGTAATGGACCACAAGATTTGTGTGATCTGATGCATTTTTACATCTTTGACTTTATCTATTGTCACTGTCCCTTCTGCTTTGTCATTGCGCTGGCTTCATTGATCTTCTTTCAATTCTTTGAAGATATAATTTTGTATTTTCTCTTTTTATGCTTCTTCTGTAAGACTTTTTTTCTACGTATCTACTCCTTTCACTTATGAATTTCTCTTCAGTCCTCGGGTTTCAATATCGATAATACTTCCCCCAAGAAGGTCTTCATTGATACCCATAGCTCATACCACCATTGTATTTCTATCCATTCATTTAAAAATATGTATCAACTATCATCTATATTATAGGTGCTATTGATTTTTTAAATGGCTGTCATAAGGACAGCAAATAAGTGAGGACACGTCTCAGACACTAGAGAACACCATACCCACAGATATGCCAAAGACGTATTTGTAGGATGGATGTTTAGATTACCACAAAGTTAGCCAGGCTGAGAAGGGAAATGAGTGCATTTCAGGCAGAGATAACAGCGTGTGAGTAAATCACAACAGATGCATCATTAAAGATGAAGAACTGTGTGGTCCAATATGATAGCAGGATGGGGCTCTTGGTAGACGAAGAAGTGCATAAGGCAAACATACCCATGCTTACCAAATGCCTCTGTTGACAAAGAAAGAGATTGGGAGCAAAAGCTACCTAGGTCTCTGAAAATAATGGTGCTTTTGTTTATCTTTTTCTGTAAAATTTTGGGAGGTGTTTACTTCGAGGAAAATATCAAGCAGAAAGCTATAAATTGAACACAACAAGATCATTTAATTCGTGGACAAATGCATGATTGTGGCAAAAAGGATGGAAACTAGAGCCCAGATAGAAGGACTCTTTGACCCAAAACCAAAGGAGGACAATCTTTCTTTGTGAAACTAGAGGAAAATTAATAATGTTATTTATATTGGTTGCTTGTAAATAAGGAAACAAAAATGTTCTTTTTGAGAAAAGGTAACATCTCTGTGAAGAAAATATTATTGTCTGCTGAAAGTAAGGAGGGAAAACCTAAGGGAATGATAAAGGTTTGGAGTAGGCAAGGAAGGAAACAGAATGGGCAACTAACAAAAAGCACAAGGAAAGCAACAGTGGTGTAGTAGCAGTGAATATTGGATTGAGGCTGGGAACCATAAATTAAAGTGTTAGAGAGGACTTCAGAAATAGACGATTGTGAACAATTCTTGAATTTCTCTCCCATTATCAGTTTTGTTATTGGCAGGTTTTTTATAATCTTCTGTAATCTATTTTGGTCATCTTTGTAAATGGAAGCTATAGAAATGCTTTCATAGAGGTGTGAGCTAACTTAAAATGAACACATGCATGATTGAAAAGGAGAGTTTATGTGAAAAGTATAATGTAGATACCATCTATTTTCCTTTCTAAAAAGCAGCAGAAAGTACGAATATACAGTAATGCATCTGTGGTCAGAACTCTATTTTTACTCCATTAAACATGAGACATATTTTTCTTTCAGCACATTTTAATTTTCAACCTTAGTATTTTCTGAAAGCTGGGTATGTGTTTTAAAGAAAATGAAGTTTGTCTTCTTCGTGGTTGGAAGATTTGCATGTACTATATGATTGACACAGAAAGAAATGTTATGTTGAACAATTTTATGGCAGACATGCCCCGGGCAATTCAGATGAATTAAAAACAATGCAAGCAAACAAAATTCCTTATTAAAATTTTGTTAAATGGAAGTATAATTCATTAAGGATTATATCACTATAAAAATCCATCATGCCAATGGGGACTTCTATGGTCTATAATAAATTTTATATGACTTTTATGTTCTGAAATAGTGTAAAGTTAAACTTATTTGTGCCCTCAAATGTTGGATATCTTTTGGAGCATCAAAATAACTAGCTGAAGTCTGTAACCACGTTGAACTCCTCAGGCATTTTAACATTTCAAAAACAAATAAAATATAATCACATATAAAGTTTTTTAAAACCTTTTTCTGATAATAAAACGAATGTATTTGCATTAGAAAAATTGGAAAATAAATGCAAGCTCTTGATTTCAATTGTACTTTCTCCTGTATCTTACTATGGATGTACTTCCACAGTTGACATTATACATAATGTAACAACGTGAATTTTGCATTTATACAAACTCAAATGTGAAATAACTGAATATTTCTTTTTTTCTTTTTAACAGAATTTCACTTCTAACTCTAGCCTGATGACAGAAAATTTGATGTAGTTATTTAGTCTCATACTTGGTCCCTTCTGGGTAAGCCAAATTAGTTTCTTTCTTGGTAGGATAGCATCTAACTTCGCTTCACCCTCCAAACTATCTAGACATTGATAGGAATGACTGAATGTGTCCATGACCGCCAATGAAAATTGATAAGACATAACTCATTTGGTCTCAGGGCTTGTTTCACCAGAACAGAGACCCTTTTAAGTTTACAGTATCTTAGAATCATGTCTATTGCATTGTAAAGTGAATGGATGAACAACTCATGGCTTCTTAATCCCGGTTGAAGGCACTTCCCATGAGATGGCCCCAGATACATACAAAGCAGTACTCTAGTAAACCCGGTCTATTGTATTCTGCCTTGTTGTGGTAATATGGAGATGCTGCTGGTAATTCATGCCCTCTTTAAACTCCAGATGGAACATGCTCCCTACAGACACATCCTCAGGTATGCTGCCCCCTGGAGTTCTAGACTGAATAGACACCTACCCTTTATTTTCCATTTCATTGGGAATAGATGCCTTCCTTGTGAAATCGTTCTGATGATTCCAGCCACGTATATTCTTTACATATTCTCATGGATTTACTTCCTTCCACGCCAAAGCTCCTTCCCCCCAGCTCTGAAAAACTTGACCATGTTAGAAATGAGGAGGAACTCGAGTTTTTTCAACTTATTTTTACTATTGATTGCATACAGTTCACATTTGGTTTCCTCTAGGTTTTGTGTTTCACAGTACTTGTGATAGCAATTGAAAAATCTCAGTTCTCAAAAACTGTGACCCTGTTATGACTGTCAGGATTATTTTATGTTACCTTTTGAGGCATTAAATGCTTTAATCCCATGAAAGAATGAGCCTCCGGTGTTGAAGTCAGGACTCCAGAAGGAAAAAAAAATAAGTAGATGTCTGAGCTCTAAGAGAGAAATGTTTAACCAGTGAGCCTGAGAATCACAATTCCCTCCAAACATCCGAACCTCACAGGCCAGAAGAAGCAATCTCCTTCACCCTCAGTGAGCAAGTATCCTGGCTTCTCCCAAAGGCATGACCACATGGGAGACTTTTGTTCTACTCAGATTCTGCATTTCTACCCCTTAGTGTTTCCAGCTTGGAAACCAGGGGAAGGTCTTTTCAGAACCAGAGCTCTGAAACAGCTCATATGTTGAAGGCATTCCAGGACCTTTCCAATACTTATTGTTAGTAATCCTGTGAACATACTGAGAATGGCTTGTGAGGGTGTTGCAGCAAGAGACAAAGAATTTAGGCTTGATAGAAGAAATTTCATAAATGTGTGCACACGCAAACGTGATTCACAATGTAAAGTTCTGGCATAGGGAGTTAAACCGGCCTCGATCTTTTGTTGGAAGTCTCTCTAAAATTAGGAGAGCGATCTAAACATTCTTGGCAAATTGTAGGATGTGAAAGAAGTCTCAGAAATATGAGAATATTAGATTTCTTAAGCAAGATCCAAAAATGCACCATGTAAACATGTTCTCTGTGCGGGTTCAGGCTATATCCCTTCAGAAATCCACTGTCAAGTGGTGTACTAATGGAGAGAGTGGTAACTGACCTTCGTAAGCTAGAGTTGCCCATAGTAGATGCTAAAAAGCACACAAGCAAACAACGCCCTAGAGTCCCTAGCACATACCATCAGAGACAATGTGGATATAATTGCCATTACATGCATTAAGACCACAGGCAATCAGCGTCTTTATTCACAGGGGTCTGTGGCAGGAGCTAATTGATCATTATATCACTAGGTCAAGACGGAGAGCAAATAAGTTGGCACTCAACTTGCCTAACAACAAAAGCAACTGATAGTCATTGAGTAGAGGCTGATGTCAGTTTCTACAATGGATAATTGAAGCCCTCACTGAGTTCTCACAACTAAGTTAGCATATTGCCCCAGATCCCCAAATAAAAAAGCCATAAATTCAGAAAGTGGCACCTGAGGCTTAGCGTAAGGGCAGGGCAAGGTTTTACTGGGTAAAAGAAAATGTCCAGGTCATTTAATAATAGAAACAGTTGCTGAACTTCACCAGGGCTGAACCACTGGAACCAGGGCACACAGAATGTCATCCTGCTCCTCCATGTAGATGGGAGGGCTTAGTCGGTCAAGCAAAACACTGAGTATCGCCTTAAATTCAAATGGCTCTGCAGTTATTTTCTCAGTTTCCAGTTACATGATTGGGCTAGACACAGTTAACATCTCACAGTCTTCACATTTGTTCCCTGACCTATAGAGCGAGGTTGTAATCATAGCAGTAAGGGCCACGTGTACACCCTTGAAATTGAAAAATCGAAGCATGATATTAATTTAGAATAAACAACACACATTTAGAGGAAGTACATGAATCAGTGTTGCTCTTAAAGATTGAAGACAGTGATGCTTAGTATATCCCTGGGAAGCCTCCTATTTCACACCTGTAAAATCACGCTGGATGTTAGTGGATGATGATAAACTACCGTAAGCTTAGCCAGTTGGTGACTGTGGGGACAGAGTCCCAGAGAGCAGTTTCCAGGCTCTCGGCCTCACGTGGAAAGGTGCTGGCTCGGGTAGTAGATGGCCATCAGCTGTGACTAGTTGGCCATCAGCTGTAACCAGTGAGCCATTAACCACTAATAAAACTGCCATGGCTAGGCTAGCAAGCGTGGATTGCAGAGAGGCACAGATTGCAGTTATCAAGTGGGTTGGTTGGTTGGCAGAGAAGCGGACAGGTGGATTGCAGGTCATGTGGCTTCTACTTCCTATATCTCCCACCCAGCCGCCAGCGAGAATAGAGTGGTATGACTCCCCTATCCATGGCTCCATTGGTGTTCCTTTTTGGCCTCACCATATCCTGTGTTCTTGTGCGGGGAGTGGGACCAGAGACCTTGCATTACAGTGACACCAATAATAGCTGCTCATCTGTGTTAGTGTGTTTAATGGATAAACAACATATGGGACTAGCTTTTGATCTGGTGAAAAATGTCCTTTTCGATCTCTGACAGAGGGAGAGAAAAAGAAAAGTTCACCTTCCAGAGCTGGAAAAGCAATATTGCCTTCACTATTTGGCATTAGAGCTATGTAATCTCTTGCTATTAGATATAATATAGTCAGCTGAGACCTTGACTGTCTTGACATTCCACCACTATCAAGCTGTTCAACTATATTAATTGCAACATGCTGATTTGATGCAATGGTAAGCATGAATGTCAAGTACACTAGATGCTCTGGTAAGACCCATGCCTGCCAGCGAGCTGTAAACAAACCCCATGAATTAAGGCTCTGCCACCCAGTGAAGGTTCTTTTGGAACAAATGGTTTGGATACAGTGGGATATTCTGTCTAAGGTAAGTGAAAAGTCATTCTACTCTGTACCTCCCAACACAAGAAGGAGTCCCAATATTTGGGAGATGGAATATGCTATACTTGGGGTATTGTTCCAAACCATTGATCAGTGGATTAGAAGACTGACCATGTTAAATGAGAGTTTTCTAATAAGTCTCAGCCGCAATACAAGCTCCTACCACACAGGTGTTACGATTCACCGTATGACCCTCTACCATCCAAAGACATTCAAGGTATCAGTAGTGAATAGCCATGCTGTGTGGAATCTCTGGCAGGTCCAAACAGGGTGGCACAGCGCAGACTTGCCTAGAGCTCTAGAATTAGTTTGTGCTTTCCATGGAATAAACTTTGCTTCTCCATTTGAAAAAATTATTAACTCATCTCACTCAACCTCTTCTGAGCTCACCTAGTGAATTTTTTTTCATTTCAGTAACTGTACATTTGTGGGGACAGAGCCCCAGAAAGTAGTTTATAGGCTCTCGGCCTCACTTGGAGGGGTGCTGGCTTGGGTAGTGGATGGCTGTAGGCTGGGGCTGGCTGGCCATCGGCTGTGGCCAGTTAGCCAATTGGCCACTAGTGTAACTGCTGTGGCTACGGAGGAGAGCCGAGGATTGCTGAGGAGAGAGGGACAGAGTCGAGACGAGTAGAGGAGAGTCGTCGGTTGGTTGGCAGCAAAACGGACAGCAGGTCGCACGTCCGGTGAACCCAGCCTCAGGAGGCCCATGAGGAGTGAGACCATGGTGGTATGCCTCCCCTGCTTACGGCTCCGTGGGTGTTCCTTTTTGGCCTCACCATATCCTGCATTCTTGTGTGGGGAGCGAGCGGGAGCAGAGATCCCGCAGGCCACTCCGCATGACAAATGGCACAACGAGCAGGGTATGGCGCCAGCCAAGACTCTCCGAGGGATGGTAGAGCAGTTTGTGTGTGTGAAAATGCAGTCTCAGGAGTCCCATGAGGAGCGACACCGGGAACAGGAGGTGCGGTCTGCCTGGGAGACTCAAGCCTCCAGCTGGCACACCACCTTCTTGGCCATAGAAGGCGGTGTTCTCCTTTTGTTGATCTGCTGCGGCCTTAGGATCCGAGGGTGGTGGACATCTTACAAGGTGGCCTCCACCCACTCAGACACCTGGCACGGTGAGCAAGCTTCCGACCAGGTAGGAATGGCGTCTGACTCTGGGCAGGAGGACAGGTGGCCCCCACACAGTGTGTGGTGCCCAGTGGCCACTGTTCTCAGGAGTTGGACCCCCAAGGAAAGGTGGGAGGACATGGACGGCTCTCCGGCCAGTGTGGAGAGGGCCCGGCAGGCTCTGGCTGAGCGGTTGCCGGAGGAGAAGGCTACAGCCGGCCGCGTGGGCTGGATGTTCCTCACGGCCTTGAGTCTCAACACGGAAAATGGGCTTAATGAAATGGCCCAGGTACAGGACCAGGTGTCAGTTGGAAGCGCTGCAAGCCCGGGTCCGCCTGTTAGAACACGGGCCCCAAGGTGGAGACTCTGAGGCAGAGGCGGAGGAAGCAAGTGGAGACAATGTAGCTCCCAACCCCCAAGCCTGGCCAATCTTGAAACTAACGGTAAAATGTGAGCAACCTTTGGGCCCCAGGGGCATTGCTGCCGGCAACCAAGCTGTGACTGAGTTCACAACCTACACCCCATACACTCCCACTGAGTTGCAGGAGCTGGGGAGGCGGTACAGACAGCGCCCTGGAGAGCCAGTCTCGGCTTAGCTATTACGTTTATGGGATGAGGGAGCAGACAGCATTCTCTGCTCCCCAGGCGAGATGGAAAAGCTAGCCTTCGTGACAGTGCATCCGTCCCTGTGACAAAGGTTACAAAACTGCCATAGATTGGCCAACAACGAGGGCAACCATTCTCTAATGCACTGGCTCATTGCTGCGGTACGCACCGTATGGGAACAGGCTGGCGAGCTGCCAGACAGTGTGAGTCAATGGCAGTCATATACAGAACTTACGCAAATAATCTGTGAAATGGGTATGAGGCATGCTATTTTCAACCTCAACATGCAGGGCCCAGATGACGAGCTTTTTACTGCCAGCATGAGAGATCTGGTTTTGGATACTGCACCTGCGAGTGCTTTTGGATCCTTGGTTGCTATTCTTACACCGTATGTAGGGCGACGGATCCATGAAGTTACAACTGCCATGGCCACCCTAGGGGATGTTGAAAGCCGGAGGCGAAGGAAGTTAAGACAGGAGGTCCGCACAGTTGAGACCTGGAAGCCCAAACCAAAGGTAAAGGGGCGAGGTCGCGGGCCTCAGAGAGTAACACGCGCACAGATGTGGCGTGATCTCATGGCAGCAGGGGTCGATAGGAAGAAAATAGACCAGCAACCCAACGCACTCCTGCTTGAACTTTGGAAACAGTTGCGTCCGGAACAACAATTCTGGAGAAGCATAAAGGAGGAGTCTGGGAAAGCGCGACCCGTGTCCCTCCAGGACTTCATGCAGCCGCTTGAGGCTGACTCCTTTCAGCTTGATTAGGGGTGGGGCCAAGGTACCCAGTCAGAGGGGACAACGAGCAGGGACCGGAGGCCCCACGTGGAACTGTCCATACATTGGTCCTCTTTGAATGTACAGAAGGTTTTGGCTCTAGTTGACACTGGCGCCGACTGCAGTCTTGTTTATGGGAACCCAGAACTGTTCCCTGGACCAGCAGTCTGCATTGATGTCTACGGGGGAAAGACTGACTGTAAAAGCTGTTTCCTTACCACTGGGTATAGGAAGGCTCCCTCCTCGTACCTACAAGGTTTATGTCTCCCCCGTTCCGGAGTATATTCTAGGGGTGGACGTGCTACATGGCCTCAGCTTACAGACGTCGGTAGGAGAGTTCCGTCTCCGGACCCGGGTGGTGAAAGCGGTGACACGCGGGCATGCTCACCACCCTCCTCAAGTGTTGCCACAGCCCTGGTGCGTGGTTACAGTGTGACAGTACCGCCTGCCAGGAGGACAGGAGGAGATTGGTCGTACAATATTGGAATTGGAGAAGGCACATATTGTGAGGCCAACTCACAGTCCCTTTAACTCCCCAGTATGGCCTGTCAAGAAGCCAGATGGGACCTGGCAAATGACTGTGGACTATAGGGAGTTAAATATGGTGACACCACCCTTGCACGCTGCAGTGCCTTCAATTCATAATTTAATGGATCGTCTGACTGTCCGCCTGGGGACATATCACTATGTAATGGACTTGGCCCTGGCAGGTCAAAAGCCCCCACTGTCGGTGGTTAGGTCTGATAGCCCCATGGGGGGCCGGTTTGACTCATGATTTGCAAGTGACGCCAGGGGTGGTGGCTGAGTGGCCACCGCAAGTGACTGTAGTATACAGAGGTCCCGATACCGGGATGATTTTGCGAGGAAACTATGTGCTCTCACTATGGCCTATTATGGGGTCCCCTGTTCTGTTACATGTTGAAACTATGCAAGGGACCCCAAGCACTGCCATAAAGGTCTGGTACCACAAACCGGGAAAGGTGCCAGTGGCAGCGACCCTCCTTTCCCAGGACAAGAAGCTGGCATGTATCCTCCCAGATGGAAGGGATTTGCCATTGTTGGTTCCTAAGACTACTGTTGCTTTTCGTCCGTAGGTGTCAGTAGGCTAATATGGCACAGGGACCTTAGCAGGTGAGGCGAGACCCTGTAGGGGTGGAGTGTGGGGACAAAGCCCCAGAAAGTAGTTTACAGGCTCTCGGCCTCACATAGAAAGGTGCTGGCTCAGGTAGTGGATGGCCGTCGGCTGGGGCTGGTTGGTCGTCGGCTGTGGCCAGTTAGCCAATTGGCCGCTAGTGTAACGGCTGAGGCTGCAGAGGAGAGCCGAGGATTGTGGAGGAGTGAGGAACAGAGTCCAGGAGAGTAGAGGAGAGTCGTCGGTCGGTTGGCAGCAAAACAGACAGCAGGTCGCACGTCCGGTGAACCCAGCCTCCAGTGAGACCTTGGTGGTATGACTCCCCTACCTATGGCTCCGTGGGTGTTCCTTTTTGGCCTCACCATATCGTGCGTTCTTGTGTGGGGAGCGGGAGCTGAGACCCCGCAGGCCTCCCCACCCGACAAATGGTGCGGCGAGCAGGGTCTCCTGCACGGCAGCATTTCATCTCTAGAATGTCTATGTTTTATAGTTTCTAATTTTTTATCAAGATTACCTATTTCCAGAGTCATTGTTATCATTTATTATTTAATTATTTGAACATAGTTTAATTTTTTTTTGTGGCGGGGTTTGGCAAATATTTATAATAGATGATTTGAAGATTTTGTCTGCTAAGTCCAATATCTGGGCTGTGAGGACAGAGCCCCAGAAAACAGTTTCCAGGCTCTTGGCCTCACATAGAAAGGTGCTGGCTCAGGTAGTAAATGACCATCAACTGTGATTGGATGGCCATCAGCTGTGGCTACTTGGCCGTCAGCTGTAACCAGTGAGCCATTGGCCACTAATATAACTGCTGTGGCTACGCTAGCAGAAAATGGGGGCTAGCAAGAAGATGGTGGCTGGGCCTGCAAGCGGAGTAATGAGAGTTGAGAATTGTGTGGCTGCTGTTTCCTGTTTCTCCAACCCAGCCGCCAGCGAGAATATAGTGGTATGACTCCCCTATCTATGGCTCCGTGGGTGTTCCTTTTTGGCCTCACCATATCCCATATCCTGCGTTCTTATGAGGGGAGCAGGACCAGAGACCCCGCAGGCCGCCCCGCACGAGACTCCCGCACGACACATGGCGCAGCGAGCAGGGTCTCCTGCACGACATGGGCCTATTCAGAATCAGCTCCTATTGTTTTTGTTTTCTTTCCTGAGTATAGGTAACACATTCTTATTTCTTTTTGTGTATTTTGATATTTTCTTTACATGAAATACTTTAATGCCTTATAACAATTCTGTATTCTGAATTCCCCCGATAGAGTTTTATAGTTGTTAATTCATGATTTGTAATGTGCCTAGAGTTAAATTGTAAAATTTGTCTCCCTTATGGTATGCAGCTGGTGCTGATTTTTCTCAGAGTTTTTAAATTGTTCCTTTCTTCATTTAAAAAAATAATAATTTTGAGGTTGACTTCTGTGGGGACAGAGCCAGGAGTGCAGTTTCCAGGCTCTCGGCCTCACATGGAAAGGTGCTGGCTCAGGTAGTAAAAACAACCATCAACTGTGATTGCATGGCCATCAGCTGTGGCTAGTTAGCTGTCAGTTGTAACCAGTGAGACATTGGCCACTAATATAACTGCCGTGGCTACGCTAGCAGAAAATGGGGGCTAGCAAGAAGATGGTGGCCAAGCTAGCAAGAGCACATTGCAGTTAGGACAGCAGGTTGCAGACAGTGTGGCTCCTGCTTCCTGTGTCTCCAATCCAGCCGCCAGTGAGAATATAGTGGTATGACTCCCCTACCTATGGCTCCATGGGTGTTCCTTTTTGGCCTCACCATATCCTGCATTCTGTGGGGGGGACCAGAGACCCCAAATGGCGCAGCGAGCAGGGTGGAGCAGTTTTTCTCCCACCAGCACAGGAAAAGCCATGCAGCTGCTGGAGAGATGGAGCCCCGTGGAGAGGTGGAAAGATGTGGACGGTTCCCCAACCAGCACAGGCCGGAGAAAGCGAAGGTCGTTGCAACCCTGTGGGCCGGGGAAGTTCCTGCTCAGGCAGCCCGGATGCAGGACTTATAGTCCCAGGAGGTAACGCTTGCTGAGTCCTCCGTGGGAGATGAGGGTGAGGTCAAGGTCGTCCCTCACCCCTAGGACAGCCCTGGCGAAATGACTATGGACTATGGGGAATTGCCTTCCATCCCTAAGTTAATGGACCGCTTGACTGTTTGTTTGGGAACTGTTGTTAGTGGAACTGGGGGATATTTGCTTTTGTCTCTTGACTACCCGCCATTGAGAATATGTAAGCACCTTGATTGTGAGTCGCTGTTGTTCCAGCAGGGTACCCTGAGAGGCACAGAGAGAGAGGGAGAGTGGCAGTGCCCTGAGAGCCCTGGCTGAGTCCAGGAAGTCTGGCTGAGCCCTGAAGATACCCTGGCTGTGCCCAGGAAGTCGGGCTGTTCCCAGAGAGAGTGGCAGTGCCCTGAGAGCCCTGGCTGAGTCCAGGAAGTCTGGCTGAGCCCTGAAGATACCCTGGCTGTGCCCAGGAAGTCGGGCTGTTCCCAGAGAGAGTGGCAGTGCCCTGAGAGCCCTGGCTGTGTCCAGGAAGTGTGGCTGTGGCAGTGCCCTGAAAGCCCTGGCTGAGTCCAGGAAGTGTGGCTGCGCCCACAGAGAGTGGCAGTGCCCTGAGAGCCCTGGCTGTGTCCAGGAAGTGTGGCTGTGCCCACAAAGAGTGGCAGTGCCCTGAGAGCCCTGGCTGTGTCCAGGAAGTGTGGCTGTGCCCACAGAGAGTGGCAGTGCCCTGGGAGTCCTGGCTGTGTCCAGGAAGTGTGGCTGTGCCCACAAAGAGTGGCAGTGCCCTGAGAGCCCTGGCTGTGTCCAGGAAGTGTGGCTGTGCCCACAGAGAGTGGCAGTGCCCTGAGAGCCCTGGCTGTGTCCAGGAAGTGTGGCTGTGGCAGTGCCCTGAAAGCCCTGGCTGAGTCCAGGAAGTGTGGCTGTGCCCACAGAGAGTGGCAGTGCCCTGAGAAACCCTGGCTGTGTCCGGGAAGACAGGTGGTACCCTAAGAAGTCCAGGAAGTCTGGCCGTGCCCAGAAGCACTGGTGGTGCCCTGGGAAGCCCTGACTGTGTCCGGGAAGACAGGTGGTACCCTAAAAAGTCCAGGAAGTCTGGCTGTGCCTAGAAGTACTGGTGGTGCCCTGAGAAACCCTGACTGTGCCCAGAGAGCCTGGCTATGTCCAGGATGTTGCATTCACCCCCAGGCTCCTCGCACAGGGCCCCTCGCGGAAGATGCTTGTCGCGTAGATTGTGAGGCGAGAGCCTGTAGGGGTGGAGTGTGGGGGCAGAGCCCCAGAAAGTAGTTTACAGGCTCTCGGCCTCACATGGAGGAGTGCTGGCTCGGGTAGTAGATGGCCGTCAGCTGTAGCCAGTTAGCCAATTAGCCGCCAATATAACTGCTGCGGCTACGGAGGAGAAGAGGAAAAGAATGGGGGCTAGCAAGAAGATGGTGGCTGGGCTGGCAAGCGTGGATGGTGGTTTGCGGACAGTGTGGATCCAGCCTCCAGTGAGAGTATAGTGCCGCCAGAGAGAATATAGTGGTATGACTCCCCTACCTATGGCTCCGTGGGTGTTCCTTTTTGGCCTCACCATATCCTGCCATTCCTATGTGGGGAACGGGAGCTGAGACCCTGCCTGCCACCCTGCATAACAGATGGCGCGGCGAGCAGGGTACGGTGCCAGCCAAAGCTCCCCGAAGGGCGGTGGAGCAGTTTGTGCGTATGAACACTCAGTCTCAGGAAGACCAGGAGGAGCAGCTACTGGAGAGCTGGACCTCCGTGGAGGGGTGGGAAGACGTGGACGGTTCCCCAACCAGCATAGGCCAGAGAAAGCGAAGGTCATTGTGACCCTGTGGGCTGGGAAGTGCTTGCTGAGGCCCTCACCCCCAGGTTTTGGAGGACTTAAAGCCCTTGCCTTGCAGAGAGGGCACACATTGTGAGGCTAACACATAGCCTGGTCGAATGACTGTGGACTATGGGAAATGGGCTCCATCCCTAATTTAATGGACCACTTGACTGTTTGCTTGGGAACTTACCACCATGTAGTGAAACTGGCAGATGCTTGCTTTTGTGTCTCGACCGGCCATCATCGATATTGTGTGAGAACCCTGGCTGTGCCCAGAAGGTCTGGCTGTGCCCAGAAAGACTGGTGGTGCCGTGAGAAACCCTGGCTGTGCCCAGAGAGAGTGGCAGTGCCCTGAGAAACCCTGGTTGAGCCCAGGAAGTCCGGCTGTGCCCGGAGAGAGTGGCAGTGTCCTGACAAGCCTTGGCTGTGCTGGGGAGACAGGTGGTACCCTAAGAAGCCCAGGAATTCTGGCCGTGCCCAGAAGGACTGGTGGTGCCCTGAGAAACCCTGGCTGTGCCCAGAGAGCTTGGCTGTGTTCAGGATATTGCATTCACCTCCAGGCTCCTCGTACAGGGCCCCTCATTGAAGAGGCTTGTTGCGTAGATTGTCAGGCGAGACCCTGTAGGGGTGGAGTGGGGGACAGAGCCAGGAGTGCAGTTTCCAGGCTCACGGCCTCACATTGAAAGGTGCTGGCTCAGGTAGTAAATGGCCATCAACTGTGATTGGATGGCCATCAGCTGTGGCTAGTTAGCCGTCAGTTGTAACCAGTGAGACATTGGCCACTAATATAACTGCCGTGACTACGCTAGCAGAAAATGGGGGCTAGCAAGAAGATGGTGGCTGAGCTAGCAAGAGCGGATTGAAGCTAGCACGGTGGATTGCAGCTAGCTAGTGAGGTTGGTTGGCAGAGAAAAGTGGACGGCAGGTTGCGGATAGTGAGGCTCCTGCTTCCTGTGTCTCCAACCCAGCCGCCAGCAAGAATATAATGGTATGACTCCCCTATCTATGGCTCCGTGGGTGTTCCTTTTTGGCCTCACCATATCCTGTTCTTATGTGGGGAGCGGGAGCTGAGACCCTGCATGACACCCGGCATGACAACTTCCTAGGGGTTGTCACAGTTTCTGCACAGCTTAGTGACCAGCCAATGATTTAGGCAGAGGATATGCTCAAATACCTTTAGACATCAATGCTGTATTGATCTGTGTGTAGTTTGGGGAGCACATTCAAAGTTCAATTAGTTCTCATGTCTACCTCAGCTTTCACGTTCTTCTTGGATTTCTCAGGTCTCCCCTGCCTAATAGTTTTCCAGTTTGCCAGGAATGTGTGAGAGCTTATCCTGCCCTTCCACTGCTCTCTCATTTTCATGATCTCCCCATATTTCCACCTTGTTTATGTACCACTTGCCCTAACTGTGACCAAAATAGCAGGCTTCCGAGGTCTGATTTTCCCTGTTCGTTTGCTACCAAGTTAAATGCTTGTACTGAAAATGAGAGCAGGTTTTTGCTGTCCATCTACCCAAAATGAAGACTGTCTCCTTGACTACAATGGTTGTAGTTTTCTCAGTCAAGTTAACAGTGAAAAATAAGTTGCTGTTCTTACCAATTTATTGGGAGGAATTGGTGATGGTGGTGGTGGGGGTTGGGAGTGTTAAAGAGCCTCAGAGAAAAAAGCCACAGAGCCTAGCTATTATTACCTAAACGTTTTTATAAATAAACATTTTGAAATTTGAGTGTTACCATATGTCAATTTCTAGAGCCCCAAAATAGTTGCTTTAGATAATTTTGTCCAGTTTTATTCATTTTTTTGAGGAAGGATTTACTGACATTTGGATTCTACCTTAGCAAGAAATCACAACTGTTCATTGACTACTTGTCACCATGTTCAGGAATCAAGTGATCTTAAACTGTTAAATGGAAATAAATAAGTATATTTCTCAATTAAAACACAGGTGATGAGATTTGTACATATAATGTGAATAGAAAAGATATACGCAGGTATATATCATTGCAGCTCACTGAGAACTTTATTTCATTTGCATTACTATAATTTTGCGGGTACATTTATCACCAACACAAATCTGCTTACTAAGTTTCCTCTAAAAAATTTCCTAATCTTGAACCCATCAAGTTGCTTAGCAATGAGATTGTTAGAACGACAGCTTTGTGGATTATGAAAGTAACCATTTCACGGAAGAAACGTCTGAACACAAAAACAGAGGGTGAGGTTATGAAATCAAGTCACTTCTGGTGAGTGCCCGCACTCAGGGTGAGAGACGTGGTCAACTGAAACTTAAAATGGCTGAAGTTCAACATAACATAGAAGACAGGTAGGAATTATACAGTTCCCGAAAATGCAGGGAGAAGTGAGTTGTTCACTTTCATGTTTATGGAAACTTGCTTCTGGGAATACTGTTTATGTGGGTGAGGTAAATTAGGTTCCCACAATTTTAACTGGAGTTAAGTCAGACCCCTGTTAAACATTTGCTACCCAAACCATAGAGTACATCGGGTACAACTGTGGAAAACTGGAGTAAAAATTTATTTTCCAGGAAATCAAGCTAAGAGTCCCCCAAAACAGCCAAGTTTACCTTCCACGGTTTTCCTTAGTGTACATCTGTTTCCATTTAATGAGAACATGCAACTCTAACTTGGGCCTTACCACTACAAGATTTTAGTATTACATAAAAAGTACTAAAATATAGAAACCATAACTACCTATTTATTTGAGCTCATATTAGATATCTGAAGGTTAACCCTCTTAAATAAAAATTGTCCAATTTGATACACTGTAACATGTATTACATTTAAATAAGTTATAACCTATAGTTTCAGAGTTTCAGAAAAAGCACAAATACCAAGTACACTTGGTTCCAAATAAGGCATAGAGCCATTAATATTTTATAAGGTAAATTTGCGATACTGATAAAATTTCAAAAATAAGTTCTTAAGATGAGAAACTAACACAATTGTTAGAAAATTTTACTTAGGTAATAGGTTACCTAAGTAAAAGGTACGGTTGTCATTCATTCTGGTTTCAAGGGTGGGCAGAACAGAACTTAACAAAACTTCTCTCCCATTTTTATCAGTCTGAGTACATTCATGACATCCCACTCTATTTTTTTTCTTTTTTAGGTTGATTAACTTCGTATGAGTCAGACTCCAAAGGGCTAAAGTACAATTAATCCCTTTTATATTGTCAATCAACTAGCAAATCTGATGTCTTTTCATAAGTGTTAAATGCTTAAGAAAATCACTTAAAGGTCAAAAACAATGCCATTCCAAAATGTAATGGAAAGTATGCCCTTCCCATTCACTTGTGTAAAATAGCCTCTCTGTAGAAGTTATTTTCCACTGGGACTACAAAATCACTCAACTTGAAATACAGTCTTAAATTTCTGCAATATTTCTTTTCCTTGAAAGGCAACATCTAGAAAGGTGTTTGTTTTGTTTTGTTTTATTGTTTTCTTTTAAAAAATGAATGAAGAACACATTTGGAAAAGGTAACATCACATTGGTTCACTTGGCTGCTGAGAAGCATCCGGACATAAGAAATCAATGCACATTTAGCCTCCATCTGTATGTTTTAGTTCTCGTCTTTTTTTGCTTTGTTTCATTTTAGTAGAAACTAAATAAATAAGTAAATATAGTAATCACTCAGAGTCACTATGACAAGGACTTTAGAAACTCATGGAAGAACATACACATTCAATTAATGTTTTCTTTTGTGCATTTATGTCAGTTTTTATGCTAGTGTTTTGATAGTAGTTTCACTCTGTTGACTAAGATGCCTCTACAAAGTAGGAAAAAATTTTATTTCTCCAAAGGCAGGTATTTTCCATATGTTAAAGTGTTAAAACATGCAAATAAAGAAAGTGCTGGATAAATATTGCTTATATCTGAAATAGTCTCAAGGTACCCCTTAGAAATTTGTAGTATTTCCTTAGGGGAAAACTAGCTCTGCTAAACACTAGTATCTAAAATATTCAATTTGTGGTGGGCAGAAATTATGTTTACTGTGAGTATTACAAGCATCTATCATTGTAATTTACCTGTAATAACTGCTCAGGAAATGAATAAATATTTGAATATCTTATTTCTCGTGTGGCTAATCATCCAATTATGAATCATTTTTCACACACACACACACACACACACACACACACGAATAAAACATGCCTTAAAAAGTTTTAAATCTTCAAGAATTAGAATAATGAGAAATGAAAAACAGTAATTTAAATACAGCTACAAAATATTGCAAACTAGGTAAACAGTTAACCAGTAACTAGCAGAAGGAAAGTCTGAGCCCTAATCTTGGGATATGAGGTGAGACAGAAAATTCAATATTAATCAGGCTGCCTTGTACCACAGAACTGTGGAGAAGTGGGATGACAGGGGGTGGGACCAAAGCTAGAAAATAATATTTGAAAGTTTATGGAAAAATGATTACAATATGTTTATACCCTTACATGCTTTGACCAATGAGATACAAGCCAAGTGATGTGTGTGGTTGGTGGGTTATGCCACTAAAGAGAAGGTACATGACCTCCACTTCCCCTTTTCCCTTTTACATTGGCCGCAATGCAGATATGGTAGTGTAATTCCTTCCACATGAGGTCACCAAACCAACCAAGCAACACAAAGAAGTAAACTTCTATGTTATCTATTTTGGGTCTCTGTCTTCACCGCAGTGAAACCTATCCCTCAATAAATACAACCATGGACAATACTGGATACAGAATTGATATGGAATATTCAAGCATTGTGAAAATATTATTTTAAAGACTAGATCCTATAATTAACATTGAAAGTAATGGAAAACCAGGTGGTCCAGGAAGCTTGAGATGAGATTCAATATATTAAAATTCAAACAAACATGTGCAGATTTTATAATAATAAAGAAACAGGAGTAACTAAATGTTCTTAGATAGCAGAGTGAGCAGATAAAAATTATATATTAGGAAGAATAATCCTTTAGTGATAAGCAATTCTTTAATGTATTATTAAATGAGAAGATAGTTTTAAGTAAAAAAGCTCAGAAGATTTGAAATAAGTAAATATAGTAATCAGTAAAGATAGGTACCTAACAGAAACTATCTTTAACAACGAAAATATCATTGAATTATAGAGACTTGAACAGTGATGCATTCATTTCAATAGATAATACTGTAAACCAACTATGTACTAGACATTAGTTTTAGCACCTCTGGAATTAAATTGACATGTTTGGAAGGACAGTTGATATGAAAGGGATATGATCAATATTATTTAGATATATACAGAGGGTGCAATAAATGTATACACATTTTAAGAAAGGAAAAAAAAACTGCATTAAATTTGTATTACTCAATATAGCGATAACAAAAGACGAATCCAAGTCATGTGTATACATTTTTTTGGCACCACGGGTATTTGAGATGAATGTGGGAATTTTAAATATGTACATATTGTAAAACGTTGAAAAAAATTGAATTTCAAATAAGAACAAACATCACATATGTTAAAACAGATGTCAATAACTTCATGATAGCAGCGATTTGAGAACATTTTCTATGGATTACCAAATTATTTTCCGAGGAATTAGCTCCCCACCCATTCTCCAGGCATTCATTCATCACTACCTTTTTGACACTACAGCAAAAGAAGTTAAAAGGCATCAAACAGTCTCCCAGCATGCATTGAAATTAACTCCTAGCATACCTGTGCCATGAGAATTTTGCTTCTGAACAAGAGAGCTAGCAGCAGGATTGTGTATGCTGATGAATAGCATAGGGCTTGAGACCATCATGACTGTGATGGTCAGGTCTGTTGGCCCACCGTTGTCTCAAAATCCAACATCAGAGTTGGTGGCAACATCTGAACTAATTTAAGGACCTCTCCAATTTGTAAATGACATTATAGAGAAAGATTTGGATTTGGTGGGTTGGGAAAAACAAGATGAATGATGTAGGAAACAAAGTGGCTTATAATTGATACTTCTTGTATGGCTGCTAAATAATAATGTGTTACCTAACAGAAACTATCTTTAACAACAGAAAATACCATTGAATTCAGTTACTTAGTTAATAGGGGTGATTTTATAGCTACTGTCAATGTATGTTACCTCCTCTTAGATGAACAAAATGCCAAGAGGCACTGAACAAAAGATGATAGAATTTTGTTCAATATGGGACTTACTAAAAATGCTTTAGGTTTAAATCCAGATAATATTTGACAATTGACAATATTTAGCATGTTAAATGTATCTAGCTAAAATTTTCTCTTTATGTATCATTTGATTTAAATTAAAATAAAATACTTCATTTCAGGATAGAGATTAAAGTGTTTTCAGCTTAGTTATTCTTTGTAGCACGTTTTCTATATGCATTACTTATCTACATAACACCACTTAACATATGATAAACATACCATGTATATGCAATACATATGTAGCATAATACTATATGTAGTGTTATAAATATAGACTGAATTTTCTAACAATATTACACATAAATTAAAACCCTCAGAATAGCATGATTGCTTTAGATCCACATTATTAATTTTATGCAGACAGACTATGACATAAAACAGCTATGTCTCAAAGGGGAGATTCAGAACGAAGTTATTAGAGAGATGGGCTAAAGGATTTTAGTCACAAAAAATCAACAGCATCTTTAACATATAATATGTTTATATAATAACTACGTTTTCCCTTTGGAAATGTTTTCTTCAGTGGTAATACTTTTTAAAAATGAGCAAGTTTTAAATAGATAAGGGTTTATATAGCTTTAACTTAAGTTCTACAATTATGTTATTGACAATATGAGCAATTAAAAAGAAACTGTTTATACAAGTTATGAGCATCAATACATTCTTCAGCTCAGATAGACGACAAAGATATTTTTCCTATGTCTGCTCAATGTAACTTATTCCTTAAAAAATATTTATTTTCCATTGATGAAAATATTTGATTGTTTACTCTTTTTAAAAAATCAAGTGTATCCTGGCAAGCACTAATATTTTGAGAATGAAATTAACAATGTAACACTTTTAGTTCCTCTTATTACAAAGTAGTTTTCCTCTAGTGATAAAATTGCAACAATACTACCATAGCGTATTTCTCAATTCAATAGACTTTCCCTTGAATCTATTAGTGTCCTGAAATGGAACATGTGGAATGCTTTGAAAAACAATGTTTTCTTTCCCCAAATGGTCCCAGGATGAATTTTGTGAGTTAATCATTCAGTAAATAAATATGTATTCAACATCTTCTAAACATTGGATAAGCCATGTAGATATAACAGACTAAATCGCTGACTCAAGGACTTTACCTACCTTTCCAATAATCTAATAAGACAATGTTAGTGGTAATAAGTACAAATATGTTAATACAAAGATCCAATATAATGGGAGAAGGTATGAACTGAGTAGCTGCTCTAATAAAAGGACAATAATTATAAATGTCCTCAAAAGAGAAACCACTCCACATATCCAAGCATAAAAAGGTCACGGTGGTCAGAATGAAACGAATGAGAGGGAACAAAGGAGAGGGAGATACTTGACAGTATAAAGACTTAGGATTTTATTTTAAATATAATGAAGATCTGCTGGAGAGTTTTAAACTAAATATTGGCGTGATAGAATTGAACCAATAGGAAGAGCAGATGGACTACAAAGGGGCACATAGGGAAACCAGTCAGCAGACTATTACACATATTTGGAAGAGAGATGAACCAGGTAGTGGTAAGAATAAACCTTAAGTTATGTTTTGGAAATAAATTCTAAAGAACTCAGCGGGTATGAGGAGAAGGGGAAAAGAGAGATTATCTGATGGGCCAAAGGTGGTGCCGCTTATTGACACTGAAAGTCAGGCCTTAGAAGACAGCACTGGTGGGGCGTGGGGAACACGAGGCTTTCGTTTTCTTTTAATCTTAGTAAGTCTTAAATGCCTAGTCAGTTTTCCAGCTGCATTCCGTACTTAGGATGGCTATAACAAAATAGCACAGACTGGGTGTCTTATCGACAGCAGACATTTATTTCTCACAGTTCTGGAGGCTGGAAATCCTGGGTCAGGGTTTCAACATAGTTGAGTAAGGACTTTCTGTTGGGTTGTGGACTTGTCCTTGTGTCCCCACATTGCAGAAGAGGCAAAGACATTTTCTGGGGATTCTTCTTATAAGGACACTAATTCCAGTCATCAGCCACCCACCCTCATGACCTAATTACTTCTCCAAAGCCAGACCTCCTAATACCATCACCTAGGGCACTAGGTTTTAACATACGGATTTGGGGGT
This sequence comes from Rhinolophus sinicus, assembly GCF_036562045.2. Taxonomy (NCBI): domain Eukaryota; kingdom Metazoa; phylum Chordata; class Mammalia; order Chiroptera; family Rhinolophidae; genus Rhinolophus; species Rhinolophus sinicus. The sequence goes on along the minus strand of NC_133754.1, from coordinate 10,764,688 downwards.
GGGTGGAGGATGGGAAACAACCATTCAGACCATAGCAAACTAGAAATGATAAAATGTTAGGACTGAGCTATGGAGAATAATGTTACTGATTAATAAAATATGGAGCAAGAGGTCTTGATTAATTAGGAGCAGTGATAGCTGCCCCTTAACCAATTGCATTTTGCTCAGAAGATATTATCAATGAAACTTGGACCTGAAGGTTCCAGATGAACACTTTACTTAGTTCTAAGTAGGGACAACAATGAACCTCAAGGCATTTGATATCTGCACTCTGCTTATGAGCAAAAATCATTAAATATACTGAATGCCTACCATAGCTTCTCAAAGAGTGGAACATACCCTATTTCCCTGAAAATAAGACCTAGCCAGACAATCAGCCCTAATATGTCTTTTGGAGCAAAAATTAATATAAGACCTGGTATTATATTATTTATTATATGATAAGACCAGTCTTATAGTAAAATAAGACCAGGTCTTCTTATATTATAGTAAAATAACACCAAGTCTTATATTAATTTTTGCTCCAAAAGACGCATTAGAGCTGATTGTCCAGCTAGGTCTTATTTTCGGGAAAACAGGGTAGGTGATGAAATCAGATAATTAAGTTTCGAACCAGGCCCTACACAAACCAAGGCTGCAACACGGTGGATAACTCTCCCTGGTCCTAGAGAAATTCTGATAAATTATCAGAGGAGTGTGATGGACATTTAGTATATTGACTTTTGTTATGGAAATCTTTGGTGACTTTTTAAAGCCAATATCTTTAAAAAATTGTAGAGATGAATAAAAGATTGGCAAAAATATTATACAGAGTTATATTTGAAATGAAAAATCAGAAGTCATAATTCCCCATTTGTAAAATGTGCACAATTACAGCAATATTTTAAAAATCAAATAAGAAAAAAAAAACCAACAAATGTCCCCTGAGAGGGAGCAGAATATACTACCCCCAAATATGTCTGTCATAAGGATTACTTTCAGCTACTTATTTTTAAAATATCGCAAACATAGGAGAAGCTCTGAAAACTAAGTAGAAGTTATCCATGCTTTTGTAAGAAAAAAATTAACATTTAAAAGGGAAATCTCTATTTGTAAAGGTGTCTCCCTCTCTGTACCTTGAAGGATGGCTCTAAAGCTTTAGAAATTGTCAGTGACTTAAATCTGCTTAACAGCCTTACCCTTGTTTACTGTGTGTTGTTTTGTTTTGTTTTCCTGCTCATCTCCTACAACTGGCCTCCCTGTCACCCCTCAGTGTCTTCTTTGTCTTAAACTGGAGATGGTATTTAAGGTAATGGCTCCGGCCATTTGGGGGAGTTACTCAGGTTTTCCTGGGTTACTCCCACATATACAGGAGGTGTGCATGTTATTAAACTTGTTTGTTTTCTTTCTGTTAATCTGTCTTTATTGGGGAAAGGAGGGTGTCTCAGCCAAGCATCTAAAATGGTAAAGGGAAAATTATTTTTCCTCCCCCACACCCCTAATGCTCCCAAAAATATTTACAGAAAGTAATCATAGAAATATAGAGTTGACATGTTTTCATTATCTCTGGTCATTTACATTGTAATTAAATCTATTTTAATGTATTTAATACATGGAATATCTTATATGAGAGTTCAGAACGAGCCACCCCAAGATGTGCCTCAGTGGTCGGCAGCTTACTTTGAGCTAAAGGCAACTTGAGCTTCAGGCTCCAGAGAAACGTCTGTCCCTCCCTTAACTGCCTAGAAGAACTTGAATTATGGCCCTTGCCCATAAGAGATCACAGAGATACCTTCTTTTGACCTATAGAGCAGGGCAAACTTCTGTTACTAAACATCTGTTCTTACATCCGCAATAACCTGACCCTTTGAAGCCCCCAAGGTCCCTTACCGCATCCCTAGCTCGGGATGTCTTATACACCTTAGTCCCCCTTCTATCTCTGAACCAATCCTGCACGTGGGGCCTCTGACTCCCATTGGGGGGGGATGGGCCTCCATACACATGTATGTATTAAATTTGGTTATTTTCTCCTGCTAATCTATGTCATGCCTATTTGATTATTAGACCAGCCAGAAGAATCTTAAACATAAAGTTTGTTCCTCTGCGACACTTATATAGTGAGGAAATTAAAATACATACATACATGCATACATACATACATGTATAAAAGGCATACTTTCTAATTGATGGAATTAAGATAAATAATATTTTGAACTGCAGAACTGCAAGTAGTTCCAAATCAGAACCCTGAATAGTAAGAATATGTTGTCGATGCCCATTTGTATATTCCTTTTGTCGGTTTTCATGAGATTGTTAACCTGAAAATAAAAAAGCCAAAGAGAGGTAACAAACATTTGTTGACACCAAATTATCAGTCCTAATAATCAGGAGGCCTGCTTTCCTGTTAGCTTTGCAAACAGTTGTTTAGAAGTCAGTGCTTCTCTTCCCCAGACCTACATCATTTTGCCCAGTTCAAACATTCCAGAGGTTCGAGGAGTGAGACCTGCAATGCAGCTCCTCTGGAAAGGCTGCTCTGCCTCCATTTTAAAATGGCTGCACTTATGCCAACTTCTCACAAGGTGTTTTTCCTCGATTTAAAATTGTCAACTTATTTATTTAGAACTTTTCCAGGTGAATTCCAGCCTTTTACAAAATAAGATATCGTATGAGGTTTGCTGCTTTTAAGTCCAGGTAGGTTAAATGTTAAAGGAGTCCATCACAGACTGTAAAAGAGAATCGCACTCACAGCGCACACTGTCTCAAGGTCAAAAGCCAGGTGAAACTTTGAGAAATTTCAGAGAGAAAAGGAGATTTCCTGTTAGGTTAAAGCTCTTCCATATCATTTTATATTTATATTTTCTAGAAGTTTTAATAAAGATGGTTTGTGAGTAGTTACTGAAGTAAACTTCTTTTTAATGATTTGCTATGACAGTCTTTCTTACAGTATAACTGTAGTTGTGTGTTTACCATTTTTATGCCATTGTGACTCTATATATCCTTTATTTCATCACTCCCTTGATGCTGCAGCTTATTTTTCAAGTTAAATAAAAACACTAGCACAGAAACAAAGAATGTGCTGTAATCTTCTGACCCTCGTGCTGACAGTTCCATATATTTTGAAGTAAATAAAGATATAGAATCAGGATTATGAAACAAACATGCACTTCAAAGAGATGGTTCATAAATTTATTGCTTGACTGTAGTGCAACTGCCATAGTTTTTGATGGACAAGAACATATATCTGGAAAGTGAAACAAAGATAGTGGCTCACTGTAATTCAAAGATAATAACTACTAGAAAATACAATTGTGGAGCAAATGTGAGATTGTTGGTTTCCTAGGGATTTATTAATTTGATGTATTTTAATCCCTGCCTGCTGTGAAAGAATATTGTCACTCAGATGATGGGGTCTCACTCATTTTATAAATCGTTCTGATCATCTTTTTCATTTACACCTAAAATTCATCTGGCAGTTGCAAAAGGCCTCTGCTGCACAGCAGTCAGCCACCTACAATGAATGTAAGAGCCCCGTCCAGGCTTCAAATGTCACCACATTGCCATCTTATTGTGAATGACTGAAATTTGCTTCCCGTTGTTAGTGGTGCTGAAAATTGCCACAGGTTTCTACAGTTTATAATGTATTGTCTAAACCGAAAACATTTCCCAGATTGAATTGACCTTTTAGAAAACAGCACTTTCATCCTCAAAATGCAGGACTGTTGCAATATTTTATTTAAAAAGGTTATTTAGTTATAAAACTTGGAGAAAGGGTAAGGAATTAGAACTGAGTATATCTCTCTATATAATGCATTGCTGTCAAAAAATACAAAAACAAAAACCACTGATTGCTTCACCCTCCAAATGCTACTGAGAATAATGCAGTGGGAAAACCACATCTTTCCTATATCAGTAGAAAAGAGCAATAAAAGGAGTGAATGCATTTTTTATGCTGTACTTTTAATTGGTCTGTCATTTTGTTATCAAAAAGGGAGTAGAACATTTTCAAGTCTTAGAAAACTTATCCACAGTGTAGAATACTTCCTCATCATCTGAAAGTGTGTGTGTGTGTGTGTGTGTGTGTGTGTGAGAGAGAGAGAGAGAGAGAGAGAGAGAGAGAGAGAGAGAGAGAGAGAGAGAGAGAGAAGGCTTAATAAAAAATAAGAAACATTAAGAATGTATCAAAACCAATTATTTCACTAGTTGAACAAATCAGTAAAGGGGAAAAAAATTTGACTAACTGAAGTAATTTAAGTAAATTTTACTTTATGGGGTTCAATAAACATGGTTCATAAAGCTGGAAGAAAAAAAGCCAACAAATCATCCAAAACCAGAGTCAACTTTGTAAAATATAACTTTGTAAAACTGAAAAGCTTCTCATATTCTCTTTTTCTTTCCCCCCCCAAACATTTGGTTATTGATCATGGTCAGAGAATAAATAGAACATCTCTTGAGTCAAATATTGTGGATAATAAATTTCAGAATTTAAAAAAAAAGTATTTTAAATGCACTGAATATTAAAACAAAGTTAAATTATTATTAAATGTCTTTTAATATTCAGAAAACAATAGAAACTTTTTAGTACTTTCTGGCCATTTTTATAAACAATTACCTTTGAGTCATCAGAGTGCTAAAATTCCATAGTATTTGTTTACTGTTTCCATTTCATTCTATTAAAAAAAAAATGAAAACACTGTACTCGCTCAGCTTTCAGCTTTCTTTTGGTTTGATAGACTGCTCTACAATGTCATGAATGCATTTGCAGACTGTTAGAAATATGGTTACTGCTTTAGAGGCAGGAATATATCTCCATGTGAGGTTTCAGTCCAAAAGTACAGAAAAACATATGGGACTTAGATAAAACCGGACAATGGTGAAGTTGATGACAATAATTATGATTGTAATTTCAGTAAAAAAATAAAAGAACTTGAAGGTCAATATAATATTTATGGCTTAGGTAAATTAGACAATAATTAATAAATAACTATTATAATTGCACATATAATATTGTGCAGTATCAATGGTTGAGCTAATATTATATGCAATCATTTAAATTTTTTGTAACTACATTTTAATTGCATATAAAACTAGCAATTTATATGACTGATATAATTATTAGAGAACACTGAGGCTACATAGGTTAATTTCTATAAGAAACCCTGAACATTTGGGCAATGTCTCTTGTAACACTACTAGTGATAGACCATTTCCACAAAGACATAAAACTTTAAAAAAGTCAAACATGTGTACCTATAATCCAATTTAAGAAATTGAATATTCCTTTTTTTTTTTTTTAGCTTTTATTTATTTTAAGAGTGTTTTCTTTATTTTAAGTGTGCTTTTCTAGGACCCATCAGCTCTAAGTCAAGTAGTTGTTTCAGTCTAGTGGAGGATGCAGCTCAGAGTGGCCCATGTGGGGACCAAACCACCAACCTTGTTGTTAAGAGCACCGCGTTCTAACCAACTGATCTAACCGGCCGCCCCCAGAAATGGGATATTCTTAGTACATAATAATCCCCTGTGTGTCCCTCCCTAATTGCATCACCCTCCTTCCACACAAGTAATCATCCTTTTCTATCAATCATTACTTCCTTTTCACCTTACACAAATTTATCTCTAAACAATACAACATTTAACTTTGCCTATTTTGAGCGATATATAAATAGGACGTTGCTTCATTTTTCTATAGCTTTCTTCCATTGTTCAAAATTTTGATTTTGAAATCAACTTTGTTGAGGTATATAGTTGGCATTTATTAATATTCATTGCTGAATAGTATCCATTGAATTAAAATACCACATTTTATGTATACATTTTCTTTGTGATATCTATTTTGGTTGTTTCCAATATTTAAATTAGTAAATGATGTTTCTACTAATATTATTGTGCATATCTCCTGGGACACATTGCAAGAGTTTCCCTAGGGAATATGTTAAAAAGTAAAATTGTGGATCAATGATATGCAAATGTTCAACTTTTCTAACAAATCCGAAAATGTTTTTCAACTTGGTTGTGCCAAGGTAAACTCCCTATAATAGGAATAAAATGTCCTGTTGCCTAAAATCTCACCAAAACAAGGAATTGTGCAACTTCTTTTATTTTTCCTGATATAGTGTGTATAAAATGATATCTTATTATGGTTTTAATATTTAATGTATTGATTACTAATGAGTTGAAATATTACTTCACAGGTTGATTTACTTGTTTGTTTTCTCTTTCACAAAATTCTTGTCTATATGTTTCACACAATTTTTCTATGTTTGCTTTATTTTGGTTTTGAGTTTTTAAAAGATATGTGTTATTTGTAATCTTTTATTATTTTAATATATATTTTCCCAGCTTTATATGATCCTTTGCTGGAACAAAAAATATATATATTTCACAATTTTAAAAATTATATCAATTTTAAAATAAAAATTATATAGAATTAACTTTTTTTTTTTTTAATGGTGCAATGTTAGGAGCCCAATTCAAATTTTTCCTGTGCACAATTACCCCAACATCATCTGGCTTTTATAGCAGATATGCTGAACCCAAGGGTTCAGAATCAAATTTATGGTTATGTGTGAGTCAGTTTGAAACTCTGTATTTTGCCTACCTGTCCATACCTATGCCAATACTGATATGTTTCTATAACTTTAAATTTATGTTACATTTTGATATCTGGCAATGCATGCCCTCCCCTTATCTCCTCCTTCAGGAGTCTCTGTTATTGTTTAGCTTTTTGCTCTTCATTGTTCATGTACAAAGGATGAACTTGATTTTTCCCCTTACTATACTGTAACTAAATAAAACCATGTTCATAAAAGTTATAATAAGAAAGGTCCAATATGGCAGAATAGGTAGATGTTATGCCTGCTCCCTCCCAGGATCACACCAAAATTACAACTAAATTATAGAACAATCAACCTTGAGAATCATCTGAAGACTAGCTGAACAGAAACCCTATATTGAGAATATAAAAAAGAGGCCACATTGAGACTGACAGGAAGGAGACATGAACCAGGGTGACCTCAAACCCACAATAGGATTGAGCACCAGGAGGGACAATTCAGCACCAGAGTTAGCTCCTCAAGAGGGAAGGGTCCCAGCCCCCCTAGGGGTCCTGAGGTAGGAAGAAGAGTCCCCGTTAGTATCTGGCACTGGAAATCTATGAGGATTCCACCTGGAGGTCCTGGTGATATGGAAAGCAGCTGGAAACCTAAGATGTCTTCTTAAAAGGCTTGCACACACACTCGCTCACAGACAGTCACCCTGGGCTCCTGTCGAGGGACAGTGATTCGAGAGGCACCAGAGGCATACAGGGAAAGACTGAGTCATGTGGCTTCACAGTGAGGGCTAGAGGGACAGCCGCCATCATCCCTGTGTGCAACCTGCCTCCCATGTAACTGACAAGAAGGCATCATCTTTCCCGTGTTGAACCCACACCCACAGGACCAAGTCTGAGACCTCTTTGGTCTGATACCATGTTTCCCCAAAAATAAAACCTAGCCAGACAATCAGCTCTAATGCGTCTCTTGAAGCAAAAATTAATATAGTAAAATAAGACTTTAATATAATTTAATTTAATATAATATAACTATAATATAATATAATATAATATAATATAATATAATATAATATAATATAATATAATATAATATATAATACCGGGTCTTATATTAATGTTTGCTACAAAAGACGTATTAGAGCTGATTGTCCAGCTAGATCTTATTTTCAGGGAGACAGGGTAAAATCCACACATGTGTGCATCACCTTGATGATGCCCTTGGACCCCACCCCACCCAGCTAGTGAGGCATCGCCCAGGGCTCCCTCAGCTCCTGGGTGACCAGCCCCACCCTGTGAGCTGCAAAGGGCTTGTACAGCAGCAGACAGCCCAAGGCAGCCTGGAAAACTTTCAGTGGCAGGTAGCCAGCCCGAGCTTTCACTGCAGCCCTTCTTGGCTAACTGTTGGGGATCTGCGGGCACAAGACAAGAGGTGGCAGGCTGCAGGGTTCCCAGGGCTTTGTGTGGAGTGGCCATAGGTTTGGTATTGGCACAGAAGCTAAATACACTACATTAACTTTATGAAAACGTCTGGCCACACCCAATTCAGTTGGCATCACCAGGGGCATTGTAAACACTGGGTCAACAAGCCTGGACTACACATCTAAGAGGGCTCATTCAGCTGCTGAGCCTTATGAGCTGCTGGCAGATGGCAACAGGCCTAGAGGGGCCCTGGGCCTTTTGCTAAGTTGCCCCAGGCCTGATAATGGTGGCAGTTGACCTTGGTTTACATCAAGGCCACCCCCAAACCGCCCCCACACATACATCTCTAGGTACAAAACAGGCAGCAACCAGTTGCATATAGCCTTGTAGCTCCTACCAGGTAGCCCTGGGCTGGTCATAGGTAAAGCTGACACTGGCCTACACAGAGTCCCTCCCAAAAGGCACAAGAAAGAACATACTCAGAGGCTGGTCTCAGACCATACCAGAGAACTACCTGATTAGCCCCACAAACAATACACCCGAAGGATGGTATCAAAAGGAATAAAAGCACACTCAGGCAGATCCTGCTCTGAGGTGTCAGCCCCAACACAGCAACTCATATGCTGTGGGCATAGCCAATACTCACAGCCAGCCATCCTGAGAGTCAGTGCCACCCAGTGATGTGCCAAAAGCAATTAAGACTCAACTACAACAGGATAATATACACAACACACAAGAGGGCCACTCCAGGATCACATGCACAGGTGATCAGAGATCGTACCACTGTACCACACAGGATGACTACTACACAAGGCCACCTGGCAGAGACTGAGACACATAGGAGATTTAGCTGATACATAGAAGTAAACGAAGAGAGGTAGCCACAATGAAGAAACAAAGAAACATGTTCCAAAAAGAACAAGAGAAAACTCCAGAAAAAGAACTAAATAAAATGGAGACAACCAACCTACCAGAGCAGGGTTTAAAACACCAATTATTTAAAAGACAAGGTAGCATAAAACATACAATCAGAATACCAAAAAGAAAGAAAATAATAATAATAATAATAATAATAATAATAATAATAATACAGTTTAAGGGACCTGTAGGAAAACATCAAGTGTAACAATATTCGCATCATAGGAGTACCAGAGGAAGAGAGGGAGCATTGGATCAAAAACCTATTTGAAGAAATAATGACTGAAAACTTCTCTAACCTGGTGAAGGAAATAGACATAAAAGCCCAGGAAGTGCAGAAGGTCCCAGACAAGATGAACTCAAACCAAGACACATTATAAATAAAATGGCAAAGGTTAAGAACAAAAAGATAATGCTAAAAGCAGCAAGAGAAAGACAACTGGTTACTTACAAGGGAGTTCCCATAAGATTGTCAGCTGTTTTCTCAACAGAACTTTGCAGCCCAGAAGAGAGAGGCAGGAATACTGAAAGTGATGAGAAGCAAGGGCCTACAACTAAGACTCTAGTCAGCAAGGCTGTTACTTACCATTAAAGGAGAGACAAAGAGCTTCCCAGGCAAGAAAAAGCTAAAAGAATTACGCCAGCTTTATACCAAGCCAGTATTACAAAAAATGTTAAAGGGACTACTTTAAGATAAAAAGAAGAGGGAAAACAAAGAACCTAAAGAAGATCAATAGTATGAATAATAAAATAGCAATAATTATGTACCTATCAATAAGTTTAAATGTAAATGGATTAAATTCTCCAACCAAAAGACATAGGGTAGCTGAATGGAAGAAACAAACATGCCAAAAAAAACACATAGCCATACATATGCTGTCTACAAGAGAACCATCTAAGATCCAAAGACACACATAGATTGAAAGTAAAGGGATGGAAAAAGTTATTTCATACTGATGGAAACAAACAAACAAACAAAGCAAGGGTGGCAATACTTGTATCAAACAAAATAGATTTGAAAATGAAAACTATAATTGGAGACAAAAAATGACATTACATAACGATAAAGGGATCAATCCAAGAAGAGGACATAATCCTAGTAAATATTTATGCATTCAACATAGAAGCACCTAAATATATGAAACAAATATTGGTCAACATAAAGGGAGAGATTGGGAGTAGCACAATCATACTCAGGGACTTTAACACCACATTGTCACCAATGGACAGATCTTCCAAACAGAAAGTTACAAGGAAAAGTGGCCTTAAATGACATACTAGACCAGATGGATATAATTAATATTTTTAGAGCATTTCACCCCAAAGCAGAAGAATATACATTCTTTTCAAGTGCCCATGGAACATTTTCCAAGATAGACTACATGTTAGACCACAAAACAAATCTCAATAAACTTGAAAAGATTGAAATTGTATCAAGAGTCTTCTCTGACCACAATGACATGACACTAGACATTAATTACACATAATGAAAAACACACAAATACATGCTGGCTAAATAACATGCTATTAAACAATGAATGGTAAACAATGAGATCAAGGAAGAAATCAAGAGATATCTTGAGACAAAAGAAAATGAAAACACACTGATCCAAAATCTATGGGGCACAGTGAAACTAGTCCTAAGAGGGAAATTCATAGCAAGACAGACCTACATCAAAAATCAAGAAAAATCTCAAATAAATAATCTAACTTTACACCTAAGGGAACTGCAGAAAGAATTGTAAACAAAGCCCAAAGTGAGTAGAAGGAAGGAAATCATAAAGATGACAGTAGAAATAAACAAAATAGAGGCTAAAAAATAATAATACCAAAGATCAGCAAAACCAAGAGCTGGTTCTTTGAAAAGAGAAACAAAATTGATACACCATTAACCAGACTCATCAAGAAGAAAAGAGAGAGGATACAAAATAATAAAATCAGAAATGAAAGAGAAGTGACAATGGACAGCACAGAAATCTGAAAGAAATGGATAAATTCCTAGAAATACACAATTTTCCAGTTTTCCAAGGCTGAATAAAGAACAAATAGAAAATCTGAACCAACCAATTAGTACCAATGAAATCGAATCTATAATCAACAAGATCCCAAACAAAATCCTGGACTAGATGGCCTCACAGGTCAATTTTACAAACATTCAAAAAGGAATTAATACCTATTCTTCTCAAACTGTTCCAAAAAATTCAAGAGGAAGGGGAGGCTCCCAAGATCATTCTGTGAGGCCACCAGTACCCTGATTCTAAAACAAGGAAAACAATTACAAAAAAAGAAAACTATAGGCTGATATCCCTGATGAACATCGATGCAAAAATCTTCAACAAAATCTTAGCAAACAGAATCCAGCAATACATTATACAGATCATACACCATGATCAAGTGTTATTCATTCCTGGTATTCAAGGTCTGTTCAATATCTGCAAATCAATTAATGTGATACACCAAAAAAACAAAATGAAAAATAAAAATCATATGATATCAATCGATGCAAAAAAGCGTTTGACAACATCCAGCATAGATTTATGATGAAAACTCTCAGCAAAGTAGGAATAGAGGGGCTGTACCTCAACATAATAAGGACTGTCTATGACAAACCCACAGCTAACATCAGACTGCATGGGGAAAAGCTAAAAACATTCCCCTTAAGATCAGGAATAAGACAAGGATTTCCACTTTCACCACTTTTATTAAACATAGTATTAGAAGTCCTAGTCACAACAATCAGACAAGAGTAATAAATAAAAGACATCCAAATTGGAAAGGAAGAATTGAAACTGTCATTATTTGCAGATGACATGATACTATATAGAGAGATCCCCAAAGATCTCACCAAAACCATATAACTGGTAAATCAATTTAGTAAAGTAGCAGGATACAAAATTAATATTCAGAAATCAGTTATATTTTTATACACCAATAACGAACTATCATAAAGAGAGCAATCATAAGAAAACAATCCCATTTATAATCACATCAATAAAATACAATAAAATACTTTGGAATACATTTAACCAAGAAAGTAAAAGATCTGTACTCAGAAAATCATAAGACATTAAAGAGAGACATTAAAGAAGATACAAATAAATGGAAGCATATACCATGCTTATGTATAGGAAGAATTAATATAATTAAAATGCCCATACTACCCAAAGCAATCTATAGATTCAATGCTAATCCAATCAAAATACCAATGGCATTTTTTTGAAGAACTAGAAAAATAACCCTAAAATTTATATGGAACAATAAAAGATCCCAAGTATTGAGATCATTATGCTATGCAAAATAAATCATACAGAAAAAGTTGAGAACCATATGATTTCACTGATATGTGGGATATAAAACTGAAAGCAACAAAGGAATAAGACAAACAAACAAAGAAACAAAAACTCATAGACCTAGACAGTAGTTTAGTGGTTACCAGAGGGGAAGGTGGAAGGGGGGTGGTAGATAAGGGAAAACGGGATCAAATATATGGTGATGGAAGGAGAACTAACTCTGGGTGGTGAAACACAATGTGATATATAGATGATGTATTACAGAATTGTACATTTGAAACCTGTGTAACTTTACTAAACATTGACACCTCAATAAACTTTAATAAAAAATATATAAATAAAAAGACCCCAAATAGCCATGGAAATCTTGAGAAAGAAGAACAAAGTTGAAGGTATAATGCTACCTCATATGAAACTATACTACAAGGCTATAGTGATCAAAATAGCATGGTATTGGCATAAAAACAAACACATAGATCAATGAAACAGAATAGAGAGCCCAGAAATAAATCCATGCCTATATGGTTACTTAATCTATGACAAAGGAGGCAAACAGACATAATGGGAATAAGACAGTCTCATCAATAAATGGTACTGGGAAAACTGGACAGATATATGCAAAACAAAATGAAACTGGGCCATCTTCTTACTCCATATACAAGAATAAACTCAAAATATATTTAAGACTTAACTGTAAACTCCCAAACCATAAAACTCTTAGAAGAAAACCTAGGCAGTAAACACATAATAATAGTTTTACTGATATATCTCCTTAAGCCAGGAAAACAAACAAAAAAAATAAATAAATAAAAGAAGAAGAGAAAGAAATGGGACTACATCAAACTAAAAAGTTTTTTCACAGCAAAGGAAACCATTAACAAAACAAGAAGACATCCTACTGAGTGGGAAAGATATTCGCCAAAGATACATCTGATAAAGGGTTAATATCAAAAGGATATACAGATGGCCAATAGACATACGAAAAAATGCTCAAAGTTGCTAATCATCAGAGAAATGCAAATTAAAGCCACAATGAGATGTCACCTCACACCTGTCAGAATGGCTACCATTAATAAATCAACAAACAACAAGTGTTGGCGAGGACATGGAAGAAAGGAAACTTTCATGTAATATTGGTGAGATTTCAAATTGGTGCAGCTACTATGGAAAACAGTATGGAGGTTCTCCCAAAAATTAAAAATAGAGCTACCTTATGATTCAGCAATTCCACTCCTGGGTATTTGCCCAAAGAAATCCAAAACACAAATTTGAAAAGACATATGAACCTCTATGTTCACTGAAGTGTTATTCACAATAGTCAAGATACGGAAATAATTGAAATGACCATCAATAGACAATTAGATTAAGAAATTGTGGTACATATATACAATGGAATAATACTCTGTCATAAAAAATAATGATATAGTACCATTTGCGACAACTTGGATGGACCTAGAGAGTATTATGCTAAGTGAAATACGTCCGACTGAAAAATACAAATACCATATGACCTCACTTATATGTTGAATCCAAAGAACAAAATAAATGAACAAACAAGACAGAAATAGACCCATAGATACAGAGAACAAACTGATGGTTACTAGATGGGGAGGGGGGCATTGGAGGGCTGAATAAGAAACGTGAAGGGATTAAGATGTTCAGGTTGGTATTTACAGAAGAGTCCCTGGGATGTAAAGTACAGTATCGGGCGTATAGTCAATAGTATTGTAAAAACTACATATAGTGTCAGATGGGCACCAAACTTATTGGGGGGGATAATTTCATAAATTATATAAATGTTTAACTACTATGCTGTACACCTGAAACTAATATAATATTGAATGTCAACTATAATTAAAAAGAATGGTCACAGGATGTGTAGTGCAGAGTGGGGAATAGCGTCAATAAAGTTCTAATAACTACGTACAGTGTTGGGTGGTTAGAAGACCTGTTGGGATGATCACTTTGTGAGTAATGTAAATGTCTGATCACTATGTTGTGCCTGAAACCAATAAAAAAGTTGTAATAAAATAAAGAGTATTTTGATTAAAAATATAATTGAAAATGCTTTTTGTGTCAAGATAATTCTCAGTATCGTAGATTGTACAATAAAGTAAATTTATGGTTGAAATATAACACTGTAAACAATATTTAATAACAAGACATAAAGTGGGGAAGCGTTCTAATAATGTAATGGATATATTAAGAATATAAAATAGTTTCTACTGATTATCAAAAAATAAAGACAGTAATCTCATAGGACAAAAAATGTGAAAAAGATATGAAGAATCAATTTGAAAAATAATATACAAATGAAAGGTATATTTATTAAAGTTATATACATTTACTAGTAAATAGAAAACTGGCATTTCCTAATGAAATACCATTATTAACTAATCAGACTAGCAAATGTTAAATTTATTGATAAAATTAGTTTTAGAAAAGGTATGGGAAATGGGGTATCATACAAAATTGGTTACTGTGCACATTGCAACAATTTTTACGGTCACATTATAATTGTTATCTAATCAATAGGGTATATCATTTGAAATACCTCTTCTTGATATCTCTCCTACAGAAATATTCACATGCACAAAAGATGCATGTACTAAGTTTATGGCAACACCAAGTGATTATAATGGTATCTCTGTACTACGTAATACTATGCAGCCATTACAAAGTAATTAAGTGGATTTGTAGATATTTACATTAAATATCTCTAAAGTATATTGTCAAAATATATTAATATATATTTTACATCCATTCAGTAACACGCTACTCAGCAGTAAAAGAGGAATGAATTATTGATGCTCATTACAACATAGATGAATCTTGAAATAAGTCGCTGAGTAAAAGGACCCAGAAAAAAGAGCATAGACAGTATGATTCATGCATAGAAACATCCAGAAATGTTAATCTATAATGAAGAATGCAGATCGGTAATCTGTGGGGAAGTGGGTATTGGCAGAAAGGGACTACCAAGGGGCACAAGGAAACTTTTGAGCCTGGTGGAAATGTTCATTTCCTTGATGGTGATATGTACATGTGTCAAGGCTGAGCAAACTGTACTCTCTAAATTTGTGTGATTTATGTACTTCAATTATACTTCAATATGATTTGAAAACAAAAACAGTTTGAGAAACCTACTACTTCAGGATGTTCAGATTCAGGTCCTTTCCTGGCTCCATTCCAGGAGAGAAATATTTGTCACTTGGGAGGAATATACCAAGGAATCTCCTGTGTTTGCAAAATTGTAACATGGACCTTATACAGCCCACAGTTAATTAAAACTATAGCTGACAGTGGAAAGACGTGACTTTGTCTAGTAAAATGTGTATAGTCAGATCATGGTGGTAGGAGAGTTATTTATTCAGATATATGGCTTACTCAGCCCCACAAGACAGATTATCTGAGAGCATTGTAGGAAAGCAGAAGAAGAGCCTGAATTCAATAAAAAAAACAAACCCTTGACTGGAAGAGGTGATGTCAGTAGTTCTGTGATCACATTGAGTGGTTATGGCCAGAATATAAATACCTCCATAATTTCCATCAAAGAAATCATTGAATTTAATTATTACTTGATCAGTTGCCTAGATTTATTCACTAGCTACAGATCGTGTTTTTCCAACACTATCATTGTTCGAACTCTTTTGTGGTTTCCAAACTTTTAAAAAGCAATAGACCCTTTAATGAAGCAAAATCTCACTCAAAATATTCACCTCAATCACCACCCCTGGCATTGATAAAAGCGAGATATTTATTTTATAGGGTTACATTTTTAAACCTGATAATGAATAAGAATAATATAACGAGGGGATAGTGGCTACCTAGGGCCATATGTAGTGCTTGAGGACTATTGCTGCTGATGTGTCAGCCTCAGCATCCATTTCTATATCCTGTCTGAACTTCAGTTTTCAGAAATCTGATTCATTCAGATTTCAGTAGTTTCAAACGGCATTTCTTTTTATCAGTGCCCATTGCAAACTGAGTATACTCTTCCATGAAGCTGATCTAGATTCTTGAGAAGACCGGGACAAATATTTGCTTATACGTTAAATCACTATTAACTAATAACTGATTTCATTCCTTACCGAAACACTCAGGCAAGACACAGCAACAATTTACAATCACTGTTAAATTATCTACTATGAAAGTGACACAATTCAAGGCGCCGTGCACTTACTTATCATGGTACAACTTTTACTCATGATAAGCACATGCAAAACAAACATACCTGAGCCTTATATGACATTCCACAATGAAGAACACATGTGGTTAACAGTGTTTTACTTGTACAATTGTGTGTGTTTCAGACATGCAAAAGCCTAAGTCAAAATTTGGAAAAGAAAAAAAAAAAAAAAAGCTGAGTCAGAACAGAGTGACAACCTCAATAACCAACAAAAAATTCAAAGATACTAACCCGGATAGCAGAAAATACCCGGATAGAAAAGCTATCCGGGTTAGTATTTGGAAAAAATTCTAAGATGAACCCCAGTGACCCATTACCATGTATACCCCCTCTCTGAGTGATGGTAGAAACTTTCAATTACTTTTAACCAACAGAACATGGCAAAAGTAATGGATTATCATTGTTATTAATACCATGTTTCCCAGAAAATAAGATCTTGCCAGACCATCAGCTCTAATGCCTCTTTTGGAGCAAAAATTAATATAAGACCCGGTCTTATATTATATAAGATTCAGGCATATTATAGTACAATAAGACCAGGTCTTATATTAATTTTTGCTCCAGAAGACGCATTAGAGCTGATGATCTGGCTAGGTCTTATTTTTGGGGAAACACAGTATGTTACTGTTATGCAGGGTCTCTGTTCCCAATCCCCACATAAGAACGCAGGATATGGTGAGGCCCAAAAGGAACACCCACGGAGCCATAGGTAAGGGAGTCATACCATTATAGTCTCACTGGCGGCTGGGTTGGAGACACAGGAAGCAGGAGCCACACAATCCGCAACCTAACGTCCACTTCTCTGCCAACCAACCTCACTTGCTAACTGCAATCCTCGCTTGTTAGCTTAGCCATGGCAATTATATCAGTGGCTAATGGCTAACCAGTAACAGCTGATGGCCAACGAGTCATCATCTAATAACCGAGCCAGCACCTCTCCACGTGAGGCCGAGAGCCTGGAAACTGCTCTCTGGGACTCTGTCCCCACAGTTACATTATATGGCAAAGGTGAAGGGATTTTGCAGATGTAATTAAGGTCCCTGATTAGTTGATTTTAAGTTAATCAAAAGGGAGGTTATCCTTCCTGGGCCTGACTTAATCAGGTGAAACCTTTCAGAGACAGAAATCCAACTCCCTTGCCCATCTTGAAGAAACAAATCATGAAATATACAGCCAACAAACACATGGGCTTAGAAGAGGACTTTGAGCTTCACGTGACCCCCCTCGCTTCTATCAGGGTCTCACCTGAATGCACCCAAGATCAGAGGGCTCAGCTAAGCCCTGCCTGGACGCCTGGCCTACGGAAGCTGTGGGATAATAAATGTGCACTGTTTAAACTCCTAAACATGTGGTAATTTGTTGTCCAACAATAGGGGAAAATATGTATACATATTTATATTGAAAAAAAATATAGATACTGTTATTATTATCTCCATGTTTTCAGTAAAAGATACTCAGGGATTTGCCCAAGATCACAGAACATGGTATACCTGGATTTAAAACTAAGCAGGCTGACTCCAGAGTAAACCAAATCGTTGTGACTAATATAATATTACTTTTACCTTCTGAATATTCAAGATGTTGAAGAGTTTCAAAGTTAATGGTTTTCCAACACATTTAACAAGGTAGATGATCATGGTGAGTAAAATTGTTTTAGTCTAAAATTATGTGTAACTCATAAAAAAGACTGTGACTCCCTGTTAAATTCACACTAAATGCAAAAGATAATTGATATTGTTGCCCAGTGTTGCCATTCTGGCTTTTGAAGTAAGAAACACAGAACTGAAGACTTGACTGCAAGGAAAAAAGAACAGAGAACAGATCGACTGTTGGCATAACACCTGATCTACTCGTATACTGAATTTTATGGGTGAAACAAGATTTTAAAAAAAACTTTTCAATGTACCTCAAAACCACTTGTTTCTCCAAATGCTTATTTTAGCGTTTTTCCATATATTGAGGTGGTGGTGTGTTTGAAACTGAACAAGATGAAATATCAAATGTTATAGTGCTGAATTGGGAGAAGGAGAGAGAGAGAGAGAGAGAGAGACAGAGAGAGACAGAGACAGAGACAGAGAGGGAAAGAGAGGGAGAGAGAGAGGGAGGAGAGAGGAGAGAGAGATTAAAATAATTTCTTATAAGATCTTTTAAATGATCTTGTATGGCAGGAGACAAAAGGTCATTTATCTCTTATCATTCAAGAGATGAAAGAGTGAGAGACATAAAATTTATCTGTTCAATTCTCCCTCATTTTATTCTGTTCCAGGGTTCATATCCTAAGTCTGTCCATAGCTAATGATAAAATTGCAGGTGTTTCTGGATACAGTTTTCACAGAGGATATATGATAGGTTTTTGAAAAGATTCCATGATAGATTTTGAAAAGTCTTTTTTCCTGATTGTCTTTATTATTTCTTCTCTGCTTAATCATAGCCTTTTTTGCACTGGTACTTTTTTCTTTTCTACACGTGTGCTTGCTTAAATAGATTTTAAGCATGAGTCTTCGCAAATTATTTCCTAAATGAATAAAATCACATAGTGGGAAATAATTAAATCCCAAACAACAACACATGAGGAGTAGTAAGGCATATCAGAGAGCACGATTAATTAACTCTTTCATGCCATTAGTTACCCTGTCACTGTGGAAGTGTTCCAAATAGCATAATCATCTCTTCATTTTTCCTTTAGGGACTTGAAAACAAGACAAGCCTTAGTAAATTGAAAGGGAAACAAATTGATGATGATGAAGTACAGCACTAAGAAATGATGAGTGTCGTGCACGGAGGCCTTCTCGCCGCACCATCTTTCAGGCGGGGCAGCCTGCGGGGTCTCTGCTCCCACTCCCCCCACAAGAACGCAGGATATGGTGAGGCCAAAAAGGAACACCCACGGAGCCATAGGTAGGGGAGTCATACCACTATGGTCTCACTGGAGGCTGGGCCCACCGGATGCGTGACCTGCTGTCCGCCTTTCCACCAACCAACCAACCAACCAACGACTCTCCTCCACTCTCTCCTCTGTTCCTCTCTCTCCGCTCTCCTCTTCCGCTCTCTTCGGCTCTGCTCGGCTCCTCGGCAATCCTCGGCAGTCCTCCGTAGTCGCAGCAGTTATACCAGCGGCCAATTGGCTAACTGGCCACAGCCGACGGCCAATCAGCCACAGCCGACGGCCATTCACCACCCGAGCCAGTACCCCTTCACATGAGGCTGAGAGCCTGTAAACTACTCTCTGGGGCTCTGTCCCCACAATGAGTGTTAAAAATCCAGAGAACAACTGTGGGGACAGAGCCCCAAAAGGCAGTTTCCAGGCTCTTGGCCTCACATAGAAAGGTGCTGGCTCAGCTAGTAAATGGCCATCAACTGTGATGGGATGGCCATCAGCTGTGGCTAGTTGGCCGTCAGCTGTAACCAGTGAGCCATTGGCCACTAATATAACTGCCGTGGCTACGCTAGCAAAAAAATGGGGGCTAGCAAGAAGATGGTGGCTGAGCCTGCAAGAGTCGATTGCAGTTAGCATGGCGGATTACAGCTAGTGATGGGGAGTAAGTCAGTTGACAGAAAAGAGGACAGCAGGTCGCAAGTCCTGCGAATCCAGCCTCCAGTGAGACTCTAGTGGTGAGACTCCCCTAACTATGGCTCCGTGGGTGTTCCTTTTTGGCCTCACCATATCCTGCGTTCTTGTGTGGGGAGCGGGAGCTGAGACCCCGCAGGCTGCCCTGCATGACACATGGCGCAGCGAGCAGGGTCCCCCGCACGACAATAACTTTTATTTTATTCTACACAAAAACAATAAGAACAACAAAAATGAAATTGAATTTGAAAATCCTAGGTATTTACAATTCCATTTGACACCCCTTTAATTTCAGTAGCTACTATCATGTTGTCATGCGGGGTCTCTCTGGTCATGCTCCCCAATTAAGAACATAGGACATGGTGAGGCCAAAAAGGAACACCCATGGAGCCATAGGTAGGGGAGTCATACCATTATAGTCCTGCTGGCGGCTGGGTTGGAGACACAGGAAGCAGGCTGTACACGATGCGCAATCCGCCGTCCGCTTCTCTGCAATCAACCAACCCCTAGAGTAGCCACATCAGTAATATCAGTGGCTAATGGCTAACCGGTAATAGCTGATGGCCAACTAGTCACAGCTGATGGCCAACTCGTCACAGCTGATGGCCAACTAGTCACAGCTGATGGCCAACTAGTCACAGCTGATGGCCATCTGCTCCCAAGCTACTTTTCCACATGAGGCCAAGACCCTGGAAAGTGCTCTCTGGGACCTGTCCCCACACTCTCCCTGTCCCCCAGTGTCTCACCTCATTATCTACGCCACAAGGGTCTTCCGTGAGGGGCCCTGCATCAGCAACCCAGCTCATGAGAAAAAGTTTCAGTCCAGTTTAGCTAATATTCCAAGGGTTGTCCCTCTATGTCCACCTACTTCCTGGGCACAGCCAGCGTTCTCAGTAACAATATTGTACCATTGTGGGGACAGAGCCCCAGAAAGCAGTTTCCAGGCTCTTGGCCTCACAGAGAAAGCTGCTGGCTCAGGTAGTAAATGGCTATCAACTGTGATCGGATGGCCATCAGCTGTAGCTAGTTGGCCATCAGCTGTAACCAGTGAGCCATTGGCCACTAATATAACTGCCGTGGCTACGCTAGCAGAAAATGGGGAGCTAGCAAGAAGATGGTGGCTGAGCCTGCAAGTGGTGCAGTGAGGGTTGCAAACAGTGTGGCTCCTGCTTCCTGTTTCTCCAACCCAGGTGGCAGCAAGACTATAGTGATATGACTCCCCTACCTATGGCTCCGTGGGTGTTCCTTTTTGGCCTCACCATATCCTGCGTTCTTGTGTGGGGAGCAGGACCAGAGACCCCGCAGGCCTCCCTGCACAACAAATGGCGCAGCGAGCAGGGTCTCCCGCATGACAACCATGCTGGAACAATAGTGGCTCACAGCCAAGGTGCTTACATATTCTAGAAGGCAGCGGGTAGAGCAACATCCACCAGTTCCACTACATGGTGGTACATTCCCAAGCAAATAGTCAAGCAGTCTATCAAATTAGAGATGGAAAGCAATTCCCCATAGTCCACAGTCATTCTCCAGGGCTGTGTGTTGGCCTCATAATGTGTGCCCTCTCTGCAGGGCGAGGGCTCCAAGTCCTCCCCAAACTGGGGGTGACGGACGACCTTGACCTCACCTGCATCCTGCACCAAGGACTCAGCAAGCGTTTCCTCCTGGGACAAGTCCCGCACACGGGCTGCCCTAGCAAGTGCTTCCCAGCCCACACTGCCACAATGACCTTCGCTCTCTCTGGCCTGTGCTGGTTGGAGAAACATCCACGTCTTCCCTCCACAGGGGTCCAGCTTATGAGAACAGGAGCCATCAGGCACCACACGCAGTGTGGGGGCCACATGTTCTCTTGCCCAGGGGCAGACGACTCTGTTACCTGACTGGGAGAACCCTACTCACGAAACTGACCTTTCATACATACAAACTGCTCCATTACCCGTTTGGGGATTCTGGCCGGCACCATACCCTGCTCACTGAACCATGTGTTATTCAGGGACTCTGGTCTCGCTCCCCATGTAAGATCGCAGGATATGGTGAGGCCAAAAAGGCACACCATAGATAGGGGGTTCATACCACTATAGTCTTGCTAGGGATGGGATGGAGATACAGGAAGCAGGATCCACATGATGCACAATCCACTGGCCACTTCTCTGCCAACCAACCAACAACCAATCCTCTAGCGTAGCCATGGAAGTTATATCAGTGGCTAATGGCTAACTGGTAACAGCTGATGGTCACCCAGCCACAGTGGCTGGCCATCTGATAATCCAGCCAGCACCTTTCCATGTGAGGCTGAGAGCCTGGAAACTGCTCTCTGGGACTCTGTCCCCACAGCAATCTTAAACAATATAGCACACGTGTGTTAGCCATTAGATAGTGTGTTAGCTATCGATGGCTCCATTGGTGTTCCTTTTTGGCCTCACCATATCCTGTGTTCTTGTGTGGGGAGCAGGACCAGAGACCCTCCATGACACATGGCACAGTGAGCAGAGTATGGTGCTGGCCAGAATTTTCAAAGGGGTAATGGAGCAGTTTATACGTATGAAAGCTCAGTTTCATGAGCAGGGTATGGTGCTGGCCATAGCTCTCTGAAGGACAGTGGAACACTCAGTCTCAGGAAGCCCATGCGGAGTGGCGCCAGGAGCAGGAAACGCAACCTGCCTGGGAGAACATGACCCCTCAGTGAATTGGTGTTCCTCTCAAGCCTCCGGATGGCACGCTGCCCTATTGGCCAAAGCAAGTGTCATCTTCCTATTGGTGGTCTGCTGCTGCTGTGGGCTCTAGAGTTGTGGACATTTTATCCCAAGGCCTCCACCCAATCGGACACATGGCACTGCGAGCTAGATTCTGGACAGGTAAAGATGATGTCTGACTCTGTGCAGGAGGACATGTGGCCCCCACACAGTGTGTGGTGCCCAGTAGCCACTGTTCTCAGGAGTTGGACCCCTATGGAGGCATGGGAAGACGTGGACAATTCTCCAACTAGCACAGGCTGGAGAGAGTGAAGGTCGTTGCGGCAGTGTGGGCTGGGAAGTGCTTGCTGGGGTGGCCCAGGTGCGGCACTTGTAATACCAGGAGGAATTGCTTGCTGAGTCCTCGGTGGAGGTTGTGGAGAGGACTTAGAGCCCTTGCTCTGCGGAGAGGGCACACATTGTGAGGCCAACGCACAGTCCTGGCAAATGACTGTGGACTATGGGGAATTGACTTCCATCCCTGATTTGATGGACCACTGGACTGTTTGCTTGGGAACATTCCACCATGTAGTGGAACTGGTGGATGTTTACTTCCTGTGTCTCACCCGCCACCAGCAAGATGATGGTACAGGTAGACCCCTTGTTGGGGTACAGGTGGATGTTTACCTTCTGTGTCTTGACCGGCCGCCATCAAGAATATGTGAAAAACCCTGACTGTGCCCAGAAAGACAGGTGGTACCCTGAAAACCTTGGCTGTGCTCAGAAAACCTGGCTGTGCCCAGGATATTGCATCCACCTCCAGGTTCCCGACACAGGTCCCCCTCACAGAAGATGCTTGTGGCGTGGATTGTGAGGTGAGACCCTGTAGGGGCGGAGTGTGGGGACAGAGTCCCAGACAGTAGTTTCCACGTGATCGGCCTCACGTGGAAAGGTGCTGGCTCGATTATCAGATGGCCATCCACTGTGGCTGGGTGGCCATCGGCTGTTACCGGTTAGCCATTAACCACTGATATAACTGCCGTGGCTATGCTGGGGAGTTGGTTGTCGGTTGGTTGGCAGAGAAGTGGATGGCGGATTGCGCATCATGTGGAGCCTGTTTCCTGTGTCTCCATCCCAGCTTCAGCGAGACTATAGTGGTATGAATCCCCTAACTGAGGCTCCGTTGGTGTTCCTTTT
Source organism: Rhinolophus sinicus (assembly GCF_036562045.2). Lineage (NCBI taxonomy): Eukaryota > Metazoa > Chordata > Mammalia > Chiroptera > Rhinolophidae > Rhinolophus > Rhinolophus sinicus. The sequence goes on along the minus strand of NC_133754.1, from coordinate 10,740,912 downwards.
TGACCTCACCATATCTTGTGTTCTTGAGCGTGGAGCAGGACCAGAGACCCTGTATGACAATTGCTTATATGGAAAAAATCTCTTTTATTTGCCTTTTCATAACATCTTGTGAAGTACAGTGTCTTGGGTTTGAAGCTTTATGCATGTAGGAATGGTCTCCATCCAGAACTGTAAAGCTTTCTATGGGAAGGGAGAATAGTCTATGCATCTGCAATTGTCCCCAGACCCCAGTACACTGCTTTGCATACTGGAAAGCTCAATCATTAAGAATGTTCTGCAGTTATGTGCTTGCTTAAACTTACCTACTACGTTTATTTGACCTCTCATAGGTTCAAAGTCTCATAACTGACCCAGCCCTTTTAGGTTTCATTAAATTTCATTTTTATCCACTGTTGCATAAACAGGAGAGGAAAAGGCGTTCATGTGAAACTAGCACAAGACATGGACACTTCAGTCCTCCCACCCCACACTCTCCTGCTTCTGGAGAAATATGTCCAATCTAGTTTTTCCAGCGAAGCTGAGGACTTATGTCCAACACCAAGGATATACGCTCATTTAGACTGTAACGCTCTGTAGTTACCACGGATTTATTTCAGGGGACTTTCAATTATAATTGTTGCAGATAAAACAATGCTCATCTTACCTAATTAAAAACCTTCTAACTTAGGGTAAAGAATATGTTATATTACTGACAAAAAATAATTCCATTAAAACATATAATATTAATTTATTTTAATAGTTTTGTTTCAAAATTAACGACAAGGGAATAACAATTATTGTGTGACTGTAGAGGTAGAATGATAGCAAATGTCACCATCTTTATGTGCTATCATTTCAGTCTCCTTTTAAATTAAGAGTACTATATGCCTTAAATAGGGGCGTGCAAATTGAATATTGTGCTGTCTTTCTAGAACCAGATCCAAGTCTCTAAACCATAATATATTTTTTTAAAACTATTTTATAAAAAGTTCTATTGGACATACCAAAGTAACATCGAACCTTCTAAAATTACAAGGATAAATGTGACAATTTACATTTCATACAGGAGACAAGCAAAAACTGGATGTTCAGTTGTCTTTTATTCTCCCTGTCTTACCGTAAGATATGCTGCCACTTTGCTTTTATTATTTTTTTTCTCAGAACTGAAAGATAACAGTATGGATAACATTTTAAAAAGCAGCCAATAAATTTTATTATAAGGAAGAATTATTTATGTGTTTTAGAGCTTTCAAAAAAGTTAGTTCATATTTACAAAGCAGTAGTTTAATGAATTATAGATTACAAGATACTGGCAAACTAAATGAAAAAGACTTTTATTAGATCAAGATGAACAAGTTCAAGATGAAGCCTCATCATAGATCAGATAAATAATCCCAAAAGTAAGCACTCAAAGAGATTTACAGTCTTTCCTTCATTCCCTTCAAAAAAAAAAAAAAAAAAAGGAAAGAAAAGAAAAGTATTTCAATTGCTTTCCAGACTAAGTCCCAGCCAACCTCTTTTCTTGTATATCTCTAATAAAATTACTCCTTGCTAATCTTACTTCCATCAAATTAAATACCTTTTATCCTTCTTTCCTACTTCAAAGAATCATTAAGACATTTCCATTATATTTTTAAAAACTAAATTATGCTGCTCAAATTTTTGCCGAACTCATTTTTTTTTTTTTTTTACTGGAATTGTAAACTCAATGATTCTAAAGGGAAAAAAATAATGCTACTTATAATATTTTAGCAGACCAACATTTCTAAAATATATTACTATAATATTCTACGTAGACCAAACATTGTACCATTCTCACTTGCTCTTTGTAGCTTTGAATAAATTTGGCTGTCTAATTTGTGCTCTTACATCCATGCTGTAGACTGAAATCTTGAATCTCTCATTCTTTCCTACATTTATGACCGTCTTTTACACTACCTTTTGACTCCCTCCAAGATGCAGGAAACCTGACAGTAAATTATTTAAGTTCTTTTGGCTGAATCTCAAGCAAATCTTAAGGTGTCAGACAGAGATGTACAGTAATAGATGGGCAAATAGTAAGATTATAATTACGTACAATTTAAATAATAAGACAGTATTTAAACATGAACCAATCTGTCCTTGCTCTACATAAACCATGAATTGAAATTTTTCTATATCATTTGCCTAGGTTTATTTGCAAATTCACAAAAAGCTACATTATTGGAATGGATTTTTGATTATTTTATGTAAAGTTTTATAAAAATATATTACTTTGTATTTAGATTTAAATCTAACTTATTTGGTATACAGTCATGATTTCTACAAGTGAAGTAACATAAAAATTATCAAAGCTAAAAAATAAATGTGTATATCATAATAATTTTTTTCCTACAAAATACCTATATCTCTATAATGGAATAATCAGAATTTGCCTTCATAAATATTCTAAGACTGAGTAAAATAGAGATTTTATTTCACTTCTCTTCTTACTTCAACATAGCCAGTTTCTTTCTGCAAGCCAGTTTCCCAACCTGTGGAATAAGCTAGATAAGATGACAGTTCCCTCTGGAAATTCCCTCTGGAGTGTATCAAAACACGCCAGAGAAATAAAAACTATGATAGCAAACACTAAGGTTTCCAACCCCAAGCTTTTTTAGAGAGCCACTGGAGAATGGCCTTGAACCTGCTCTCAATTTCTTGTTTCTCTCTCTCTCTTTCTCTCTCTCTCTCTCTCTCTCTCTCATCAGTACATAGGATGTTTCACAAACATTTTGAAATCAACAAATCTCTCTTTTGAAATGGAGCTCTAGGGATGATTTAAATTGTTTAACCCACTGGCAAAGTCCTCCATTCTGGAGGATTAATTGACCATTCAGTCAATAAAATCTTGAAGACTTGAAGGGAAAGTTACAGACAGCCACATGGAACATATAGGGGACATATTAAAGGGACAGACATAGGTTCTTATTTAAAGAGGCTACGACTGAATCATGGAAGTAAATGACACATGCAATCAGAATAGATATGATCACCTTAAGAATTAACTGACTGTTGACATAATCATTTATTTCCTATTGTGTTTAAGACTATGTTAGGCCAAAAAAAAAAAAAAAAAAAAAAAAAGATTCTGTTAGGCACAAAAACGGATGAAGGAAAGAACCTTCCCTCATGAATCCTTGCACTAGAAATAAGAAATGGATAACCATGTATAGAATAGAATATAGTCAATGCTAAGTGACATAAAAAAGGTAGGAATCTGCATCATGGAAGATGACAAGAGAAAGCTAGTTACTTTCACGAAAAAAATAAGTAAGTCTTCCGAAGGACAGTAGGATTTGAGCAAGACTGGAATAACAGAGAATTTAACTATGGCTAAGTGGTTAAGAAGGAAAAAAAAAGTAAGACCACCCACAAAAAGAAAGACAAAATATGGCACCAAAAAAAAAGGTTTTGAATGCTAAAGAGTTTTACCTTCATTCTATAGAGCAGGATTTCCAAAACATGTGTAGAACAATGCCTATCGATATGTAAATGGATATTCCATTAGAAACCAATACAGGACTCTCTGAGAGAATTATTACATTTGTGAAAGATCAAATACTTTCACAAAGTAGATAAGAGACTTAGAGGGCGAGAAGTCATGGAGCAGAGACTTGTCTTGGGGACAATACTATCACCACCCGAACATATCTGTGGCTATTCAATGGCAGCTGAAGCCAATGGGTGTGACATGAGGTGCGGAGGGTTTAGCAGTAAGGAAGTACAGGCAACACCCGTATAACACGGTTGTTCTGTTCCTAAAAAATGCCGTTATGAGAATCTGTGTTATACGAAACGAAGAATTAGTACAAAAAAGGGACTTAGTTTCTAAAGATTAAAAAAAACACCCCATACTATTATATTTTCATGATTAAGAGAAATATCTTTATTAAAGCAATTTTCACCAAAACTATAACATATTAATATGTATTAAATAATGTTTTCTTCATCATCACTAAGCACCACTGAGGGTGTTTTCTTTTTGACAAGATATCTTCATCCTCTGAACTTAATACTCCACGAACAAAATAGATTTAAATTCTAATAAATTTTAAAATTCTGCAGTCAAATCTGATAACGACATACATACTCGAATGAAAAATTTCAAATGAGATATCTTTTGCTCTTAAAAGCTCTTATTACGTTCTATGTTGTTCAGGGATTTTCCTAATATCGAATTAGATATTTTTTTTCCTCTTAAACTTTCCTATTATGCCCCATGTTGTATGAGTGTTTCCCCAATTCTTGAACCGTGTCAGAGCGAAACTGTGTTATCGAAGTGCCACGTTATATGGGGGTTACCTGTAGCTGGACTGGTGCTGTATCTTGGAAAGGTAACTAGCAGTATTTCAGATAAAAACAAAGTAGATGGGGTGATGTCTTTCTAAAATAGAGGCTGGATCATGTCACTTCTCTAATTAATACTTCTTACTGTTTCTCAGCTTACAGTAAAAGCCAAATCCTTTATTCTGGCCTTTAAGGTTCTGGGTCTACTCCCTACCATTTCTCTCTCTCTCTCCCTCCTTCCGTCCCTCCCTCTCTGCCCCCCCCCCCCGTCTCTCTTTCTCTCTCTGTCCCTCTCTGTCTCTCTCTCCCTCCCTCCCTCCCTCCCTCTCTGTCTCTCTCTCTCTTTCTCTCTCTCTCTCTCATTCTCTTGAAAATTCGGCTTCACCCACACTGCCTTTTTAACACGGAGAGCATGCTTGTACTATACCCTGTTATTTTTGCTCCAAGGAACACTGTTTCCCAGATTTACACATGGCTCACTCCCGCGATTCCTTCAATGGCCTGCTCTACCTCATCAACTTTTTTTTTTTAAAATAAATAACCATTCCATTGTAACTTTTGTCTAACTTTCAGTGCTCTTACACTGCTCAGTTATATTCATCACTCTAATCATCCTACCATATAGTTTGCATTTATTACTTATTTGCTGTGTGTCTCCCACCCTAGAGTAGCTGTTCCAAGAAAAGAAGGACAGAGAGACTTCTATATCCCCACTACCTAGAACATGGCCAGGCATGTACTAGTTACTCAATAAATAGGTACTAAAAGAGGAGAATGGAGGGAAAACTAAAGGTGTGGAGACTAATTAGAAAGTGTTTTGTAAGAGCGAATGTGAAAGGAAATGAGGGCTTAAATGTAGGTGGGGATAGAGTAGAGAGGAAAGATTAATACCTACCTCCAGTTATTTCAGGCGTGTATGATAGTGGAAATGGAGCTGTGAAGGCAGGTGGTCTCTGGTTCAAATCCTTGACCCCTAATTTAGGAGCTGTGTGGCCATATGCAAATCATTTCATCTTTCTGAACCTCAATGTTCTCCTCTGTAGAAAAGGGAAAATGTCCCCTTTTCAGATGGCTATAGGTTACAGAAAAGATGAATGTCTAAAACATGGCCTAGCTGCTACCACTGGCATCTTTCCAGTATCATGTATTTGAACATATTTTTAAAAGAGGATTAGAAGTTCTATCTGTGCTGAGTCTCCACAAGTAGATTTTTGGTTGTGCAAAATAATGCATAACCTTTATATCTTCTATCATTTTTCATTGTTCTTAGTATGGTCCTATTTTTTATGTGATGCTGAAAATAAAATAATAATGAAAACTCCCATTTCTCCAACACACTTAACCTTATTTTAGTATCAAATGGAGCACATTTATATCTAATATGATGAACATACTGGAAAGCCGGCTCAGAGTAGTAAAGTCACTTATCCATGGTCACATAGCACATAAACAAAAGAAGTGGGATTCAGCTTCAAATCTTTATAGAATTCAAATTTATCTCATTGCCATTTCATATGCCTACCCAGACATTTTATAGTTTCTGAATTGACATGTTTCTTCCCTGAGTAAGGTTCATCTCTATCTTAAAAGTTTTCAGTGAAATCACATGGTTCTCTGCTTTTTCTGACTTATTTCGCTCAGCATTACACTCTCAAGATCCATCCATGTTGTCACAAATGTTCCTATATCATCTTTTCTTACCGCCGAATAGTATTCCATTGTGTATATATACCACAACTTCTTTATCCATTCATCTATCGAAGGACATTTTGGTTGTTTCCATGTCTTGGCCACCGTAAACAAAGCTGCAATGAACATTGGAGCACACGTGTCTTTATGTATAAATGTTTTCAGATTTTTTGGGTAGATACCCAGGAGAGGGATTGCTGGGTCATATGGCAATTCTATTCGTAATTCTTTGAGGAACCTCCACACGGCCTTCCATAGGGGCTGCACCAGTCTGCATTCCCACCAACAGTGTATGAGGGTTCCTTTTTCTCCACAGCCTCTCCAACACTTGTTACTATTTGTCTTGTTGATGATAGCCATTCTGACTGGGGTGAGGTGATATCTCATTGTGGTTTTGATTTGCATTTCTCTGATGATTAGTGATGTTGAGCATTTTTTCATATGTCTATTTGCTATTTGTATGTCCTCTTTGGAGAAATGTCTCTTCAAGCCCTCTGCCCATTTTTCAATTGGGTTGTTTGTTTTTTTGTTGTTGAGTTGCATGAGTTCCTTGTATATTCTGGATATTAGCCCCTTATCGGAGGCACTGTTTGCAAAAATCTTCTCCCATTCAGTTGGTGGCCTCTTTATTTTGTCGATGGTTTCTTTTGCTGTGCAGAAGCTTTTAAGTTTCATATAGTCCCATTCATTTATTTTAGCTTTTACTTCCATTGCCTTTGAAGTCAAATTCATAAAATGGATGGATCTAGAGAGTGTAATGCTGAGCGAAATAAGTCAGACAGAAAAAGCAGAGAACCATGTGATTTCACTGATATGTGGTATATAAACCAAAAACAACAAAAGAACAAGACAAACAAATGAGAAACAGAAACTCATAGACACAGACAATAGTTTAGTGGTTGCCAGAGGGTAAGGGGGGTGGGGGGTGGGAGATGAGGGTAAGGGGGATCAAATATATGGTGATGGAAGGAGAACTGACTCTGGGTGGTGAACACACAGTGGGATTTATAGATGATGTAATACAGAATTGTACACCTGAAATCTATGTAATTTTACTAACAATTGTCACCCCAATAAATTAAAAAAAAAAAAAAGTTTTCAAAACTTTAGCTTCCCTTGTGCTTACCCCATTTTACACCACATACCTAAAAATGGCTATCCTTGTTACCTCTTTCTTCACAGGCTTCTAACGACATCCTACTTCACTTTGATCCAAAAATAAATGTTAGATTATGACCTTTAAATGTTTACTCCAAATTGTCGTTTCTACTTATTATTTACTCTCTAAGTTTATGACCTTGGAACATAGCGCCACAAATGCTTGTGCAGGCCAGAACCAGGGGCTCTCAAAGCGTGGAGGGGGCTTAAATAAAGATGTATAAATTAACATAACTTAGAGAACTTCTTTTTTTCGAATTATCACCTTTTCCCCTTAACATATGTTCCTAGCCCTGGGGCTCCAAGCATGAGAATTTTTTAAAGCTCTTCAATGATTCAGTTATTCCCTTTCCTTCCCACTTTATGCCTGAAAGCAACTGTCCAGGAGAGCAAAGGTTTGCACAGTTTTCTACTCTGTATCATCACTGCTGAGGTCTATGTAGCAGCAGTATCACAAACTGTCCTCTCCCACTTTGCAAGAGGAAAAAAGAGAAAGAGAAAAAGGTAACAAAGCTCTCATCTATGAGAATTCAAAGCTCAGTAACAGGTGAGTTAGAAGTAGACTTGAGTCTAGCGAGAATATTGTAATTGCATTTTCTGAGAGAAGGGGTCTTAGTTTCTAGGTGGACATTGGAAGGAACTAGCATGAGCAAAATGCACATACGTTTGAGATAAGTGTTCGAAATGACTGAAACAAATCTATATGTTCATAATTAAAATAGGCATGTTGGTAACAAGTATACATTTCCTGCCAGTCTTTTTTCTAGTTCAGATGTGGCAACATGGGATTTGAGGCTTGCTGATTCTCACATTCGAAATGTTTTTGAGATGAAATATTTTTAATAAATTTACATACTTTTTATACTAAAGTGTATTGATTCCTATCTCAGTGAAAGATACATCTACGAACTATCCCGTTGAAAACATCTTCTCTGATCTTTCTTGCCTTAGATCTTTTCATATGTTTTGTCTGTCTGAATTGATCTCCACTCACCTGGCCTCTTACTACAGAGTTCAGAAAAGGCTTCACCTCTTCAGTAACGCCCCCCCCAGCCCCCCAACCATGGGTAACAAATCTCTCTCTTATGCTCTCATAGCATTTATATTATTTACCCTCATTTTACATGATATTACATATTGTGGTGCAATTGCCAGTTTGCTTATTTGTCTCAGCCATTATGCGGATACCCTGAAGATACGACATTCTTTTATATTATATTCAAATCACTTGTTTTACTGCTTGATGCATAATACTTTCGACTACAGCTACCAGTTTTGAGAAGGAGTGCTCAGTAGCCATAAATTAAAAATCAAGCTTAAACACTTGCTGCCATAAGCAAAAGATGATGGGATCCTGGCTTAAGGGAAATGAGCCCCACCAAGTTACATGGAAACATGAAAGAGAAACTTTCTTTCTGATGTAGCCGTGTGCTCTGATAACAAAATTGGCAACATACATAAATACCCTTTAATGTACAGCAAATAAGATACTCAAATAACAACAAAATTTTAATGTGCAACATCAGTTTATACTGAGGTGTATTTCAATTTTAGCTCTTTTTTGAGTTTAGCTAAAGGATTTTTTCCTTTTATTATCATAAAATATGTATATTCATTTAAATTTATTCAATTTTTATTGTGAAGATACTATTGTGAAAATCAATCTGAGATTGATAGTGAGAGCTCTTGCCTTCAGATAAATGAGTTTTCTATATTACAAGAAGATGCAGAACTTCATTTTTAGAAATTCTGTGAAACAAAGAAATACAAATTATTTGTGATAAAATTTGTCTCATGTAAAATAGTTTTCTCAGTTAATTTAGGGACTAGCACAAGATGAATGAACCACACGCATACATCATCTTGATTGTCTTTGAAAGATGATGTGCAACTTATTCACAACAAATTACTGTCATTAGGCTTAGTATTTATTCCTTAACATTCTCTCTCTGATCCGTTTTAGTTCCCAATTTAATAATGTTATTATAACCTGTTACACCATATGGATGTTGAATTAACTTTGAATTATTATGACATATAATTTGATATGTAGAAGTTAAATAAACTTTTATTTATTTTATCAGAGAAAAAGAGGTATAATAAAGAGCCTCCTCCCACCCTCCCCACCAGCCCACCTTCAAGGAAATATTGCGGATTACTGCTCACTTGGTAAAAGTCAATTATAGGGCAGCACTTTTATATGCACGAAAGTGCCAAGTTCTAATAAAGGCGCTTCCTAGGTATGATAGTTACAAAATTAGGTGAAAACATTTATTAAGTTCACAGCAAATGTAACAGAAGATGCTGGAGCTGAAACACAGCCAGATTTGCTAACAGCATGCAAACAACCTTCAGAGTCAAAAATCATTCAAAAATGTCTGATCTCATAACTGCATCAAAGCTGGCAGGTGCTCACTACACAGAACATTAATTTGGGAGATTTAGAGGGGGTTTTAAAGATAACCTTCTGTGCCAAATCCGTTAAGAGAAATGTGTCTCAGGATACCAATACTGAACATTCCATAATCTGTAAGAAGGATGCAGATATAAAATGGAAGCGAGAGAATATTTTCAACCCCAGAGTAATTATATAGTTTGCATTAGGCTCCTCTGTTTATACTGGTGGAGCGGAATCCATGCAAAAGTGTGAAAGTAAAATCAGAATGGTTTCAGTTCACAGACAATAAAGTCACAACAATGAGAAGGATGGATCACAACCTAAAGATGTTTGATGTACAACAGCAAGAACGCACTCCCCCAAAATAGTAATGAACTCCTCGATAAGGACTTTGAAGGGCAGTGTTGATAACACTGCTCTTGTATCATTTATGTTATGCATATTTCATAGCAGTCTGCTGTTGCGTCCAAGCTTCTCAGCAGTGCAATGAGCCGAGTCCTGTCCTAGCAAGCTTCCCCGTCAACTTCATGATCTGACGTGAAGCCTTCAACAACGACCTGTGTCTTCTAGTGAGTTCTGAATCACTACAACCTTAACTCAAATTGAGCCAGGGGAAGGGTTTGTAGAAAAGTGAGAATATATACTGAACAAAAGTAAATGACCAAAATACATTTTATCTCGCAAAGAAATGTCAAAAGTGACAAATTTCTGATTTAAAATTATAAGATTTTGTGGATCAGAGGGGTAAATAATATTCCAAAATTACATTATACTTTAATATGTATCCTTAGCTACATGAGCTTAACAACATCAGATTAAAATTGTCACACATGAAACCTGCAGAAGGAAGATCTGAGGAAAATATAGCATTGGTTAGGGATCCAAGAAAAAGGAACTAATAGTTTAGGAAATATCTTATGAAGCTTTTTGTAAATGTGGACAAAACACTCTCTCATCAGAAGGACATTGAAAGGAACATGATTAAGCAAATAAAATAAAAATGACAGAAAATATGTCTGTGTCTTTAGTATTGCCTAATCTTCTAGTGTTTCTTAGAAATAGACCAAAGTGGGTGAGTGCGTGCAAAAAAATTAATATTTTTATTTCATCAGGATTTGTATTCTCTCCTGTGACATACAAGCAATCATATATAGTCTTATTTCTACCTCAGTTTTACTCTCTTTCTTTTAAGCCTATAAACCTTGACCAATTTCTTTAACCACATCTTTGTTAATATTTTCAATTTGGTTTTTAATTTCCATCTTTGAACCTACCAAGCAAACTCAAAGCTGAAACAATCCAACAGACTGATTTCTCTGTTCCTATACCTGAGCAGTTGAATCCAATTGGAGAAAATCACAAAATCCTCAGAAAATTGCCTCTGTAAATTAATGTTTTCTGAGCTCAATAGGGCCATTTACCCTGCTCACCAATTCTTTGTCTGATGAGATTTTTCTCCATTTTCCATAATATCTAATCAAACCATTTCTTATCTTCTCAGCTGTCCTACCCTATTACCTTCCCACTCATTCTCAGCAGACAAATGTGTTCCTTATTTCACAGACATATAGAAACTCTCAGATAAGAACTCCTTCAGATTCCTGACACCTCATCTACAAAGTGATACTGAATTTTAACTAATTTCTCTCTTATTATGACAACAAAAGTCTCATTCTGACCAAAGCTAACTCTTCACTTGTTCCCTCGATCCCGTGAATGCTCCCTCAGGAACTTCATTCCAACTGCTAAACCTTATCCCATTTTCTCCCCATATCATCTCTCTTTTCCTACATGCATTTTTGAAAAAGCCTCATTTTTTTTCCCATTTGTCCTTACACTCCACACGTACCTTCTCCTGTTGCTGTATTTTTGTTTGTTTGTTTGTTTGTTTGTTTGTTTTCCCTCTCTCTATTACGTGGCATTACCAAGCATCATAAAAAAGACATTAAAAACCCCCATGACTGCTCTCTCCTTTCCCATTTGTTGTTCAGATCATGGCAATATCAGTTTCATCCTTTACTCATCCACTGAACAAGCTCTCAGCATGACTATTACTGAATTTGTGTTGCTATAGCCAATGATTATTTAGTTCTCATTTATCTATTCTCCAGGGAGTATGCAATATTGGAAACCAAAATCTCCTCCTCGAAACCCAAGTTCTCTGAGCTTTCTCAATGTTAAACTCTCCCGCGTCTTGCCCTACCCACTCCTTGACGGCTCCTTCTCAGCCTCCTTACAGATTTGCCTTGGTGAACTCATCCATTCACAGGTCATTCTAACCCATGTGCTGATGGCTCCTTTAACAGATTTTCTGCAGTGCCTGCCACTCATTCAGGTCACCTGACTCACTCAACACACTTGTAACGTGGCATTCTGTATACTAACCCATGAAAAGATGAAAGTAAAATATCTAGATTCATTTCGACTCAGGGCTCTTCATGTCACGATTTTCCACCAAACAAATCTGTAAGAAAGCCTTAGAACCCGAGGTTCCTCTGGCAATGTGGTTAGAGAGATATTTTGCAGTGTCTAGCCTATCTTTGTAAGGCTCGAGGGATAAGTAAAAGCTTAAATATTAAAGGCAAAAGTTAAAACACAAGAAAATACAGGAGAATGACTTCATGATCTTTTGTTAGAAAAGAGAATAAAGATGTGAATTTCAAACTAAGAACATAAATTTACAAGTCTTGTAACTGGAAAAAATAATATCCAGAATTTAGAAATAAACTCTTTGAATAAATAAGCAAACTTGGCATAGCAGGCAAAATGCATAAATAGGCATCACACACACACACACACACACACACACACACACACACACACTCCAAATTGCCTCAACATGTCAAAAGGTATGCAATATCATTACATAAAAGGGAAATGCAAATTCAGATCTCAGTGAGATGTAAATTAATACCCAATATCTGTATGACAACACTAAATGTTGGCAAGAATTTTAAGCAATTGAACTACCACACTAGCATTACACCTATTCTAACATGAGGCATCTTCCCTAGATAAACCTTCACTCATGAACACCAGGAAATGTGTATGAGTGCTTGAAGTTGCATTGTTTATAGTTAAGGAATAAGAAAATCCCAAATGCTCATCAATATTAGAAGAGATAAACTGCAATGAATTCATACAAACAATATTATGCAACCATAAAATCAATGAAATATAACTGTGCCTCATACGGTGAATCTTGAAAATAATATTACTCAAAAACAAAGTTATATAAAAAGTTCCTAAATAAGAAAAAGCAAATAAAATACATCCTTTTAGATATGTATGTGTGCATATGTGTGTCCTAGGAAGAAAATCAGCTGTTTATACTACGAATTTAGCATTATAACTAGTGCTAGGGCTAAGACAGAGGAAAAGTGGATTTGCTGGGACTACATACCAGACTTCATATATACGGGACTTGTTTTGTTTCATAAGCTGAGTTGTGATTATTTTCATTTTTTTGTAATTCCTTAAATTGCATATGTGTGTAATTTGAACTTTCAAAACCTTCAAAAAGTTCATTTGTGAAGAAGATAGATTTCTCATTAACTAGAGGAGAGTATAAGGTCCAACTGAGGTTTGGGAAAGATGAAGTCTCTTGAGGTAAGCAGAAAGTTCCCTCAAAGGCACACATGTCACAATCCCTGAAACCTCTGAAAATGTTACCTTACATGGCAAAGTGACTTTGCAGATGTGAGAAATTAAAGATCCAGACATCAGAAAATTCTGGATTATTCAGGTCACTTCAATGTAATAATCATCGGGTGGTTAAAAGTGGAAGAGGGAGGTAGAAGAGTCAGAGGAAGACAGGTGTATAAAAGAAAGGCGCACAGACATACAACTCTGTTGTCTCTGATGACGGAGAAAGGGGACATGAAACAAGGAAGACAAGTCACCTCCAGAATCTAGAAAAGACAAGGAAACAGATTCTTCCCTTAGGCATCCCAAAGGAACACAATCTTGACAAGACACTGATTTTCATCCTGTAAGACCCATTTTTGGATTTCTATCATCCAGACCTCTAAGATAATAAAGTTGAGTGCTTTCAAGCCACTAAGTTTGGGGTAATTTGTTATAGGAAACATCCATCTCTTCAGGTCAAATGACCTTCAGGTACTGCTGGAAAGTCAAAGAGAAGAAATTATAACATATGCTGCTGCCACTACCATTACTAGCACCACCACGTAATTTGTGTTTAGTTTATACAGGCATTTTACAAAAATTGCATATCTCCTGTGTTTGAATACAACAATAAATCCATTGGTCCAGAATCATTATTTCCTTTTGACAAATAAGGAAACTAAGCACTGTTGAGTTAAGAGAATTATGAGTTGTTATAACTACAATGATGGTTAACTCAAACGTGACTAAAGTTATTTAATAATAAAAATAAATTTTATTTGTGAAATCACAAGAGATAAAATGATGTGCTTGATTGGTAATTGAATTAATTATCTTTATTGAACGTATACATTATTATTCATGCATTGTTATAATATACCTATAAATATAATTATATATAAACATATAAGTGTATTGAAGAACTTCTATATGATTTGTCAATATTTACAAAAACATTAATCATAGGTGAGAATTCCTCAAAATGTGGACATGGGTCTTAAGAAAAGTTAAAAATTCACTCTACAAGGCTAATTTTTAAACTCAAACCATTGTGAAAAAACTGTTTTTAAATAGTTTTTATTCAACCGTATGGAATTATATGTGACTATTGGTTTAGTAATTTGCTCTAAATTTCACTCAACCAGAAAACCATGAGGGGAAGAGTACAATCAAGATATCTGAAATAAAATTCTCATTTTTTGATTGTACTCAATCACCATAACATTTTTACTCTGATTCCCTGAACTAACAGGGGGTGTAATAATAAGACTGAGTGAGTCTTATTATTACTAAGTCAGAAAGAGGGGGGGTGGAATCCAAGAGGGTGAGTTTGGATTGAGAGAGGAACAACACGGCAACACTGAGATGAAAAAGTTAAGTTACTGGCAGTTATTTTTCTATTGTAGCATTTATTTTTTCAGGTTATAAAAACGTCAAGTCAAGCACTGAGGAAAATGGTTTACAAATGCAGAACTGTAAAAAAATATGATCAAAAACAACATTAAAAAGATTAAGTTTAAAATGGAGGATGGGGATCAACTTTCCATTTCACTGTCATTTAGAGTCAATTCAAAGTTCAATTTCAATGGTACACAAAAACATAAATTGATTTTAATGGAATGTGTGGGGAAAATTTTTTTTTGCCTCAAAAACCCTCACAAAAATATTTGAAGACATAGTTATGCCTATAATGGTTTTATTACTCTGTGCCTCAAAACTGAAATTGTATAGTAAAAGAGAAAGTATTTGGAAAAAAAAGTCAGGTTAATGTTCGGAGCCCTGGTTAAAAAAATCCTTCCATATCATCAAGCCCTAACTGTCAGCCAGTCAAATGTTAGTTTAAAAAGCACAAAATGATATCATGTTTCTATAGATCACACCCCTCAGAAACAAAAGTGGTAAATTCACCTGAAAGATCAAAGTGGAGAAGTTTAATAACAAATATGGAAAACTGATGTCTGCTTGCATTTGCTTTTAAAGAAGCTGGCAAATAGTTATAAACATTTACAAAAATAGAGCTGATCTAAATTCAACATGTATCTTCAGCTCTTCAGCTTTATAAAAGTTCACAAGTCCACTGTTTACTCACTTATGCTACACTTGTTTTTTCCTTGCATATTCTTGACTGAATGTTTATGAATTTTCAAGCGGTCAGGATCCAATAAACATTGACAAGTACTTGAAATAAAGGCATTTCTAATACTAAAAAAAGTGATTTGGTGGATTTGCAGCCCAGCATAGACTCCATGAAGAAAATATATTCTCATCAAACACGACCCTCTCACAATTCTATTCTCCTTGAGAAATTTACATTCCATAATTGAAGGCTGAGACCTTCCTTTGTTGATTTTGTATGTGTGATAAAAGTTAGACTATTTATGCTCCTGAATATGAATGTAGTGAAACACTTCTAAGTATAGGGCATGGCATTTGGATGTCACTATTTTGTCACAGGCACAATTGGCCTTGGAATTATTCTGTTCAGACCTTGAAATATTAAATAAGCTTTTGCTTGTTTCATTTATTTTTTAAGTTGCCAAGTCATATACAATAACAGACATCCTCACTCCATTCCTGAGTCTCCCCCACCCCAAATCTAAGTTGATCACATCCCTGACTGCCAGCACCACTGAAATCAAAGATGTGGTGAGAGCATTTGTTAAAATTGTATCCTGGGACACACATGCTGGTCAAGGGTTTGAGAGGAAGCATGGCGTGAGAAACAGGGCAAAGCTTGGGGACAACCTCAAGTTTAGGAATGTGCAGTTTGTAGCTGATATAATTCAGAAGAACAGTTCCTTTACATTTTTTCTCCAATCATTTTGTTACTGCTGCACCAAAACAGCTGTTTCTGTTAGACCCCATCAGAAAACAGATGGTACCCTCAAAAGGTAATTAAAGAGAGTTTAAGGAAGGGGCTTCCACACATCTGTAGACAGGGTGAAGGAAAATGACATGGGCTGCTGGGGCATTCCAGAAGTAGCAGCCATGCAAAGCTGTGACCAGCACAGCTCTGAACCCAGAGAGTGTAGTTGTAGTTGAGTTCTGAACCCATCTATTAGGTTGGTGCAAAAGTTATTGTGTGTTTTGCTGTTGTTTTTAACCTTTTAAACCACAATAACCTTTGCACCAACCTAATAGCTAAAAAGAGAGGAAGCTCATTTGAATTTGTAGATAAAGGAAATAGTGGAGGGTATTGGGGAATGGATCTGGAATGGAAAATAAGAATATCTCGCTCAGTTCTCCCCTTTTGCCCCTCAGGGTGTACCTTTCTTTGTCTGTCAGTTAACATATTATAACTGGTTAACATCACCATAATTACAATCCTACCCAAAAACTAAACTAACACACTAGCTACCATCAGTACATTCTTTTATAAGGCAGAATTAGAAGGAAAACAGGCGGGGTGGGGAGAAATACAAATAACTAATAGAAAACAAAGTATCCTTTTAGCAAAAAAAAAAAAAAAAAAGAAAAGGTTGTTCAGAGGGGTAGTAGATTGGGGGAGGGAGTGTTATCACTTTATGAGGTGTTTAAATGTCTAACCATTACATTGCTTTGTACACCTAAAACTAAAAAAAAAAAGAAAAAGGTCAGTGCTCTTATCTTTGTTTTTGCTTGTTTTCAGATTTGTAAGATCAGATAATACCAGAGCCATAATGGGCTGTCTGGATCTCTTCTCCATTTGGTGGCCATGCTCAAGCATCCAGTCTCTGCTGGTCCTCAACAGGGAACACAGAGCTGCTTTTCAAACAGGAGTCGTATCTCCTGAAGAGGACACAGTCTTGTTCCAAAGCCCTAGAGGTCTGCACTGTGATTTCCACGCCAAGGACCTCACAGCCTTCTGCAGGAGCCACATCTCCCAGCAAAGTCCAGCACCATAAAACTAAGGTAGCAGGCCAGTTGCTGGAAGCTTGGATTTGCTGTAGAAAGACCTTATCCGGATATCTTCTATATATATATGCTTTCACAAACAATATAATTAGTGTGTTTTCTTGGCAACTGCAATAGCTTCTATATTCAAGAAAATATATTATTTTCATCAAAAAGAGATATCAGATTATTTTAAGATTTTCTTGAACAAACCCCAAAGAGGACTTTTTTTCTTTGCTTCTATCCCTATTCTTCTCTACTCTAACAAACACTTTTTATTAGTTATTATTTTCCCAACTTCTTCCCACAAGAAAGCACTCAGTGTATTTTCGTGCAAATGTTAGGCAAACTGAGGTCACCAATCTAGTTTCTGAAAAAGGAGAATTCTGCTCACTTATGCAAGATAATTACTTCTTCTGTTTTCCTCCCTCAAAGAGTGATGATAATATAAATGAGGGGAAAGCTCTACGTCTTCAGGAAGTGACATTATTTTAGTATTTCATTTTCTGTTGTGAAGTTCTGTACCACTGAATCTCGATAAAGTACTTTGAGAAACTCTTGGTGGAGTAACGATTTTAGTAGAGGTACATTTCGCATTTGGTTTTCTATATTAATTAGAGCAATGTGATTGGCAGGCCTTGGATGATATCATGTCTATTTTATGCACTGCAGCTTAAATAAAAATGGCTGGATGTGCAATAAAGAAAAGTAAGGGTGATGCGGTGGAAATTGACTTCACCAATTTGAATATTTATCTTATTGAAGTCTTCCTAGGAGATTTCAAGTTTAAGTCAGCATATGGTCTGCAAATTTAAAATTAAATTTATTTTATAAATTTGACACAATGGGAGTAAAGCTCAAATGAAAGACATAAGCATATGGTGGATTTCCCACTAATTGAGAGCCTTACCCTATGAGAAGAGAGTAGGAGTTTAGTAGCTTCACTTTCATTTTATGGCTGAACAGATTACTTATAATCTTCGTTGGTTGTTATTCTAAAGAATAAGTGAAAAATATATTTTTTTAATTAAAACACATTCAAGGATATAACTGTTTCACTTAAAAACAATTTAGATGTGTGCATATGTAGATATGTTCAGATATAATTTTATATATACACACTCATATATTCATATATACATATGTCTGCTCACCCAAGAGATAATCCTCTTCTTTAGCTTCATTAAGATATAATTGATAAATAAAATTATAAGATATTTAAAGTGTAAAACGTGATTATTTGAATATATATATATATATATATTCAACTCAAAATGAGATATTCTCCTGTTTAAAAAAACACACACAAAAAAACACAGTAAATGTCCATCTTGTAGAAATCTCTAATTTCAGGACATCTTTGGCAAGAGACATTATTGAGCCCAACACACACCTCCCACTAACTCTTCGACCTTCGCTTACCTAGCTTCCATTCCCATCACTTCATTAAAATCACCGTAAGTTCACCAAGGATCTGAAACTCTTAAATGCAAAAAAAAAAAAAAAAAAAAAAAAAGTTTTTTATTTCTCATATTCTTGCCATCATCTGAATCAGCTGACAACTTTTTTTTAAGAATAAAGAGTTTTCTTATTCAAACACTTTCTTTTCTGAGCTTGACACTATACTCTCATGGATTCACCAGTTCCACTTTACTTACTTTTCTGACTCGTATTTAAACAAAGAACACATTTTTAGAATGGATTCTAACTCATAAATATTGTGAGTGTATTTTCTTCTTGTCCTATTGTTCCTACCTAGTTTTTCTCAGAAATGCAGACATAGACTTACTTGTAAATTAAACATTGAGTGGAATGATGTAGGGCTATAAGTTTTCCAAACAGTATTTTTTTTTTTTTTTTTTAATTTCTTCTTGGTGAAATGGCAGGTCCAGGAAATAGATATTCTGTCATCCTTTGTCCTAGTCTCTTCATCTATGTGTAAGTCTAGGTTACTTCCTGATTTTGCTAATACAGCAAGATCCACTGCATCAAGGAATAGCTTTGAACAAATTCTGCCATCTTCATGAACAATAGAGCCACCACACAAAACTTAGACTTCCAAAATAGCTGTTTCTAAGTACTGGGGCACTAAGAGTTCTGTTTCCTTTGTGCCTAGACCATTTTCACTGGGCTGTTTTGTTCCAAATCAAGAGTGTGTATAGAGTTATACTAAGAAAAGTGGTGATAGTAGAGTTATACAAAAAAATTCTCCTTTTTTAATTCATTTCCCACAATTCCTCACTGATGTTTATGAAAGGAGAGTGAGTGAGTGAATTCTTTCTCAGTGGTTTTTGTTGTTGTTGTTGGTTTGTTTTGGTTTTAGGTTTTGTTTTTTTGTTTTGTTTTGTTTTTTTAAATCTGCTATCAGTTCCATTTCCTGCCTATATATTTTGAGTTGTGAGGTGAAACTTTTCTTCTGTTTCTATGGATAATATAGGATTTCTGTTGTTTTCTGGGGAAATTGCTTTTGGTATTTCAACACAGATCTTGGAATAAGAGAGCTGGATATCTCTGTTCAAGCTGCTGTTATTTTGAAAATACCACACACTAGGAATTTTTTTTATTTTCTTCAATATGACCTTTGCCATTTTTTTGTTTGTTTGTTTTTCAATCTGCATGCAGAAGGAAATTAGGGGAATCTCTACAATCAAACTGTGTGACTCTTTATCATCAGTTCTTAAATGTGACTTACAGGTTCTCTTTTAAACATGAGTATAAGCCAGGAAACACCTCCCCTCAAATATTTCAGAAAGTAGTTTGAGACCTATAAGGGGCAAGATGCTCTAGCACTCACACATGAACAAATAGTATTCATATCGGAAGCAATTCAAGTATATATTTTGCAAGAAAAGGAAAAAGAGTAAAATGCATATTGGAAAAGAGATTCAAACGTACGTTTTAAAAACAATGAAAATTAACAGAAAATAAGGTAAACTGTACATGTAAAATATACATATCTACATATACACTTGAAAAAGACACATGATCTTTTTAGAGATTTTTTAAATTTTAGAATAAGTAAAATCAAATGATTTGTATAAGGGTGCTGATTTCCCTCATTACTGCCTAATCTCGAAGATACAGAAAAGTATGTTTTGATAATACAGATCTTTCATTCCTAATCCTGAAGGTACATTGTAGCTCTGAAGTTTATTATACAGAAGTAAAATGGTTCTCAGGGAAATAGTATATCTTTAAACAGAAAAAAAAAAATCACTTTGCACTGGACACTAGTAGTATTTCCATTCCAGGAAATTTCAATCTAACTGGCTCTGTGTGTGAAATAATGAGCCCAAGAATCAACAGACACTTTTCTCCAGTCGCAGAGGTCATGAGTCTTTGGTTGTCCACACTGGAGCTGTTTTGGCTGGCAGGGCACATGAGCTTCATTTGAAAACCCTTTCTGTGCAATGGCTGCTGTGTCTCTATTACTCAGAGGCACATTCAAATGCAGAATTTGGACAAGAATCATAAGAAATATTATTTTATGGACAACTGCAAAATGACATTTAGTCATTTCAAGGAACATCTCAGTATGGTTCCACTTCAAGAGCATTGTCATTTTAGATATGGGTGAAATACAATTTATTTTTTCCAAATACCCCAGGAAGACTAATTAAATTATTATGCATTGAAATGGCCATTAAAATAGTGTGATGTTTAATTTTATGTGTCAATGTGACTGAGCCACCAGGTACGCAGATTAAACATTATCTCTGGATATGTCTATGAGGGTATTTCTGGATGAGATTAGCATTTGAACTGATGGAGCCGATACAGTGCATTGCCCTCCCCAAGGTGGGTGGGCATCATCTAATCCATTGAAGGCCTGAATACAACAAAGAGTGCAGTGGGAGGATTTATCCCCTTCCTGCCTGTGTGCTGAGCTGGGGCATCAGTTTTCTGCCCTTGGACTTGGATGTATACCACCAATTTTCATGCTTCTCACGCCTTGGCATTTCAATTGGAATTATACCTCTGGCTATTTTGGGCCTCGACAGCAGATTGTAGGTATTCTCAGCTTCTGCAAAATCAATACTACATTCATAGAGGTATTGCAGAGATGAATACCACCATCAAGAACTTGAAAGATGTAGGGTTTTTGTCTCCCACCACATTCTCATGTAACTCTCCTAACTGGCCTATACAGAGGACAGATGGAAGGCTGACACTGGATTATCATAAACCTATACCAGATGTGGTTTCATTGTGTGAGCTAATTAATATATACCCTGGTGCCTGATATGCAGCTATTGATCTAACAAATGCCTTTTCTTCACCCCTGTCCATGAGGTCCACCAGAAGCCGTTTGCTTTCAGTGGGCAAGGCCAGCAATACACCTTCACTGTCTTACATCAGGGGTATGTCAAATCACCAGACCTATGTTCTAATTTAGTTCACGGGGATGTTGGTCACCTCTGTCCCATCACAAGATGTCACACTGGTCCATTACATTGAGATATTATGCTGACCAGGCCTACTGAACAAGAAGTATCAACTACTCTAGACACAGTCATGACTATTTGCATAGCAAAGGGTGAGAAATAAATCCAATAAAAACTCAGGAAATTCCACCTCAATGGGATTTCCAGGAGTCCTATAGTATAAGTCATATTGAGACATCTCTTCTAAAATAAAGGATAAGTTGCTGCAATTGGTGCCTCCTACAACCAAAAAGGAGGCACAATACCTAGTGGGCCATTTTGCATTTTGGAGGCAATGTATGCCTCATCTGGGTGTGTTACTCTGGTCCCTTTACCAAATGACCTGAAAATGTTTTAATTTTTTACGGAGCCCAGAACAAGAGATGGCTCTGCAACAGGTCAAAATTTCAGTGTAAGCTTTTCTGCAGCTCAGACTCCATGATCCATCAAGTGCAATGGTGCTTGAAGTGTCAGTGGCAAGCAGGGATGCTGCTTGGAGCCTTTGGCAGGCCCATTAGTTGCATCAGAGAGCCGACCCTTAGGATTTTGGAGGAAAGTCCTGCCATCATCTGCAAATAACTCCTCTCCTTTTAAGAAATAGCTCCTAGTCTGTTATGAGCCTTAGCAAGGACTGGATGCTTAAACATGGGTCACCATGTTACCATGAGACCTGAGCTCCCTATCATGAATTGGGTGTTATGTGACCCTCCAAGCCTAAAGTTAGGTGTGTACAGAAGCACTCTGTCATCAAATGGAGGTGATATATACAAGACTAGGCCAGAGCATACCTGGAAGGCACAAGTAAATGACATGAAGATGTGACTCAAATGCCCAGGGTCCCCACTCCTGCTAAACTCCTATTCTCTCCCAGCATGAACCTATGACCTCATGGGGACTTTTCCATGATCAGTTTAAAGGAAGAGAAGCCTCAGGCCTAGTTCTGCAAGATCTACAGGCACCATTGTGAAGTGGATAGCTGTAGCACACAGACCCTCTGTGAGACGCCCTGAAGGACAGTGGTGAAGAGAAATCCTCCTAGCGGGCAGAGCTTCAAACCATACCCTTTATTGTTTACTTTGATTAGGAGAAAGGTCCAGACATGTGATTCTATACTGATTCATGGGCTGTGGACAAGAGTTTCGCTACATGATCAGGGACGAAAAAACCAAAAGAAACAATATTGGACAGTTATTCTCAAAATTTTGGGGAAAGAGGTATATATAGAGAGACTTTTTTGAATGGGCCAAATACATAAAGATATTTGTGTCCTGAGTAAATATTCATCAAAGGGCGACCTCGACAGAGAGGACTGTAATAATAAAGTAGATAGGAAGACCCGTTCAGTGGATACAAGTCAACCTCTTCCTACAGTCACCCTCCCATCACCCAGTGAGCTCATGAACACAGTGGCCATGGTGGTAGGCATGGATGTTATGCCTGGGCTCTGAAACGTGGACTTCTACTCCCCAAGGCCAATCTGGCTATGGCTACCAATGAGTGTCCAATGTACCAGCAGCAGAGAGTAACACTGAATAGCTAATATGTCACCATTCTCCAGGATGATCAGCCAACTACATGGTGGCCGGTTAATGACATTGGACCACTTTCATCATGGAAGAGGCATCGTTTTGTTCTTATTAGAACAGACACTTTGTCTGGATAATTGTGCTCCTTTCCTGACACAAAACCTCTGCCAAATCTACCATGACAGGACTTACAGAATGTCTTATCAGTTGTCATGGTATTCCACCCTTCCTTGCTCTGACCAAAGAACTAACTCCACAGCAAAAGAAGTGCTACAGTGAACTCATGCTCATGTAACTCACTGGTATCACCATGTACCCCCACCACCTGAAGCAGCTGCTTTGATAGAATAGTAACTAGTCTTTTGAAACCTAAGTTAAAGCACTAGCTAGGTGGTAATGCTTTGCAAGCCTGGCGCAATGTTCTCCAGAGGCTGCATATGCTTTGAACCAGTGTACAACATATGGTGCTGTTTTTCCCATAGTCAGGAGTCACAAGTCCAGGGCTCAAGTGATGGAAATGGGAGTGGCACCACTCACTACTACCTTTAATGACTCACTAGCAAAAAAAAAAAAAAAAATGCTTCCTCCTTTTCCTGCAATTTTATGTTCTGTTGGCCTGGAAGTCTGAGTCCCAGAGAGAGGAAAGCTCCAACTAGGAGACACAACAAAAATTCCACTTACATGGAAGTTAGGGCTGCCACTGCACCACCAGTCACTTTGGGGTCTTCATGCCTCTGAATCATCAGACAAAGAAGGGAATTATGGTGCTGGTTAGGGTGATTGCTTCTGACTACCAAGGGGAAATTGGACTATTACTCCACAATGGAGGTAAGGAAGAGTATGTTCTGAGTACAAGAGGTCCCTTAAGTCATCTCTAAGTATTACTTAAAGTCAGTGAAAAACAACACAATCCAGGCAGGACCACTAATGGCCCAGATTCTTCTGGAATGAAAGTTTGGGTCACCTCACCACGTAAAGAATCCTGATTAGCTGACGTGTTGGCTGAAGTCAATGCAAATACAGAGTAGGTAGTGGAAGAAGATAGCAATTAATATCAGCTATGACCTTGCGGCCACCAAAGATATAATTATCTAAATCTATATATCTCTGCCCCCCCATCTCTATATCTATATCTCTTATCCCCTTATCATGTAACATGAGATGCATTGGCTTTATATCATAGTATTAAGAACTGTTAATTTTACATCACAGTATTTTTTGTGGGATATCAAATTGAAGAGTAAACATGACTCAAGACTTTCCCTCCTCTTGTGCGGATAGGGTTATTGACTTTTGGTTGTATGCTGGATAGTTGTATCATGTTAGCCAGAATTATTACCTTGTTATTTCTCTACTTAGAGATCAAGTATGATTGAAGGAGATTCATATGGTTCCAAGTTGATAAAGACTAGAATTGTGAGAGTCAATTTTATTTATCCATATGACTAGGTCACAGGGTACCCAGATTGGACCCAGTAGATTGCCATCCCTATTATGGGTGGGCATCACCCAATTCAGTGAGGGCCTGAATAGAACAAATATCAAAGAAAGGGAAGATTTAACCACTTCCTATCGACCTGCCTGATCTGGGATATCAGTCTTCTTCTGTCCTTAGAGTGAGCTATAGATTTTGTTTTTGTGAAGAACCCTGATTAATACAAATAGCAAGAATATTATACTTTCTGTTTTAGCAGAATGATATGAATAGATGAAAAATTTAAATATCAGTATTATGCAGCTTAAAGGGAACTAAACAGGATCTCCTCTTCACAATTATGTACCTCCCAAACCCCTGACTCTATTGTCACCACTGCCCTGCACGTTATCTCAAATTTAACAATTTCAGATCTATTTCTTTGAAACTGTGAATACACCTCTTGTATGACTATTAAAATACAAATATGGTGATATTTGCTATATTCTCATATTGATTATCAGTCTGGGAGTAATCAGAAAAGGCAGAAATCTCAGAGCTACTTAGAGTTAAGGGAGCAGAGGGGCGTGATAAAAATGCTCAGTGTGTAGATGACAAACTCTGCCTCTATCCAATTTTACTGGAGAACTGACTCAATTGTTATAACCCTGCAGAAGCAATGTCACAAAATGATGAAGAGTGACAGTTCTAGAACCAAATAATCAAGGTTTGAATCTGGGCTAAACCCATTACTAGTTCGGTAGATTTGGTTCTGTTATTTAACTTCTTTGGGTACCATTTCCTTATTTGTAAAACATGGATGACAATAGTGCATACATTACAGGGTTATTGTAAATACTAAATTTATTAACAAACAAAAAACATACCAGTACATGGCCAAAATAAGAAATAAAAGTAGTAACTTTCAAAAAAAATAGTGAATATTTAGTAATATGTATATGGCTCTTAAGCTACATATTTATTAGATTGAAATCTGTGAAGAACACAAAGCCATATATATATGGATTATATATATATATGGATTATATATATATATGGATTATATATATATATATACACACATATATACATATATATTTGCATATATATATATATATATATATATATATATATATACACTTTCTCCAAATGCATTCCCAGTAATATTGTTCCTGGCTAGTTTTACCCACGTTTACATATGAATTTGAAACTTCTATATACATAATAAAATCAATGAATACTTAACACATTGTATTTAGGGTGTGCCATTTAAAGATCTTACTAAGCATCTGAACTCCACATAGTAGCATATGATCCCATTCCTTTTTGATATATTAAATGTTTTAAATTTAAATTTAACAGTTTTCAATTAATTTAGCTCTTCTGTTTTCATAAAGCTCTCATCTACTTAGAGTTAAAACAAGTACTATGCATACACATAATTATTTCAAATTCCAAGAAACATACATTTTATAGCATCATAAAATGTACTTTTCATAACTTTTTATTATTTAATTATATTGTTCTGCATAGTTGAGAAGAAATAAAACCACCAAGAATAAAATAGGTTTCCATCATTTCCCAAACATTAATCTCTGTAAGCTTTAATTGTTCTTCATTCTTCATCCAAATGTCATATAATAATTTTATTTAGAAAAAAATCCCTAATAATGTACTTAACATGATTTACAATTACTCCAAAGTGCTTCAAAAATCAGTGGCAATATGTACAGTATAATGTTTATAATTTTTGATAAAGTTGCCATTCAGGTCAGTAACTCAGAATTATGGCTATTTTTTGTGTTTGTAACAAATATGTTTCTTCAGTGAAATACCACAAATAATTGCAATGGATTTATATTACTTACAAACAGTATTTACAATAAATGTAAATGGAGTATATTAGTTTCCTACGGCTGCCGTAACAAATTACCACAGTCTTATCTTAAAACAACGAAAATTTATTCTCTCACAGTTCTGTAGTCCTGAAGTCCAATATCAAGGTTTCAGCAGGGTTTTATTTCCTCCAAAGGCTCTAGGGGAGAACCTGTACCTTTTCATTCCCAGCTTCTGGTGGATCCAGGTAGTCTTTGAGTTGTGGTCACATCATTCCAATCTCTATCTCCATGGTAACGTTGCTCCTCCTCTTCTGAATATATTTGTGTATTTGTCCCCAAATTTCCTCAAGCTTCCTTCTTCCAGAAGGATATGATTGTATTCATGCTCACCTGAATAATCCAGGAAACATCTCTTTTCAAGAGCCTTAAATTAATCACTTTTTTTTTTTTTTTTTTTTTTTTTTTGCCATATTTGGCAATGTTTACAGGTACTGAGATCAGGATACAGACATCTTTCTGAAGGCCATCATTTCGCTCACTATATAGGGTAATTCCATCAATGGGAAGAGACATTACATAAGGGGGAAAATTCAAATATATATAACATTGACTATATCTATTCGATATAGAAATTAATATGCTTGAAACCAAAAAAAAATAAAAAAATAGGAACTTTCTTAACTTGACCTAGTTATACATTAAAAATTAATAAAAAATAATGATTGTCTTTGTTTTGTTTTTCCTTTTGTTATAAGAGACTTATAAGATCTACTTTCTTTTTGAAGCATACAATAAAGTATTGTTAATCCTAGAGCCCATCTGTACAGCAGCTCTCCAGAACTTATTTATCTTGTATAACTGAAACTGTACCTTTTGATCACATCTCATTTTCCCCTCCTCCCAGTCCTTGGCAATTAGCATTGTATGCTCTCCTTCTATGTGTTTGACTAACAGACATGGTTCTTAGTGGAAAATTAATAGAAATATTTTCTGTAGGATCTGAAACAAGGTAAAGATTCTTACTATTGCCACTACTAATAAACATAAAATTAGAATTTACGGCCAGTAAAATTATTGTTTAAAATAAGATATGAGTTAAACGGATTGGTAGGAAAAAAATCAATGTGCTATTATCTGTAGATGATATGATTATACAGAAAACTCAATTGGATCAAGAGACATTCCTAGAACTATAAGAAAGTTCAGCAAATGTCCCTTATGCAAGATCAACTTATGAAGCCATCTGTGTTTTTTTATACCATCAATAGTCAATTAAAAAATATAATAGAAAATGTGATATAATTCATAAACTTACCAAAAAAGATAGTAGAGATAGATGGATTTCCTTATCAAATATAGAAGCGAACCAAAATGCCATGCTTTAAGCAAAACAGGGTAAAAGTGACTGGTGCAGAATTTTATAAATAATGGCTGTTGTGGGCTGAATGGTGATTGGCTCCAAAAGTATACGTCATGTCCTACTTTATGAACCTGTAATATTACCTTATATGCTAAAAGAATAAGCAATTATTAAAATATTACCTTCTATGGCAAAAAAAAATGTGGTTAAGTGTCTTCAAAGGAGATTATCCTAAATTATTCAGGTGGGCCCTAAATAACATCACAGGCAAGAGAGAGGCAGAGGGAGATTTTACACACAGATACAGAGAGAAGAAAGTGTAATGGAAAGGGAAGTTACAAAGATGTCATGAGCCAAAGAAAGATAACATCCACTATAAACTGTAAGAGGAAGGAACGGATAATCCCCCAGAACCTCTAGAAGGAGTGTGACCCCTAATGACATCTGGATTTCAAGTTTTGTTCTCCAGAACTGTGAACAAACAGATTTCCTAATTTTAAGCTACTCTTTTTATGGTAATTTGTTACAGAAAACAAAGGAAAATAATACATATTTTGATACCAAAAGTAGTTCTAGAGGAATATAGCATTAAAGATGCGTTTTCTCAATTGGTTCTGGATATTCTGGAATAACTATAATCTAATCTGATTATATTTAGAGGCATGAGTGACACTATTTCCATTGATAAAGAAGCCATTGATAGCCCATGGTGAGATGCAGCACTACAGATATTCAAAAGTCACTATTGGGACATGTGTGTATGTGTGTATATATATATATATATATATATATATATATATATATATATATATATATATATATAAGCGTGTGTGTGTATACACACACACACACACACATATGGTAAGGTAAGATTCTAGGTGTGTATGGATTGCATATTTTAGATCACTTTAGTTAAATTAATGAGTACAATGAGAGTGGCTGGTTATTCCTAACTGCACTGGGGAAACTGGGAGAAAGAAAGGATGAGCACATGAAATTCCCAGCTCAAGATCTGAATAAATTACTTGAAATTACCTGAAAGTTCTTATGTGTTCCCTGAAATAAACCTTGTCTCCTGTAGAGTCTAAAGACACAAACACAGAGTCTTATCCTGGGAACGGCTGGATCACCACAGAAATTGAATTCTCAACCATCTCAATAGGATCTCTTCTGTTAAAGTGAGGGCACTGACTGGGAAAGAATGGGGTCCTGAAAAATTGGAATGGGGACATATGAGAATATTCTAGTGAAGTTGTAAACATTGAACCCCTACATTCTGCTGAGTCTTCTTTACCAGTAGATGCAGTCCTTCTACTACTATTGACTGAGAAGGTTAACCCTGGTTTGCCTGAAGAAACTCTAATGGCTTTCCTTGAGGTAGTGGCCTTTCATGACACTGCTGGTTCTTCTCAGGACCCACCCCTATGACTCTACTTGCTTCTAGATCTATAACTGCACTCAAGTGCAAGCAGGCCATAAAGGGTAAGGTGAAATGTGTGCCTTACAAGGAGCTCTACTGGGCCCCAGTATGTATAGACAGAAATCTGGAAAATTTGCATGGGGAAAGATAGAAAGAGTGAAGAATAATGATGGAAGAAAGATAAAATTGAATGTATTGATACGAGTCAATTAAGAAGAGTTCTAGATTTTAGCTTGAAGGATTAAAAAGTGCTGTAACTGGTTGGTTGGCTGAAACATCGACCAAAAGGTACCCAACACTACATGAAGCTAACATGCAAGAACTTCCTTGAGAGACTGGAGAGAAAGGTAATGAAAGACTTAGGAATATTGGAATGTTAAAGTGAATTATCATGCAAGAACTACTCACCCACCTCTGGAAGGTCCACAAGACAAAACAGGCACATTACTTTATGAAATAATTTGTGAGATGAGTTCCAGCATCTCTGGAGAGCTCATGGGTATCTCTTCTTTGTAGGCTAGAAATTACATGGGAACAGTAGTTCCCATGGTGACCAGAGATCCTTAACTGCAGTGGGAATAACTGGATCCCGGGGTGGTAGAGCACATGGGGCAGAACTTAGTCATGAAAGACAAGGTGCATCTAATTACCATAATGAACAGTGGAGTCAAAGCAGTAACCAGAATGGTTAACAAAGCGAAAATAAATTAAATTTCTTAATTTATGGACTGTAATGGAAGAGTTCTAGGTTTAGTTCATAGAATTCTAACTTGAAACACACAGGTTAGCCACATCCTCCTCAATCAATTCCAAGACGTGAACCAGTTTATAGAGCCAGAACTCCTTGAATGGATGAGAGGCCAGATCTCTTTGGGAACGAATCTAGCTACACTGCCAACAATATATACGATTGATCTTTCTCCCAGTTTTCTTGAAAGGGGCTTATGGAATTTTACTAGGTTTATTATGGATTCGGGGAAAGGAAATATTCAGATTTTTTTTGAGGATTACTGGATATTGGCTCTGAAGTGACACTAATTTTGGGAGATCTATATATTATTGTGGTCTGTTACTCAGAGGAGGGGCTCATGGAGGCCAAGTGATCAATGGCATTGTAGCTTGTACTGGGTCCAGTGGGTCCCTGAGCCCATCCTTGGTTATTTCCCCAGTTTCAGAATGTCTGCTTGGAATAGACATACTCTGTGGAATGAGGGCTACCATGGTATGAAAGGCCACATGAAAACCAACAGAACTGGATCTACCTTGGATCAATAGTAAACCAAAAGCTATCTCACATTTATGGAAATTTTTCAGAGATTAGTGGCACCCTCAGGTAGTTGAAGTATTCAGTGGTCTTAATTTCCACAACATCTTTATTCAACTTGCCTTATTTGCCCTGTGCAGAAAACAAATAGATCTTAGAGAATGACAGTGGAGTTTTGTAAATTAACCAAATGGTGACTCCACTTGCAGCTGCTGTTCCAGATGTGATTTCATTGCTTCAGTGAATTAACACATCCCCTAGTAGGCATATATTGATCTGGCAAATGTTTCTTCTCGATGCATGGTAATAAAGATCATAAGGAACAGTTTGCTTTCAGCTGGCAAATCCAGCAGGACACGCCCATTGTCCTGCCTCAGGGGTATCCCCAGGCCTAGGTTGTAATTTAGTCTGTAGGGACCTTGACCACCTTTCATTTGCCAAGACATTATACCAGCTTATTATATTGATATTATGATAATTATATCTAATGCACAAGCAGCAGCAACTACTCTAGCTGCTTCGTTAAGACATTTGCATTTCCACCTCATTAAAATTTCCAGGGATCCTGGAAAGGCATGTTGGGATATCTCTCCTAAGGTAAAAGATACGTTGTTCCAGCTGTTCCTTCGATGACATAAAAAAAAGAGGCACAATGTCTCATGGGCCCCTTTGGATTTTGGAGGCAACATATCCCTCACTTGGGTGTGCTACCCTGAGACATTTACCAAGTGACCTCAAAGGTTGCCGGTTTTGATCGGGGCCCAGAACAAGAGAAAGCTGTGCACAAACCCAGGCCACCTACAAGACACAATGTCACATGGGCCGTAAGATCCACCAGATATTACAAATCAAATTACTAACACATCTACAGACCCTATTATGGGCATCTGTCTGGGAAAAAAAAAATGTTAGCACTAGTTTGTTAAAAAAATATATTTGTACATTTAATGCATCACTTTTTCTAGTAGAGGGAGTTGGAGACAACTAGGTTCCCCTCACTAAAGGAACAGAGAAGCAAATATGAAGGATGCAGTGTTAAAACTATAAACTCAGGGCACTCTCAGAAGTGCCAATACAAGTGACAACATACTGTTGAGAGCAATAAGAAATACAACGAGCTCCAGAGCAGGACATTATTTTTATAAATAAAAAATGTATATAAAGACAAAGGAACACGGTACTAGGGATTTTAGAATGGTGCATATATCTAAGGACATACATCAATTAATCTAAAAGGGTATACAGAAGGGAACAGGATTGGAGAATGTGGCTGAAGGGAAAATAAGGCAAAATAAAACAAATTATAATTGATGGTTGATATTAAATTGTGTGTAATAAACTGAAGAATTGATCAACTTAAATGTCTGAACACAAATGGGGAAGAGAGAGAAAGCAAGAGATATAAACTACTATTAAGAATTTTAAAATTGATAGCATATTTATGTGTTTAGGAATATATATTTAAAATTTTTAAATGCACATCATTTACCTAACAATACATTTAGAGCTGTTTATCATAGGAGATTAAGACTGTGGCCTAAGCTTGTGTTAAACAACATTCATCAACACACTATTCAGAAAAGTGAAAAGATTAAAAAGTCTAAACATACACTAATACGGGATTAGTTAATTATGGGAATGGTTACATGAAATATAAAAGACTTATTAAAAATAAAGCTTACAAATTCTGTGTGGAAATACTGACATACAGAAAACATAAATTTTATGTTTATGCTAAAAAAACACATTATAAGCTAAAATATGAAGAATATATACATGTATATGTAATGCACATAGAGAATGAATGAATATATAGAAGTAAAATTCTGATAGTTGTTTTCTCTTAGTTATGAAACTAAATGTACATCTATTAATGGTTCAATAAAAGACAGCTATTCAATAAAAAGACACTCTTCAATATATATCTCTTATCAAAAACCAGTAATTATTTAAGATATAAATAGTTATGGTAGCTACATACTTCTATAACAAGGATTTAACTTTATTTCTTCCAAAATTATTAGTGTGCACTTCAGATATAACCTTTCAGTAGTTTATTAAATACCACATTGTCTGTTATGAAATGAGGATAGTAAAGGAAAAAGATATATCTCCCTTAGAGAAACCCAAGATGGAAATACAATATATTACTAACAGATAAATTATGTAACAGTACAGGACAAAGACTCATCAAAACAACATGGTCTAAGTGTTTCTGAAATCTGGAGACACATTATTATGTTATATATGCCCTTACCTGTAAGGCAAAATAGTACGGAAATAGAATGCAGTTGGCCCACCACATCCATGGATTCATGCAACTACAGATGGAAAAAACTTCCAGAAAGTGGATCTGAAACAATACAATGTACCAGCTACTTATCTAGCATTTACACTTTATTAGGTATCACGAGAAACCTAGAGATTATTTACATTATATGCGAGGATGTGTGCAGGTTGTTATATGCAAGTACTACACCATTTTACATAAGGGACTCGAGAGTCCACAAATTTTGGTATTCATGGGGTCCTGCAATCAATTCCCCAGAGATACTGAGGGATGACTGTAATTTGAGAATGTGTTCAGTTTGGCAGCACATACTCTAAAATTAGAAAGATACAGAGAAGACGAGGGTAGCCCCATGAAGGACGGCACAATTGGTGAAGCATTCCATATTAAGAAAATAATAATAATCTGAGAGCGATTAAGGCTGAATCTGACATAAACAAACCTGGTTGTGTGGGATGCTCCTCCTTCCAAATCACATTGTCCAAAGAAAGGTATTATTTGCTGAGAGATGTATAAAAGTATATGAGCCTGAAATGAAGTCAAAGCAGTCAGTCATCTGCTAGAAAGCTATATACAATGCTTTAGGGAGAAGTACCAAGCCAGTTCCTAAGGATTGCTGGAACATTGTATGTTTTCGGGTGAGAGAGCTTGAAAAAGCAAATCCAGCTGTAAGTACCTAGCACAAATCAACTGTATATTAGAAATTAGAGGTCACCAAAATCCTTCTGCAATGGAGAGGGAGTACATAGAGTGTGCTGAATATAACAGTCTGAGGCTGCAAGGCCCGTTCAGGGACACGAGACATTGGCCTGGTGGCAGAGGCTGGTGCTGAGGTTTGCTTCGCAATGAAGAATAAAGTTGCCAACTCAGATGTTATTAATTCAAAGCAAAGGGCATCTATAAACATTTCTGAGAAAAGTGATTACTCAAATAAAGCCCTACGATATTCCACATCTAGAAGAAGTCTCAAATATACTAGAACCAATGATGGTGCAGTCAAAGAACAGAGAGCTAACCTAATATTTCATTTTCTCAACAGTTGACAGTATGAAAGAATCACTTAGCAGAGAGACTCTTTTGGAGGGAACAGGGGTAAGAGTAAAAATGAAACCTGTTTTTGCATTTTCTAAGAATAGAGCCTGGCATTACACTCAAGTGGAGGCAATATTTCGTTTTTGTGGAGTATCTTGTTTTTAGCTAACAGGTTGATGCAGAACTGCAAAACTAAGGCCCACACACCTGTCTACCTCTAAATGCAGTTCTAGCCCATAATCCTTCAAAATCCCCCATAAAACTCACCTCTTTTATTGAACCTTCTTTTATTTGATAGTCCCTAATGGTATTATTATCAAATTAAAAATACATCAGAATGTACATAGTTATGTTAATTTGTTCTAAATGTGCTCTTCTGTGGGACTTTTAAGACTTGCATTTGATTAGCTTTTTAAAAATGAAATCTTTCAGTGTTTCAAGATTATTTACATTGCTTATAATATACATAACACATCCACAAAATATATTGATCTTTGTAATAATATAAGATGCACGTATTGCGTGTAAGCTGGTTTACAGATCACACTCACGTGCTTTGATTTCACAGAGCTTTCCTTAGCACCTCATTTAAAGGTACAGCATTGGTCTTCCAAATCTGACATTTGTATGACTGGCAGATTGCACTGCAATTTTATTGACCTTTATCTTATTTTTGTGCTCACTGGATCATCAGATGTCATACTGTCAGAAGAAGAGCATTACAATCTCCTTACTTCTCCGTTAATTAGTGTGTCTCTTGCAAGAGCATTGCTGATGGTTCACAAACGGTTTTTAGCTTGGCTGTAGCCTTCAATCTCTCTAACCTTTGTAGCCATTAGGGAGCTATTTGTCTTTGCATTCCCTAATCTTGTAGATTTGTGTACCAGTAAATCCAAAGGCTACTTCTGAGCCCCAAGGTGGCTACACATACTATCTTATTTCTTTGCCAAAGCTGCCCCTTTCCCCTCCTCTAAAGCAACCATTACTTTGTACATTCTTTGAGAATCCTTTTCCTCAAGACTGGCTCAATTTTTCTTGTGGGCTCTAAAAGTAACCTACTACTTACCTACTACGATGTCTCGCTCGTATAAATTCTGATCATTATGAAGAAGTGGTCAGGGTATGACACATTTATTTTCAAAAGGAGTGTTATAGATATTCTAGATTACTGAGAATCTCGGCCCCTGATTTCTACTTCCTGATTTCTAATTCATTTAAGATTTTCATTCAGCTTAGAACTATCATTTTTGTTTTCTATATTTAAATGTAAATGTAGTGTTTACATTTTTTCTGAAATTTTTTTTAACCCTCACCTTGAACTAAGCTTTATCTTTTTCTACCCATCTCTTTTTTACTATGACTGTTCTTTTCATCAACAGTGGCATGCTCTCCCAAAATAAACAACCAAATCATTCTAGAATAGTGAAGTTCTTCCAGGCTCTCTAGTGGATAACTTAGTTTCCAAAGATCTGAAGATGGGGTTATCCCATTTCTTGGCCCTTTACCTTGCTATACACAAATCTTTTAGGCAGTCTGCCTGATAGGATATGTTGTCTCCAAGTTTTCTTGAATTAGGCTCATTTCAGCCATGATACTTTATAACTTGCGCCTCACAAAACTTGAACAGAGATCACCCCAAAGTTCATTCAGTTGCTTAATGATATTAGAACTCTGGGTTGACATCTATGCAATTTATTTTGTTCTTTTTACCGTGTTGCAGGACGTATGCAAGGATCTAAATATCTTGTTCTCATGTAATGATGTTCCAAATGGGAAGGAGGATAAACAAATTCTTTTCCTGTAAAATTATTTTATAAAGCAAGAAAATCCTTCTCTGAACAGACTTCTAAATTGTTATTGGCCCAGAATGGGTCATATGGACACCCTGACCTGATTACTGGCAAAGCAAAATGGGATTATCCCTCTGAGTTTTGAACAACTATGATTCGTACCTCAGAGCTGTTGTAAGAACACACTGCTCTTCTCATTCTACCCTCTGACTCCTGAATTTAAATGAAATTGGTTTTCCAATATTAGGAACCACGTGGAACAGCTGTTGCGTTGATAAATAATATCGATCACTACATGCACCTTGTCCTATATTTGGAAATTAACCATTTGAAGGCCTTTGGTGACTTCCTTAGTGCTATCAGGGCAACATAA
The DNA here is from genome assembly GCF_036562045.2 of Rhinolophus sinicus. Taxonomy (NCBI): domain Eukaryota; kingdom Metazoa; phylum Chordata; class Mammalia; order Chiroptera; family Rhinolophidae; genus Rhinolophus; species Rhinolophus sinicus. The sequence continues at coordinate 10,705,149 of NC_133754.1, read as the reverse complement.
CTATTAAAAATTTTTTTAAAAATATATATATGTACATATATATATATATTCAGTCATATATTAATTGTCAGTCATACATATTAATTAAAATGTACAATTACCATATATTAATTATATGTTTAATTAATATATACTAATATATTATATGTAACATATAATTTATACATATAGTGCCAGTCATATATATTGATTACATATAATTAATATATATATATAATTAACATATTATATATAATACATATAATTTATATATATAAAATCAGTCATACATATGTATGTGTGTTTGTGTGTGTATATATATATATATATATATATATATATATATATATACACACACACATATGACAGTTAAGTTTGAGAACTCATCCTAGAAAAAGTGCTACATACCTCATTGCTGAATATCACTACAGTCACCTTCGAAGTACTCCCCTTGGGAAGCTATGCACCAATGCCAACACCTAGTCAACCCTTCAAAGCAATTTTAGAACTCTTTCTCTGGAATGGCCATCAGAGCTGTCACCGTATTACCCTTGATGTCCTGAATATCATCCAAATGTCTTCCTTTCAATATGTCCTTTATCTTTGGGTAAAGAAAGAAGTCATTGGGGGCCAGATCAGGTGAGTAGGGAGGGTGTTCCAATACAGTTATTTGTTTACTGGCAAAAACTCCCTCGCAGACAGTGCCATGTGAGCTGGTGCATTGTTGTGATGCAAGAGCCATGAATTGTTGGAGAAAAGTTCAGGTTATCCAACTTTTTCACACTGCCTTTTCTGCACTTCCAAATAGTAAACTTAGTTAACAGTTTGTCCAGTTGGTACAAATTCATAATGAATAATCCCCCTGATATCAAAAAAAGGTTAGCAACATTATTAAAACAGGTTGCAAAGTTAATTGTCAGACCGTGTGTATTGTATCGTACATATATTTGCATATATATATTACATATACACACAAAAATATATATTTGTGTATGTATACATGTATATATACATATACACACCTACATGTGTATATGTATATATGCATATAAATACATATTTAATGAATATGTATATTTGTAAGTGTATATGCATGTATACGTGTGCCGTTGCCTCCCCTATGTGACTATTTTCTACAATCATATCATATTACTTCCTTTCCATTCACATTCTTTGCTGATAACTTGGTATCTTTTCTTCAGTTTTATGTATAATTGACAAAAAAATCATACATTTATAGTGCAGGCTGTTTGTGATGTTTTGATATATTCATTGTGAAATGATTACCACAATCAAACTAATTAACATAGCAAGCACCTCACACAGTTATCACGCTTTGTGTATATGGTAATAGCATTTCATGTCTGCTCTCTAAGCAAATTTCAAGTATACAATACAGTTATTATTAACTAGAGTCCCCATGGCATACATTATATCTACAGGACTTATTCATCTAATTTGTAAATCAAAGCCAATATCTGGTTCTAATTTTAAATCTCCAGCTTCATCTCTCACTAGTTTTCTCCTTAAACCATACATTAGTAACAAAGAAATTACTATCCACTTATTACACACACCATTGATTTTAAAATATTTTCCCTAGTCTTCCCCAAACCAAATTTAGTTGATTTAATTACTTCTACATTCAGTATAATCTATTTCTACTAGTTCTTTTTCCTCTTATTATCTTTCCTTTGATGAATAGCTTGAAATCCAAAGATTGGAATCTCATCCTATACATTTGCAGCACTTTATCTTCATACTCATTGCTAGTTATTGTGAGTTTTTACATCTTTCTTATGAAACTGTAAGCTTTGTGAGAGTAGGGGCTATGTCTCTAGTGTTGCATAGCCTAGTCTGTACCATAGCACATAGTCAACACATTAACCCATATACATACATGCATATATACATACATACCATACATACATACATACATACATACATACATACATACATACATATATACATATATAGATGAATTTTGTAGGTATTTATTGAACAATTGGAAAATTATATGAATGTACCATCCATTTTGTTGCCAATAGAAATCCTAGTAATCTCTTTAATAAATTTATCCCATCTTTCTAATTTTTCAAGTTTTAAATCTAAAGGAAACTTACTTTATATAATGAATTTGAATAACATTTATTTTTAACACATTATTTAATCATAATAAAGAAAAATGAAGTCACAAGTTAAATTCTAATTTCATTAGCAACCGCCAAAATTGAGTATTATTCAAATATAATGTTTTTACTAATTTTGTGAAACCAAAATAGATAATGAAAAGATACATTCACCTGTTATTAATGTCTGCTTACTGAAGTGTAACATTTTAATGAAAGTCTTCTTAGGAAACTTTATATAAAAAATGGTTATAGTCAGTGGAAAATGTGTGAAACATATTTAATATTTTAAGTAGTTAAACTCAGTCTATTGTCAATAACAAAAACTTCAAAATACATTATGTACAATTGGAAAAGTTTTACTTTCCTGAGGAATTCTTTCTAAAGTATTTATCATGGTTTTAACATAAAATCACTTTATAAACTCGATTAAATTGAAACCTTTTCTTATGTTCTCTATACTCTAAATTTTAACAAATATCCATACTCCAAACAATGCCATTATTATCAGAAATCTTCTAATAAAACCTTGCATGTAACTTACTTATACGTTGCCAATTTGCAGGCACAAACTCTCCTTCCTCTTTCCTTCCTTCCTTCCTTCGTTCGTTCCTTCCTTCCTTCTTTCCTTCCTTCTTTCCTTCCTTCCTTGACCTTCCTTCCTTCCTTCTTTCCTTCTTTCTTTCTGTCCTTCCTCCCTTTAAGATTTATTGAGGACCAATCTACTTGGGTCAAGGATGTTCAGAATTAGGGATACATATTGCGCAAAATTGACATGATCACTATCCCTAATGCAGACTCCAGCTTAGGGGGAAATACCTATGTTAATCAAATAGTAATATACATTTTTGAAATTATAACTGTACTAAATATTATGAGTAGGGATGTTCATGGATCACTCAGAGGACATAACAGAAGGATTTGTCCTCGATAGAAGATTTGAGATTATTTTCTTTATGGAAGTGAAAGTAGAGCTAAAATATGAAGAAAGGTTCGCAGTTAACTGGATGAAGACAGAAAGAAGAGAACTCCATGAACAAAAGTAAAAGATGAAAAAGCAGAATGGCAGGAAAGCATTTAATGCTTCATGGAATTAAAATTAATAATAATAATAATAATAATAATAATAATGACTGAGCCAAAGAGAGTAATGAAAGTATGGTATAAAATAAAGGACGAGAGAAAGTCAGGGTCAGCTCATAAGTGACACCTTCTAGTGGATGTTTCATATGTTCCACCGAATCCTCAAATAAATGAAGAGGAATTGAATGGATTTAAGCAAGAGAGTGAGGGATGAGCATTTGGTTTTTAGTCCAAAGAGTGACTTTATGTTAAATAGAAAAAGCAGTCATGTCTTCGACATTTTACTGACATCTGCTGAAAAACTGTCAAATACCTATGAATTTATAAGTATACAAGCCTAGTGAGTGAAGGATGCCTCCTACAGTTGTTCAAAGAACAACCTGCAATAACAAGCGGTTCTGAATAACTGGAGAAGACCTTGTTAAAGCATCATTCTATCTAAGTGAGAAGAGTATATTAGCTGAGGGGAGAGTAGAAACAGAATTGGTATTGCATTAATACAGTAGTGCGTGAACAATAGTACTTGGACAAGATTAACTGAGATTTGGATTTAAAATTAGAGATGGAAAACAGATTTAACATATAATTAGAAGATAAAATTAACCGTGTCATTGACCAGGTATGGGGAAGAGAAGGGAAAATTGCTGTCATGGATGACTCCTTGGTTTCTGGCTCCTGTAAGGGCATGCACCATGCATTATGACAAGAAACACTGGAAGAGAATTGGCTCTGGGAAAAAAAAAAAAAAAGGGAAGGATCATTATTTCACTTCCTGACTTGTTAGTTTGGAGGGATTCTGAAACATTCAACTGGTGAGATCAAGAGGGCAGTGGATATAAATTTGAAGCTCAGGGAAGAAATCTCAGCTGAAGGTAAAATTGCAAATCTTTGATTTATGTGTGGAAATTGTAGTTGTGTGCTTGGAAGAGAATGCCTTGAGAAAGAGTCAGGGTTGATAAGATTTTAATGTGTAGCACTTGGAGGCTGTGGAGAGGACAACTGTTCTTGTAATGTAATAGTGGATAACCATAATGAAAGGGGAAATATCACCAAATCCAAGGAAAGATGAGTTTAAAGAAGGAAGGAGTGGTCAACTGTATTCAATTCTACTGAGAGGGCACATAAAATGGTAAGTTTAGAAAAGCTTTCTTTGGTTAACTTTTTCAAGTCCTGTATTAACTGCAGTTAATGAGAGAAATGAATTGATCTAGTTTGGAGTAACCTACCAAGTGCGTATATGAGAAATGGAAGCAGCAAGTAAAGACTATTCTTGAAAAATGTCGTATAAGAAAGAGGGCAACAGTAGTGCCTTTTTATGTCATTAGCTCATTTTTGTTGTTTTTTGCATTTAAATGTGAGATTCTCCAGCCTATTTAAAAGAATCATTTTCACAACAGTTTTGAATCTTAGTGACTCTTGCATTACGTTCTTTATATATTGGATTATTCTGTACTTACTTTAGGTAGGCAAATATATTAAGGTTATCAGAATCAGAAGGAAATATCAAACAAGTAGTGTTACATCTTGACTTTGAAAACTGGTTAGTATATTAGGAGCAAGAGGAGGAAAGAAAGTTATGTGGCACAGATTTTGATAGAATATTTGGAGATGCATGACATGGCTGCTATAGTTGCAATTTTTCTTTTCTATAGTCAGGAGATAGGAGATTGGGAAAATTAAATGAACTTTCCTGGTTCAAAGTTTTAAATGCCAAGCCAAAGATCTATGAAAGAGTAGGGAGAAGAGTGCGGCTAGAACATGAAAGATGGAGGTGATGAAAAGATTCCTGTAGTGCACACAGCTGTCAAAATCATCATAATGAAACCTTACAATTTGGTGTCATTCTCAGTGATACAAAAGTGCTTAGAAGCTGCCACCTGATGTTGCTCACCTGGTGGTGTCACTGGTCTTGTAAGTCAATAAATACTTTTGTGAACCTCTTGCTGCTTCTCCTTGCCCTTCTCCTGTGCTTGGGTCGCAGCCAAAGTTATTCCAAAGTCTTGAAAGTGTAAACCCACACAGAGATTATCTTAGGCGGAAAGATGCTGAATTTGGGAATTTATAGTGACTCCTACATATTAATCTACACATTTAAATTAAAAAATAAAAATGTACAACTCTCAGTTTTTTAAAATGTGTTTAAAGCATTATATGCTTATTGTGGAAAACTATTAATAATATTTTAAAAGACCAAAAATTAAAACCTATATTTCTACCATCCAAGATAATCATAGTTAGAAACATATATGATTCCATCTACTATTCTTTTTTTTTTTTTTTTAATTTTAGGCAATTCTATTTATAATGCTTCGATAATAATAGGTTAAAAATTGCATCCTATTTTTTTTATAAACATAATATGAAAGACATATTCATATTGTACCAATTACTATATCCCCTCCTAGCATAAGCATGGTTAATATTTTGGTGCATTCTAATAAAATTTTGGGGGAAAAATATAAATATTATAAAGCATAATGGTTAAAAACTTAGCTTTTTGTATTAAAATAATTTTTGTTTCTACACTTGTTATGTTCCTCCTTTCTAAGAACTCTAAGAAATGTTTCTTTAACTCTCAATGACTCATTTTCAATATAGTTATAGTTCAGATATAAAGACAACTTGGTTATGTGTCGATTATGAGGAAGAATAACCCATCATCCTTTTATTAATGGTATAATATTATCTTGGATTTATGCCAATTTTGTATGAGAGAAATACCTTATTTTAATTTTAATGTATTGCTTACTAGTTAAGTACAGTGTTCTCAGTATAGACATTTGACGTTTAAGTCTAAATTTCTGAATTGGTTACCCATGTCATCTGCCTACTTTTATTTTAAATAGTTTGTCTTCTTTCAATTTTTTTAAATATATTTTTTGAAATTTAGCCTTTTATCTGTCAAATGTATTTCTGTTGCTTATTGAGTATACTTTTATATAATATTATACATAATATTTTGACCTATAAATGGAATTAACTTAGTTGGTACCCAACCTCATCTGTTTTCACTTAAAGGAATATTCATCTAGGAACTTTTTATCAAAAATTTGCCAGAGATTTACAATGTCCTTTATCCATTTAATATTGAATATAATATGGTCTATTTCTTCTTATTTTCTCCATGTGGGTCACATTTTAATTATTATGCCTCTGTACCACATTTTAGTTTCCGGCAACAGTCTTGATAATGCTCTCATTTTGTCTGATTGATAGACATTCTTGTCTACTTATTTTTTCATATTAACCTCAGAATCATTTGTCAAGTTTGGGGTAAAAATATCCCATGGTGCGCATATATTGATTTCATCTTAATTTATTGAATAAGTCAGGGAAAATTGAACGCTTTATGAAAGTATGTTTTCTCAATTAGTGACAGCTCTTTCTAATTCTTTATATTTTTTAAAAATTTCCCTAGATAAAAATTTGCAATTTTCTTTGAAAAGAATGTAACATTTTTTTCACAGGTTTATTATATCTGTTTTTATTTTGTATTAAAGATCCTATTTTGAAAACATTTATTGTCCCTTATATTTTCCAGCTGTTTCATTTTATACACCACGGGTTGCAATAGGAAGCAGTATAGGGTGAAATTAAAGAGTATATCACATTAAAGAGTATATTATATTACCCAGACCAGACTGTCGGGGTTCAAATCTTGACTCTCCTGCTTTATCCTTAAGGAAAATCACCTAATCCCTGAGCAAAAGTTAGCTTATTTATAAAATTAATGTAATATAATAATAATAAGGACATCATGTTGTGGTATGGATTAGCTGAGTTTATATGCGCCAAACAGCTTAGTAAAGTGCAAATCTATGAAACCCTAAATACAAGTCGGTAAATATATAGGGAAAGCTTTATGTTTCATGTGTATTTTCTGCCTAAACTGCTTAAAGTTCTTATAAAACTTTTTATTCAATTTTGTTTAATAAATACATCTGTCATTTATACATAATAATTGTATTGTTCCTAATTTCAATAGTTATGCCTCTTATTTCCGATTTCTATGTTGCACTATTTATATCTAGAGGTTACATACATTGCAATAAAACAGTTTAATAGTGGCTTTTCAGTCCAAGTCCTGACAGGAAAAACAACAACAAAAAGCATGTACTATCAAATTGAGCAATTTAAAAAGGTGAATTCAAAAATGATTTATAAATACTTGGGTGAGGGGTAGGGAAGCAATGAGATACAGTGACCTTCCAGGCCCAGTACGAATGGAGGGCTTATACTTCTTTATGCTAAAGATATAAGAGCGGCAGTAGTTACCAAGACCTGAAAACTGAGTGTGCTGAGAATGAAGCCAGCATGGAGCAATCCTAAATGAAGCAAATCACGGGAACATGTGCTCTAGCTGACCTCTCCTCTCGCCTCCATCACTTCCGCTGGTATTCAACTTCAGGTAAGCCCAAAAGGAAGCCATACGATGAAGGAACCTTTAATGTTGTCCATTTGGATTGGTCTCAGAAGGCACAGAGAAGAGGGTGCATCTGAAGGGGAAGGTGAAAGACACTCAGTTGATGGGCACTGCTATCATGTCCTGACACAGCTCCGCATATTTTCACTCCATAGTAAAGTATGAGTTCCAGACAGTTCTAAGATAAGGTTCTGTATCACGTAATTTATTATCTTATTCAAAATTAAATACGTTTCAATTAATTAGGACTAGATGTTCCATTTGCTCAATTTTGTTTGGGTTTATTCATTTAGTTACATGTTTTAGGAGGGTCAATCATAGGCCAAGCCTTCAGAAGGGGCCAATACACATTAGAAGTTAATTCAGAACTAGTTTCTAACTTCATGAAACTTAATGAAATCTGGTGAGACAGACAAAAGAAGGTAAGGAAGCAAATCTAGAAATAAATGATTAAAACATTTGAAGGATTACAATGTAAACAAAGAACAAAGAACATGTTGCAATAAAGAATGATTTTGGTGGAAGATGAAAGTGAGTGGGTGGGGAATGTACGTTAATACAATGCTCATGGAAGTGACTATGAAACAGCGCATTTAAGCTGAGACCTACAGTGTGATTTAACATCAGTGATGACAGCAGCAAAGCAGTCAGCACAAGAGCTGGGGAAAATCACTTCAGAACTATTACGCCAAAGACGCCCATCTGGGGAGAGATTTAAGGGTACACCTGCGGAAGTGAAAGGCCAGGGAAGTTGGGGTCTTATGCACCAGGCCAAGAGAAGAGGAGCTGAGTTTGACTAGGCAAGTGCGGCGTAATCTGACACAGCCCATAGCTAATAAAATTAGATTTTATTCTGTAAGCCATGAAAAGCCATTTGCCCCTGGTTTCTCTGACACTCCACATCCAATCAGTCAGGGAATCAAATTAGCTTTATCTTCAAACTGTATTCGGTACCCAACCACATCTTATGACTTCTACTGCTATCATCTTGTTTGCAGACAGACACCATGGCCTCAGCAGCGTCCTCATTTCTCCCCCAACAACCTTGCACTCATGGCACCCTCCTCACAGCAGCCAGGGGCATCCTCCTAAGAGTAGCAATAAGTCAAGCTGCCCTCATCTCCATACTGTTGCACCCCAGAATTTGCAAGTAAGCAAGATTAGTGTGTGGTTTGTTTTCTCATGTTATCCACCAAATTAAGGATTTTGAGCATGTCATTAAAATTAACTGGAATACTTTTGTTTCCCCAATGCTTTTTAAACTGTTTATATGGGTAGACGTTATTTGTTCCTTAAACGTTAGAGCTAACTGAAAAATAAGTCAAGAATATTGAAAGTTTATTTGATGAAAACACATTAAAATATTTTGAGTTTTGTCTGAGCTGTTGATCTATTCAGCTATACATATTGTTCAATAACTTTTGGTGATTAATTGTTCACTCTTGAATTATCATTTTATTGCAGTGCAGCACAAGGAATGCAGCCTTTACATAAATATTATCTTCACATTAATTTGGAATATTACTGTTGTCTTATTTACTGATTTTATTATGGAAAAATTGTATCCTGTATATGTAAAACTTATAAATAATTTCATATAAGTCTCCCTATAAGTCATGTTATATGTATAATTTATTTTATATATCTATAATATCAAAAAGTCTAATGAATTATGTTATTCTAAGATATATCTTTATGCATTTTAGATTATTTAGTCTTTCAAGGACACGGTGATTTGTTAAAGTACTCCTAAATAGTTGTTTATGTTGATTTTTCTTGTATTCATTACATACTTTGTCTTATTTAACTCCATGCTTTGTTACTTGAGGCAAAGAGTTACATAACAACTGGGACTATAAACAAAGCATTTTTTCTCCTATAATTTTTTTAGCTATGTCATCTTAGTTATCTTGAAACGCCACAGTAGGATTTTATGTTCTAAACCTATCTCTGACAAACTTTTTATTTTTTATCATAGAATATCACTCAAATTGTACAAACTGATTAATTTTGTTGCGTGAATATTACGGTTTTTTGGTTTCCATCATCACAGTGGGCCTTATCTAATTTTTACACTGAAGTTCACACTTAATGAGAGTTTTTAACTAGGAGGTGGAAAAGGAGATTATTGATATACTATTGTCATATTACCTATTTCCCTTCCCACCCATGCAATCTCTACTTCATAGTCACAGTTTTGATTCAATAGCACAACATCAAGTGTTTTTAAATACAGTTAAATTATGAATAAAAAAATGAGAGAATAAAAAGAGATCTTTCAATGGAATTAGTCTTCAGATAATGCCATTCATTGTTTGCCATCATTCCATTTCCCTGTTGTCTCTTACTATAAAGCATAGTTTGTCATATAAAAATTTAAAACGCGATTTAATAGCCCATTAATTCAATTTACTATTTGTCTTTAATACACTATCACTGTAAATTCAGAAAACTTCTAATTTTCTGAAAATGTGGTTTGGTCTTTTCTTTCCTCTCACTTTCATTATAGCAATTACATCAACAGAAACAACAATGACATGTTTCAACATGCAGTTGATAAATTACTAACTTCCATTAAAGTCAGCTTATGACCCTCTTGAGCAAGGCCCCTTTGTTGCAAACTATTGTGAGACACAATTTGAGACTTAGCACATTTCTGTTCCAGTTGTACTCCATATTCCCTTAGGTAATTCTATCTCTGCTACTCACGTAAATCAAGATAATTCTGTGATATGGGTTTCATATTACAGTTTTTTATGTGCTTATTATTTGGAGTCTGATGCTTCTGAAACTTTTTTTTTCACTGCAGTATAAACTGACAGCTTGCCCTGAGGGGGTCTTTCTTTGAGGATCAATGACTAGAGGCTGTATTTTATTTTTGTAACCTCAGAACTGCATTTGTAAATTGATTAAACTGAAAGCATATATTTTATAACTAGAAAAGAAAAACGTATTCCTAATAGACTTGCCAGATTAGATTTGGGCTTTTACTTAATAGAGTTTCAGTAAATATATAAATAATAGATGATCTATCAATTAGGATATCTTAAAAACAAAATAAATTATGGTCCAGTCTCAAAAGGGGGCAACAGGCTTTAGGGTTACTAATCAACGTATATTTTTTTAGGACTCTACTTTTTTCATTGAAAAGTGAAAGGGATATTAACATGTTTGTTAGCTAAGGACTTTCCTTATATTTGGGCTGTCATCCTAGAGTGCGGTGGATAAACTAAAAACAAATATTTATTTAAGGATTTTCTTGTGCTCTACTGGTGGTTTACACTCACTATCTACATATAAGTAGTTAGTTATCATTACTCAAGCACGTTTCACAATGGCAACCACTAAATTATTATCTGTGTCTATGAATTTCTGTTTTTCATTTGTTTGTAGGGTAAAATTTTTATCTGTGGCATTAGAACAGATTAGAATGAACATTGTCAGTCATGACATAGGTTGGAGTTAGCTTTGCTGCAAATATTGGTGAAAGAGTTGGAGGCATGAGAGAAAGAACAAGAAAAAAGAATAGGAATCAGAAGCCCAAAGAGAAATATTGCATGAAAAGCTGCTATAGCCTACCAAAGCATACATTTAACAAGTTACGTTAATAGAAGTAAATTAGTAATATCAGAAGAGTGGTGCAAAAAATCAGACTATGCACAGCGAGGTTTGGAATCAATCACTTTTCTAAGTCAATGTACACACTGAATGAGCATCCAAAAATATCTTTCATATCGCCATTATCAACATTTATTTTCAATTAAGCTTCTGAACATACAGATAGTTTGGACAAACACTGTTTTCCTAAAGTATTTGCTTTTCTTTTTTTCATCCTATGGGATTTATTTTAATTTAATGAGAATTGTATATAATCTCTCTTGCTATGGAATAGTTTTAACGAATGGCAATACAGATTTTATCAACATCAAATCAGAATGGTCAGTTTCATACAATTACTTTTTTAAGTTATTTAAAATATTTTGATTATTTTAATTCCTTATTTTGAAACAATAAAAAAAATTTCTTAAAGCACATGACTCACACTATAGTATAAGGCTGTAAGTACTTATGGAATATTCTGTAAATGCCTACAACTCAAGTAAAAGGTTTTACAGTTGAACAAAATCTCGAATTCTACATTGTCAAAGGCAACAGTGGGTTATGTATGTTCCTGGGATAAAGCACTTCTGAAACCAACAAAGCCTCCTTTTCTTATCAAGTGATATGCTGCTAATAAACATTAGAAAATGTTTTGTGCCCAGAGGTCAAACACTGAGACACGATACTGTGCCCTCGAATATGTTCTTAATATTAGTTGACTGATAAAGTCACTGCAGGTGGCATTTATCGCCAGGGACTATAGTGCTTCACTTTATCACTCAGACTAGATCACAATGTTCCAACAGCCACAATCTGTTAACTCTCATCCAAATAGCTAAAATGCCCTTAAAGGAAGCATCACTTCCCTGTGAAGGTTCCCTGGAAATTTGGAAGATTTCATAAACCTTGGTAAAGCTCAGTCTCAGCTATTGGACAAATGCCACATTAATTGTGAGATGGAAGAGAAAAAAATTTCTTTTCCACAAGAAACTGAGCTTTGTACCTTAAAATATTTGTCAGACTTGCATGCACATTTCAGTAAAAATCAAGAATTATGCTCTAGTGGATCGTCCTGTCAAATGACAAAGGCATAATAAGCACATTGCAATGGGTGACATAAAGAGTTAAAATTGTAAGATTCTGCACCCACTCCCTTGTCTTCATTCCCCTTTTACTCCTTAAGGAGAAAACATGAACTGCATAATTTACATATTTTCAAGTAAGTTTTTATGTCCACATAAACATGAAAACATGTGTACACATTAAAATTTATTTCTACAAAATGCCACCTATATTACTCTGCAACTTGCTTCTTTTACTAAACATTATATTTATACAGAAATCCATTTTTTCTTTATTGACCATATAATATTAGATATGTATAGATATGCTATAATTTTTTAAGCCATTTTCCTATTGATCGGTATTTAGGATGCTTTTATTTTTTATTAGTGAGACTGTTGAGTCTAGTGGAATGCATATTTCAATTTTAGATTCTGTCAGCTTCGTTTCCCCAAAGGTCACTGTGATTGCCACTTCCATCAGAAATACATGAGCATGCACATTTCGATCATCCTTACCAGAATTAGATGTTATTAAATCTTTAACTTTTTGCCAATATGAGCAATGAAAATTGTTTATCACTGATTAGCTTTTTCCTGATCAATAAAAAGGTTGAATACCTTTTTATACACTTATTGAAAATATGAATTGATAATCATTTCTACTTTGTGTATTCCTGTCATAGCCTTTACCCGTCTTTTCCCTTTGGTTAATGGTTTTAACTTATGATTTGTAGGAGCTACTGGGATATTAAAATGTCATTCCCCCCATTTTTGTTTTTCTCTTGTCGATGTTTTCTCCCAGTTATTTTATGTTTCTCTGACTTGTTTTCCCATTAGGAAATATTTTATTTCTTGTCTTCAAATATATTACATATATTTTTCCTTTAAGATTGTATTTTGCAAAATATCTTTCAATTTTTTTTTAATTTGGATTTTAATCTTTTAGATATTGACTTTTACATATGGTATAAAATAGTGGTTTTAACTTGATTTCTGTTTTGAAAAAATAATAATGCCTGCTTGATGATTAATTTTTAACATTTTAATTCTATAAAATTTTGAAGTTTTTACTCATGGGTATAAATTAATTCTCATATGGGTATTATACCAAAAGTTTAATGTTTTATTAGGCATTGTTTTATATGGTATGATACTTATTTCTTTGTTCCTCCCTTCCTTTCTGGGTTCTAGAGTCTTGAGAACTTACTATTCTTAAATAAAATCTTTGAGTTACTAGCAAGCTGCTATGCTGAATTTTGTTCATGTCTATTGCTGTTATATGTGGTGGGGAAGGGAGTGTGTGTGTGTGCGTCTGAGTGTGTGTGTTTGTGTGCATGAGGTTGTAATTCTCCCTGCTTTTCCTTTCTTTCCTTTTGAACCGCCATAGATTCTGACATTGTGAAGGGTTAAGCCCTATTCAGACTTTTCTCAGAAGGTTCTGTCTGCTATTTTATTTGGGACATTGCAAATATCTCTTGGCTACAGTAGCACAGGTGATTTTTTAATGAACTAGTTCAAGGATTTTCTGTGAAAGCTATGAAGTCCAGTGTTAAAAGTTAGGAATCTGTATAGTTGGTCAGGAATTGGGCTAAGACGTCTCATTATTTGTTTTGTGTGTGGGTTTTTGTTGAAGTAATTGATATTGGATATATGTTTTAATACTTATTTGAATATTTATAATCGGCTTCATTGTCAATGATGACTGGGGATATAATATCAGCCTTGTTTTCTATTATAAAAACAAATGCTTAAAAAAGAGGAAACAAATTAGACAATATAATAATCATATAACTAATGATCATAATGGGTTTCACTTAATAATTACTGCTAACATTTTTTTGTAATAATGATCATACCTGTTAAAGTTTAAAGTATGTCTACTCTAACAAACTAAAATCATACTTTTTCATTTTAACTTTTAAGTCAATTCTGACTTCTCCCTTTCCTACTGGAAATAATTTCCACTTATTTAAAGTTTTGCCTGAAGGCTATCTTTCTAAGTAGATAGTCGATGAATGCAGATGTTCCTGTTAATAAGAGTAAAGGAATGAAGTCAGCCAAATATTCAAGGATTTACTGAGCAGCCACAATATGTAAGATTTGGTGCTACGTGCTCAGAGGGTTCACAGAAAAACATAAGTAGAGCAATCATACTTCTGTTAACATTTATATTATAAATAAACACAACTTAAAGGAAATTACCTAGCAATTGTATGAGTTATAGTTGAGCCTTACATCTTAATGATGTGTGGTTTGTTCTGGTCTTGCTATTCCTAGCAAACACTGCTGCATTTAGAAGAGTTGGTCAACACTTACTGAGAGCACATTTCATGAATTACAACAATCATAAAACTTTGCTTCCACAATATAACTGTATTGCATATTTATGATTTGTCTGAACCTTCTAATTTCCCTGATATCCACATGGAGAAAAGAAATTGTGTTACTCCCCTAGAAAGCACTAAGGAAAAGGAACTAAACTGCTAATACACGATATTGAAGTTTAAATCCAAATACTGAGTACTCAACTTATATCAATCACAAGATTTAAGGGAAAAGCATATGATTGTACAAATAAATTTTTAAAATAGACCTTTTCAAAACTCAACATAAATTATAATCAAATTTTAAAAATTAGCTATAAAATAGATTTTTTTTTACCTAAATAAAGAAATACCCCAAACATACAAATAAACAAATCTAAACCTGGCATAACATTTACAGGTATTTTGGACATTTCCAATAAGATAGAAGAATAAAATTATACTCACTACCATCACTTCCATTTAATCTTATAGGCTGTGTGTTGGTCAGGGAAGGTAGTAGATCTGGATGATTTAAAAAAATCTAGGAAATGAAATATATGACATAAAATTAGAAATAAAACTATACATTTTTCATTAATTGTATAGGAAAGGAAGCCTTTGAAAAATCTAGAAATCAATAGAAATAAAAGTGAACAACAAGTTTGTTCACCATAAAATTGCTGTTCAAAAGTCAGAAACCTTTACAATTACAATTAAATAATACATTTAAAAATATATGTTGCATCAAAACCTAAAAGTACAAGGTACGAATAAATGAAGCTTCTAATGTTGTATAATACTTCTATGAATAAAATTATAAAACTATACTAAAGCAAATAAAAGCAGTTCTAAGAAACTGGAGAGACATACCATGTTCATGAATGACACTATTCAATATTATGAAGAATAACCAAGGAAATATGGAAGTAAAGGTGGTAAGACTTATAAATGAGTAGATGTTAAAGATACAGAGGAGATTTTGATATAATTAGTCCCCTTGGGGGGAAAAGGAGGAAATGAAAAGGCTGCTTCTTCTTATCTCAAGCTAAGAGAGGAGATTTCAGGCCAACCGCCAGAAGAGCTGAACAAGTGTTCTCTCAGGTTGGGAATTACAGAGCATAGTGTCCGATTATAATTTGGAGAAGGGTGAAGAAGAAAGGCCATGGTTGGGGCAATCTTCCAAGCTGACTGCATTGAGAGAAAGCTGCACTTTACTAGTGCAGGTGAAAGGAGGCATGTGGGTAACTTGACTCTGCAGAGACAGTGAACTGCTATTAGGTTGGTGCAAAGGTAATTGCGGTTTAAAAGTTTAAAAATAACTGCAAAAACCGCAATTACTTTTGCACCAACCTAATAACAAAAGAGCTGGATGACATCTAGACCCATCAGTGAAGAAAGGAGTGCAATAAAGCAGCCTTCCAGAGGACAGGCATCATTTGCCAAGGAGCTTCAGTCAGAAATGGCCACAAAAGAATTTCTAAGAATACAAAAAATACACCAAAAAAGTGCAACTAGCAACTATGTATCTGTGGAAACAGAGGCCAGATTGAATCACTGCCCAAAAAGTAAAGCACGATTCTTTTGTCTATTAATTTTCAAAAAGTTTAAACATATGACTCAAGGAAATACAGAATAAACAAGTATCAAGAAAAAGCCATTGAAGAGGAAAGCATTAAGATAGTATATCCAGTTCAAAGGGCATTTGACGAGTTGAGGTTGGCTTACAATGTAATAAATGAATACTAAAATAAGATTGCTTGGTTACTTACAAAACTTGTTGATTCCTATAGAACAACAAACAGTAATTTCTGGGGTTATCTTTTCTAACTCAGAAATTATCTAAAACTATCTACATTTCTCTTGGACAAAAAATATACAAGTTAACATGTAACTTCACTAAAGCCTGGGACTTTGCTTAAAGTGAGTTGAATAAAGTGTATTTTCATGGATGATCCTCAAGTGGGTCTGTTAACAAACCTTTCCATATGATTTTAAGAAGACATGTTGACTACTATTCAGCCTTTTTTCCCAGTTTGGAATAATTTTTCTTATCGCAACTTCATCCTGAATTCCCTTCACTCTGCTCAATGCCCAAGGATTAAAAATTCACTTCTAATGACATCTAGCCATGCTCCACTCACCATGGCATGTCTCCAACCCTGAAGCTGACCCCCGATGGAGGAAAAGGAGTCTATTTATTTTGAAACTGTTCAAGACTTTTATGACTATACTATGTTATACACTTTAGATATTAAAAGGTGACTTCTATCACTGCATTGTATTTTAAGTTTTCTAAGAAAGTAGAACTTAAATGTTCTCACTGAAAAATAAAAGGTAAATATGTGAGGTAATGGATGTGTTAATTAACTCAGTGGGAGGAATCCTTTCAACAAAGTATATGTATATTAAGTCATCACATTACATACTTTAAATATCTTATAATTTTATGTATCAATTATACATCAATAAAGCTGAAAAATAAAAGGTAAATATGTGAGGTAATGGATGTGTTAATTAACTCAGTGGGAGGAATCCTTTCAACAAAGTATATGTATATTAAGTCATCACATTACATACTTTAAATATCTTATAATTTTATGTGTCAATTATACATCAATAAAGCTGAAAAAATAAAAGGACACCAATTTTAAGGCTAAAAGTAACACAAAATGCTATGGGATAAATCTTAGATATTTTTTTTTCCTACAGGATAGATTAAAGAGGACAGATAGATAGGAGACAGAGTAAGGTTGCTTCATGAATACACCTCAGTTCAGCTTCTTTCATACAATAGTTACATTTGCAAGTGTAAATAATTGGAAATAATTGCCATCTACAGGAGAATGAACAAATCAATTATGGTATAATATTACAATAAAATAACTATAAAACTCAAACAAATCAACTCTAAATGGTTTGCAGTATCCAGGGTTGGACCCAGGAACCATAAAAACACATTAATAGAAAAAAATGGCAAAATTCACATAAAGTATATAGTTGAGTTAATGACAATATACCTATGTTGGTTTCTTGGTTTTGACAAATATATCATGGTAATATAAGATGTTAACATTAGGAGAAAATGAGTGAGAGGGTTATAGGAACTCATGGGCTTAATTTTATGTGTAAACAAGACTGAGCCATAGGGTGTTCAGACATTTGTTCAAACATTATTCTGGGCATCTGTGAGGGTGTTTCTGAATGAAATTAACATTGGCCTTGGTAGACTGAGTAAAGCAGATTGCCCTTCCTAATGTGAAGGAGCCCCATCCAATCAGTTGAAGGCCTGAATAAAACAACAAGGCTGACCCTTCTATAAATCAGAGATAATTCTTTCTGCCTGATTGTTTTTGAGTTGGGACATTATTATTATTATTATTGTTATTTATTTTATTATTATTATTATTTTTTTTTTTTGCTTTCCGACTCAAACTGAAACATCAGCACCTCCCGGGTCTCAAGCCTATGAGCCTTCAGATTGAACCTACATAATCGGCTAGGTCTGTAGCTTGCCCACGACAAATGATGGGACCCATCACCCTCCACAGCAGTGTAAGCAAATTTCTTATAATGTCTCTTTCTATTTATAGGCATATTTTTCAGTTGGCATCATTTTTAATATTTAAATACAAAAGGTGAACACTGATTTTTTTTTCCCTTGTTTAGACACACATGTTTCATAGCAAAAATATACAGAGGAAATGAGGTCCTATGCTGTCCTCCACAGTCCCCATCCGGTGATTGAATCCACTGTCAGCCCTCCCTCATTTCCCACATGCATAGACATTCTCAGTGGCTGTTTTACACTGTAGCTGTAATGCATTTCATGTTTCATACTGGGAGCATGTCCCTCGCCAACGTCTCCTTTCTTAAAACCAAAACAAATCAGTGTGGGTCGGGGTAGATGATTCCCAATGATGTAAGTTGTATCCCATGGGAAAGTGGGATCTTCTGGTCAGAAAATCACACACACACACACACACACACACACACACACACATCTTATTGCTTCTGTTTCTCTGGAGGGAGGACCCTAACTAATATAGAAACTATCTGTACAACTTTTCTATAATACTCAAATTACTCCAAAATTCAAAGTCATTAAAAACACCGTAGATCTCGCATTAGCACACACTGGAATATGTCATTTTGTGTTTCACTGTACATACTTTGCTTTGCTTTTCACTAACAAAATAAAATTCAGCCACATAAATGGCTGTATCTTTATACATTCTTATGCTCCACAATCGTGACAGAGCTACCAAATATTCAAGCTGGAGATGAGGCAGGCCCAGATCTATTTCTATAAAACAGCCAAATGGCAATGTCAGATAAATAGTTCCTGAAGTGTAACAAAAACCTACTTTCAGGTCAGAGTCTCCGGAATGCATGTTAACTCTATTTAGCTAAGTCAGAGAGTATTAATGGATGCATCAATTATTTTGTTCTTTATACTTTCTCTTACAAGTAGAGAGAATGATGGATAGCATCCTGCTGTCTTATTCAGTAGAACCCTACATTCCATGAGAGATGGAGGAAATTTCATCCATTTCCATTTCCAGCCATCCATTAGAACCCATTTTACTCACACACCTTTGCCTATTGCCCAAAAAACTATCTATTGCTATAAGCTTATTTTTCCCCTAATTCTCTAGGATTCCCTTGCTTCTCACGTACCTTCCCACTTATGCAAAACTCATAAACTTCTGATTTGCGAAACACAAGAAAATGCAATTCCTTTTTACTATCTTATTCTAATCTCTTTGAAATCCCACACCTATATGATGCATTTTAGATTGATTTATGGAATTTTATCCAACAATGATTACAGCTATGAATAATATTGCCAGTGTCTTAGTTTTCTGTGTCAGGTGGTGCAATGAATTATAATTATCTGTTTTAGGTACTCTATAGATAAATGTAGATATAATAGAAATAGGTACAAAGGTAATAAACCATAAAGCCTATGCAAAATTTCATCACCTCCTCTGAACATATACCTAGGAAAGACCACTACTACCATCCACCCCCCAAAAGGCCTTTTTGGTGTTTTTATTTCAACATTTATTGCACATCTGCTTCACTTATGAAGTATTACACTCATTGAGATAATCTTATTAAGAGTCACACTTGTGGAACTAGTTGCATTGATAGTCTACAGTAAATTCTGGTGTGTACCCATTCACATAGACTGTCTAACAAAAGGATATTTAGCTAGTCAGTATTTCATGCCTTGCTTTTAGCCATGACCTATTAAGAGGAAAATATAATATTGTCCTGTGGTCTCCTTCATGGTATACGCAGGTAAGTCTCCCCAAAGAGACCAACCTTGAGGCAAAATGTAAACTCCTTTGTATGGCCCTAGGGATTTTTGCTCTAGCACTCCCTCAACGTGACTGATAGATTATTTTGAGAAAGCATCACATCAATTGTTGCAGAACGTACTTGTTGCTTCAAGAAATGATACTGTTTCCAACTTCAGAATATTTTTGGCTAATGCGTTTTTCCTTTCTTTTCCAATTATATTTAAAAATTCTTCATCCAAACACAACAAGTACAAAACTCTTCCTCTCATTTCTTATTCATGTCATTAACGCAAGTAGAATGGAAAGAAAACAATTTACTCTTTTGACTGGGTTTACTAAAGTGTAACTTATAATAGGAAATAAATCATTTAAAATAATGCCACCTACTTGCCAGAGGAAGCACAGAATAACGATAAACCTTCAGCACCAAATGTTACCTTACAAAATGAAAGTTCAACTAATTGAAATCTTTGGGCATCCAGTGACTCTAAGTGAAAATTCAATATAACATTTTTGCCTTCAGTTCTTCCTATTCTTTTAACAGACTAAGCAAAATGTACAGTGCAATCCTGCATAAAGGAAAAAAACATAAAAATCATTGACTGAGTTACCTTGTGGATTTGATAAATTACACATCAGGATTCAATACTAGGAGTATTCTCTCCCTGTGTCCCTTCCTGGAAATAACCCGTAAGGAAAGAAAAAGAGCATAAGGGAAGCTTGCTCGTATCTGCTAGTTGATGGCTATCTTTAACCTCTTCATATAAATCAGCTTAACTCCAGGGTCCTTTAATAAGCTTTTTACATTTAGGACTTGGTATATAACTTTGCACTTAAAAAAAAAAATTAAATAGTTTATTTCTAATGTGTTATTCCATCTAACACTGTCTGGCATTTTCTGGCTAAAGGAATAATATCTCAGGAAAATCTCAGAACTAATTATATATATATATGTATATATATATATACATACATATATTCACACATATATGTGTATATGCATATAATTATATATATATATTAATTATGTAATTAATATATTATATATTTTATATTATATATACATTTATTATATATAATATATATATATATATTAGCTTTGAACTTATTCCAGAGAAGTATTTTATTCCTTTTTTACCTTTTATGCATTCATTTTTTGGGTTTTTTTCTTAATTAGCAACTCTATAGGTCAGGTAACAAATGTGTCACATGTACAGCATTAATAGAAAATAGAAGGACATTAAGGAAGTCTCAGTCCTAGGAAACAGGGAATTCCCAGTTTCATCAGTATTCCCAGCTGCCTCACTCCCAGTCCTGCTCCATCACTCCATTACAGTCCAGTAAGAACCTGGGCAATTGTCTTTTGTTTCAGGACCAGGAACAGCTCCCTTTTGGGGGGAAAAAATCACTGTATTTTAAGACACAAAATCATGTCTTAAAACACTTAGCTTAAAAAAAAAAAAGAAGAAAAAATGTGCTCTGAACTGTGATTTAGTCAAAATCCCCCTCAGAAAACAGAAGCACATTACTTGATGTATTTATACATTCTAATATTTTACTGGTTTATGATTTGCAGTCACCCATTATCAACGTAAAGACTTTCTTATTTAGAGAGAACAGAGGACTTCAGTATTGATGCAGCCCATTTTTCATTTTTTTAAACCATGGCTTGTGGTATTTTCATCTAGGCTAAACAGGCTTGCCTTCATTCTCATTAGAGTGAGTGAGTTCTTCCCCATGACAAAGGTCTCCATTTATCAGATTTCTAAAAAGTGAGAAAAAGAACAAAAATAAGAAGAAATAACTAGGAGCTTTCTTTTCTGAAATATTCCTTTTATCCAATGGCATAACTGGCAAATACTTTGATCCAATTCTGCCATTATATTTTCCTGTATAGTCCCTCCTTCCTTCCTTTCTTCCTCTCTCCCCCCCCCCCGTCTCCCTCTCTCCCTTTCTCATCTTCCTTCTTTTTTTCCTTCCTTCCTTCCTTCCTTCCTTCCTTCCTTCCTTCCTTCCTTCCTGCCTGCCTGCCTCTCTCACTCTCTCTCCCCCCTCCCTTCCTCTCTCCCTCTCTCCTTCTTTCCTTCCTTCCTCTCCCTTCCCCTTTATCTATCTTTCTTTCTTTCTTTCTTTCTTTCTTTCTTTCCTTCCTTCCTTCCTTCCTTCCTTCCTTCCTTCCTTCCTTCCTTCCTTCCTTCCTTCCTTCCTTCTTCCCTCCCTGCCTCCCTCCCTCCCTCCCTTTCTTTCTTTCCTTCTTTCTTTCTCTTTCTTGGCTAAAACTTTACAGTAGAAAATAAATTAATCACTTTCTTACATCACAATCCATGCTTAGTGGATTCACTAAAATTAGTGTCAGTGGCATATTTATTTCCCCAAAGCCAAATCATTAACACTAAAAGTGAACAGATGTCCTTTTTCCAACACTTGAATGAAAATTCATATGACTTTTAACTGTTTCTGGAAGCACTCTCCTTCCTCTCTAAATTAAAATGCTTTACATAATATTATACCACATAGATATAAGAATGAGATACATCCCTTCATTATTCCATGTCTGGGTAAAATTCTAAAATTCTTATACCAATTAAATATTTAATGAAATCCACAAATATAATAAAATCGTGTGTGATGAATTGACAGTGTTTGACACAAACCTAGCTAGTCTTGTCCCTGTCCTTGCCCCAGTAATTCTCATCTTCATTTTATTTTCCTACTTTCACAAAAGAATCATAAGCTTAGAGTACTTTCTTTTCATTTTCAGTTTCACAATTTAAGATTTTATATTTTTCTCAATATCCTTGTCATCTCATCCTGTCAAAACTTCAGGAAACAAGGTTGTAGTTTCAACCCATAAATGACTGAACTATCATTTTTTTCCTGTATTTTATGGCTATGCCCTTCCTCATTTTTTAGTTCACTAATTATATTTTTTTTTTCAGCTCATACATACATCATTCATGGATTTCCTTTTTGTTTAGGATCTGGAACACACCATCTTTAAGTGCAGGGGATTTCTTATATTCTCCTTTAAATAATGGGCTATATCACTCCACATTTAACATTAATTTAACAAGCTTGATAAATGCCTCTTCTATTTAGCCCTAGGGAAAATGTTTGGCACAGATACTATTCTTTACTGGCTCTTTGCCTTGTACCTGGATACCCCTATATTCTTTCAAAACACTGCTACTGACTGGAGCCATTTTCTCACTTTGCTGTTTTCCTCTCTAAGAAGCTTCACTAAAAACTAAGTGCATGCATCTGAGTCACTCATACATCCCTGAGGAATTCAGTATCCCAGAGAGAATGCAAAGGAATGGTGATTGTTTAAATTCTCCAGATTGCTATTTAAGAAGGATGCTTAATTAATTACTTGGTGCTTACACTATGAATTCCTTATGATTGATATATATATATAAACTTGACTCTGAGGGTCTGTATAGTGTTTGAGGATGTTATTTTCTGAAATGGTGTTGCAGTCAGAAAACTAGTATTAAGCACAATATTTTTATCATATTAAAGTCAGTATTTTGATGGCTACTGCCGAAATTCCAGATAGTTTTGAATCCCAAAGCTACAGGCCTTCTAGACTT